>NC_080783.1:201442860-201757721 GCF_028018385.1 Neofelis nebulosa | reverse complement strand
TGCTGCTTTTCTGGTTTTAGAATTTCAAACAAAGAAATACATATTGGCTCCACTGCTAAGAAACGCCCTCTTTCTCAGCAACTTCCTCTTCCAATTTTCTTCCCTACCATTGACACAGAGAACAATACACACTGCCGGTCCTACCATTTTGATTAACCAAGAGCTGAAGCATGGAAAAATTAAGGGCTACAATTTATAGTATCTAACTACCAGTCTCTCACTCCAGGTCCACAGTCTTCACTCACCTAGAAGTTATCTAACAGAGAACACACAGAAAGGAAGGAACATTATGTTTCATGAGAGGCGGGCTACTGAAACTTTCATTCCAGGAATCCAAAGAAATTTGAACAAACAGGAAATTTCTCTTATCCCAAGAAAATTTAGCCTTCTTAGCTAAAAAGGAGAAAAAATTACCTGGCTGGCACTACCCTGCACCGAGAATCAAGTCTATACGCCAACAGTTGGTGAACTTCTACAGGCCACCCAGTCAGGATTCAAACTGAGTTCTTTGGGGTTCTGAAACACTTCAAAACGACTTTTACCATTTAGAAATTGAGTTTAGAAACTCACAGACTGAAGAAGGGGAATGTACTTATAATTAGCCATCCAGGGATGGAGACCCAGCCTGTCTCCAAGCCAGAAGTCAATTGAAGTGTCTGGGACCAGACCCCTCCCCCTATTTGTGACAGAGCAAACTTCTTTTTAAGTGGACAATGCCTTCCCCCTTGCCCAGCGATTCTCAAAGACAACACCTTGTGGTTGATAAGCTCTGTACCTTACCGCATGACCTTGGACAAGTTACTCAATTCCTCCGAAACTTAGTTTCCTATGTGTAAACTCTCAACAGTGGCTGTAAAAATTAAATAACATAAGCCTAAACAAGGGCTGGCACGTAGCAGGAGCGCCATACATGCTCTCTGCGCTACTCCGAACCCTCCTGAATTCCTTTGGGCCTAAATTTCAATCATTGCCCCAAGAGGTTCCAAGGATGCCTTCCTCTCCTCTGATGCTAGGGAACACCAGTGTGTAAAACTGCACCACCTCTGAGACTCTAGGATCCTGGAGCACCAAGACAGCCGGACTCCACCTTATCATCGTGTGGGGTCCATCCAGAGACTTCGTGGAAGAGCCGCCCCTTCAGTCAACTCTCCTCTCTACCGTGCAGAACCATCCCGTGCGCGCGCGCGTGCACACACACACACACACACACACACACTCCTCTCTTCAACTTAGGCTAGGGGTCTCAAAGAGCGCCTCAATTCTTTCATAGCCCGAAGATGGAAACCGAAGCTCCGCCCGGGGAAGAACTTGCCCAAGATATCAGACATCTGAGATCCAACTCATGTACAACTGCCTGCAAAGCCTTCGTTTTACAAATCGGTAAACTGAGGCCCAGAGAAGAAAGTGACTTGCCCAAGGTGACACAGCGAGTCGGTGGCAGCGCCAGATCAGGCTGGGGGCACTTTCGCAGCCTCACAGATTCGCGGGCCCCTCAAAGTCTCCGAGGGGATCTCCAGGACGCCTCCTCCCTGGGGAGGGGACTGAAGAGGAAGACGCTACCCGCGCTGACCGCTCGCCCGGCCACTGCCGGTCCGCGGCAAGAGGCACGCCATCCACTCCCTCAGGACCCTGCGAGGCTCGGGGCGGGGAGGTGGGGGGGAGGGTGGCGGCCCGGCCCGGCGCCTCACGGCGGGGCCCGCCCGCGGGGACTTGTTGCTCACCTGGTCTCGCGCGGCCGCCCTCAGCGACAGAGGGGCCGCCCAGCCGCCCTTCTCCGCGCGGGGTCCGTTCCCGCTGGCCGCCTCCCGGGACGCCACACAGCCAGACCCCCCTCAGCGCGCTACGCCCCCAGCCGCGCTCGCCCGGCCCGCGTCCGCCATTACGCGATTCCCCGCCCTGGGACGCAGCCCCACCCCGCCAACGGCCCTGATTGGCTCTCTGCCCCACCCTGCTGGGGCTTCCGGGCATTCCATTGGCCTGAGTGGAGTGCCAGTTAAATAGATACGCAAAAGACGTACTCAAGGGTACCTTCTGGGGAGCTCCACCCGAGCTACTTCCGCAATCGGAGTAAACAGCGGGGGAGCAAACCAAGTGGAGTAGGGGTGGAGATTAAACTAAATCAACTCCTAAATTCGGGGTAGGAGAACCCCACTTAAGAAAGTGTAGAAACTCGTACAAAGTGTATTGAAAGAGGAGTTCTTCTTGTTAGAGTTCAAAGAACCAGGATTTTTGGTGGAAAGAAGGGGACAAACCCATGAACTTTCAGAGGACACCCCTCAAATTGCAGATAGTTTTGTCCCTTCCCTCCGGCTCTCAGGCCCCACCGAAAGTAGGAAGGGGAGAGTGAGTCATAGGCTCCAGCCGGCTGCTAAAAGATCCTTCCGGGGCGAGGCCTGGCGTCTTGGGACGGGCAGGTGGTTCTGAAAGGCCGGGGTCAGGTGAGCGGGACCTTGGCTCGGCCGCCGTCTCATTCTGCGACCTCAGACAACTCCCTGAACTTATCTGGGCCTCAGTTTGTCCTTCTGCAAAATAGGAACAGTCATGTCTGCCTCATGTCTTGGCGTTTGTTGAGGCTACATTCCTGAGTTGGGTATATGTGCGCCTTGTTGATTGTAAAAGGCTGCAGCTGGATAGCAATGTGACAAATTCACATGTTAGCGAAGATCTCATTTAGTTCTCTAGAGCAACTCTGTCAGGCAGATATTGTCCTCTGTCCTCATTCTGCAGAAGAGAAAACCAAGAACTCCATGACTTACCCAGGGTCGCCCCCCGGGGGGAATTTGAAACAACCCTGGGACTCAAATCTGTTATCTTTTGTCTTCATTTCTGCACTTCTCCTTCCAGGCCTGGTGTCCCCTGAGAAAGCCTTACTTCCACCAACCCGTTAGCATAACAGAGAGTGTCATGAGGGTGACAGGCCAGCCCCCCATCTCTCTGGTCACCATAGGCCCCAGCTGTTTCTAGGGTCCTAGGAATCAGGAGGTGAGTAGGGGATGGCAGGTGGGTCAGCAACCCAGACAGAATCCCAGACAAGGACACAGAGGGGCAATGACACCATTGTGGGCCCTCAGCAGGGCAGCTTCCACGCCAAGACTTAAATGCAGGTCTCTCTGCTCTCAGAACAGGGCTCTTTTCATTGCAGGATTGTTTTTCCCAGAAGAGCTGCCTTGGCTGCAATTCCTAGTCCTTTTCCCTCTCTGGAAAGGAAGGAAGCCAAGATGGGAGAGGGAGGGGAAGCAGCCTAAGACTTTAGAAGGGCAGAGACCACCAAGTGCGTGCGTGGTGCTGACAGAGCCTCAGTGCTGCTGAGTCAGTGACCTCCAGGCGCAAATTGGGACTTGTGGTCTGACAACCAATGACTATTTTCTGACAACCAATGACTATTTAAATCGTGACTGTGGCCATTGGTTGCTGGGAGGCAGCAGGTGCTGTACAGAAGTCAATGGTTTGGGGGCAGCCTGACCTGAGATTGAATCTAAGATCTACCACTTTCTAGCTCGCTGAGCCTCATCTATGTCTTCTCTAAAATGGGGACAACAGACATCACTGCTAAAAAAAAAAAAAAAAAAAAATTATATAAATATATCCACATCACAGTTAAAAATATAAATAAATAAATAGGGATAACAGGGCAGTTGTGAGGATTCAATGAGTTAATTGTGGAATTAATGAGTCATGTGTGTAAAGTACCTGTCTCTTCATTCATGGAGTCATCTATTCAATAAAAACTTATTAAGCACCGGGGCTCCTGGCTGGCTCAGTAGGTAGAGTTTGCAACTCTTGATCTCTGGGTCAGTGAGTTCAAGCCCCATGTTGGATGTAGAGCTTACTTAAAAAAAATTACTAAGCACCAACCATGTATAGGCAGCCTACCAGTGATGCAGCTACAATGGTGGGCAAAACAGACAGAGCCTCATGGAGCTTAGAGTTTAGTGAGGAAGTAAGTCATTAAATGACCAGACGAATCAAAATACAGTTAGAAACTGTGATAAGGAACAAGAAGGCAAAGTACGATGTGCTTATGATGTAAATGTTGGGATGGGGTGGGGACGGAGGAGACTTTCTGAAGAGGTGATATCTCAGGTGAATTGATGAATGGGGGTTAACTAGGCAGCAGGTGGTTGGAAGAAGTGTTGCAGGCCAAGAGAAAGGGTGTGGAAGGCATCTAGGCCAATTGGGATAGGTGGCAACGGGGGAGGAGGGCAGAGTTCATGCAGGGTCCCGAACAAATGAAGTGTTACAGGGGAGAGAACCTGGCTTTGAAAGTGAGGCTGTTTTCCAAGGGTCTCTGTACTTTTCTGGTAGTCCCTGAATGCAAGCTTTGAGGCCAACCCACCTGGGTTTGAATCCTGGCTCTGCCATCTCACCTCAGGCTGTGTGACCTTGACCGGTCACCACACCTCTCTGTGTCTCATCTACTTTTCTAAGAAAGGGGGATGATAATAAAGGGTCAACAGGTAAGGGTGAGCATTCAATATGGAAATGTATATAGAGTGTTGTGGCATAGGGGCGCCTGGCTGGCTCAGTTGGTTAAGCAACTGACTTCAGCTCCGACCATGATCTCACAGTTCGTGGGTTCAAGCCCCCACATTGGGCTCTGTGCTGACAGCTCAGAGCCCGGAGCCTGCTTCAGATTCTGTCTCTCCCTCTCTCTCTGCCCCTACCCCTGCTCTGTCTCTCAAAAATAATAAATAAAATTAAAAATTAAAAAAAAAATAAAAAGGGCACCAGGGTGGCTCAGTTGGTTAAGTGTCCAACTCTTGGTTTCACTCAGGTCATGATCTCACAGTTCATGAGTTCGAGCCCCACATCAGGCTTCATGCTGTCAGTGTGGAGCCTGCTTGGGATTCTCTCTCTCTCTCTCTCTCTCTCTCTCTCTCTCTCTGACTCTCCCCTGCTTGTACTCTCTCTCTCTCTCTCTCTGAAAATAAATATATAAAAACTTTAAAAAAAATCAAAATAAAGTGTTGTGGCATATAGAAGGTACTCCATAAAAGGTGCTTGGTCTTCCCCAGAATGGAAGGAGATGAGCCTGAGGCATCAGATCCAGCAGATAAGTTTGGGAGAAAGCTGATACAAGTGTCTATACACTGGGCCAGTTCTCATCTGACCTTAACTGTTTTGGAAGTCTTTGAAGCCAGGCAAGCCCGGATCAAATCATGGCTATACCACTCCCTAGCAGTGTGACCTTGAGCAAGAGACTTCACCTCTCAGAGCCTCAGTTTCCCGATCCGTAAAACTGAGGTAACTGTTTTTATTTCCCAAAGCTGTGAAAATTAAATGAAATAATAAATGCAAAGCACTTAGCACAGTGATTAGCACATAGCAAGACGCTTGAATGTTAACTTTAATAGTATCGTTGACTTTAACAGTAACTTTATTAGTCATTTGATAGTAATTGTTGTCGATATCAGCGTTACTACCTGTACTAGGTAAGATTCTGGAGCTTTGCTTAAGGTTGTCTGGCGACAGGAGGCATAGTTTCTCCTTTTAGGCAATGGACGTAGACAAGTTGCTTTCCGAGGGCATGGTGCTGAGCACTTTAATAGTAATATTAATAAGTGCTAACATTGCACATACCATTTACTATGTGTCAAACATGTGCTAAGTGGTATACATGCAGTAACTCATAAATCCTCGTTGTAGTCCTATGAGTGAGGTCCTGTTATTACCATCATTTTACAAATGAGATAAAGGAAGTGTGGAGACGTTAAATGACTTGCCCAAGGCCACCCAGTCAGGAAGCAGCACAGCTGGCATTTGAACCCAGCCTCTGAGAGGGCTTAACTGCTCTTGAGGAGCAAGCTCTCCCTTTTCCACCGAGAAGTTAGAGTTATCACCCGGAGGGATGAAAGTACTCACTGCCGGTAACCAAGTCCCCGGGTTGTGAAGGCCAAACCCGTGCCTTTCCCACCAGTTCTGAAAAGTAACCCCTGCCTGTTTGTTCCCTGCCCCCTGAGGCAGATAAGAGCAGGGAGTGGACCCTCTTACCCTGCAAGGGAAAGCAACAAGACATTTAGAGTCGCTAGAACTGGATCTGAGTCCCAACTTTGCCACTTAATGGCTCTGCAGTCTTGGCCAAGTCACATCCCGTGTCTGAGTCTCAGTTTCCCTATCTACGAAGTAAGGATGATCGCGGTTCTGCTACAGGGCTGTTGTGAGGAGCAGAAAAAATAAGGACTGCATGAACTATGAAAGGCTGTCAGCACAGGAGTGCCTCTCCTTGTTGTTGCTATGGGGATGGAAGCACCCTGGGGAGCCGAAACCAGTATAGCAGGCGAAATTGCCATCTCTGGAGATAGTCCTGGGTTTCAGTCCCAGATCCGCCTTTTATGCCCCGTGTGATCTTGAGCAAGTTATAAAACCTGGCTGAGCCTCAGTTTTCTCATCTATACAATGGAGTGAATAATACTGATTTCGTAGAGCTGGATAGAAAACACGTTGAGGGAATGCATAAAAAGCCATGAATCAATTCCTGGAACAGAGCCCACAGAGCACAGTGTCTTAAGGGATTCCAGGGGGGAGAAACAAAGCACAGGGACCATGAAGAATCACAGTGACCCCTTTTCGCCACCCCTGTTTGAAGGGAAGAGAGTGGAGAGTACTGTGTTTAGAGCCCAGGACAGTCTCCAGCCGCTACCCTAACTCTAGCATCCTCGGCTCTCGCTGGGTCCATCTCTCTCTCTCTCTCTCTCTCTCTCTCTCCCTCCCTCTCTTCAAACAAGTTCCTCTCCACTGAGCAATCCCAGGGGGCCCCGAACCTCGGTTCCAGCCAAGCTAGCAGGCTTTCCCCGCCTCCACATCCTTAATCCACAGCCTTTGCATTTGCCATTCCTTCCACCTGGAATGCTCTCTCCTCCTGGAGTGCCTGTGATGGGGAAAGGGGGGTGCTGGAGGGAAAGGATCTGGAATGATGCTCCCCTACCTCCTCACTCCCCTCCCCTACATCTCCCACGCTGCATGCCTGACCTCCCCCCTCCCAGCGTGGGGGATGAAGCAGCACCGGGAGGGGGAGGAAAAGGAGGAGGACTCAGTGAAGGGCCCTCTGTGGGGTTTTTCACCTGCTCAGAAGAGGCAGACGGAAATGAAAGCTCTAGAAAAACGCCTGCCACTCTGCTCCGGAGGCCCCAGCTCAGTGAAGCCTCCCTGCCTTCCCACTGTGCCATCTTCTCTTCCTCCCCCTCCTCCTGCAGGCAGGTGCCACAGTCAAGGAACACGGGTGGGCGGCAGGCCAGAGAGACCTGGGTTCAAATCCCATTCCTGTCACTTACCCAGTGAATGGCCTCAGCCAGAACCTTTGGCCCCCACACACCTCACTTCTTTGTGAAAGGACACAACAACCCTGCCTCTCAGGCTGCTGTGAGGGCTAAGTAGAGGTGCCAGGTGAAAGTGCCTGGCACATCCGAGGTGCTCAGCAATGGAGATTACAGGTGACCGCAAACTCCCAAGTGTCCATGTGTGCCCGGCACAGCCCTCAGCACCTTGCGTGTATTAGCCCATTTTGTTCCTTTTGACAGATGAGGAAACTGAGGCACAGAGAGATAATATAACTTGTCCAAGGTCACACGGCCAGTAAGAGGCAGAGCTTAATCTCCGTTCCTACCCACGACACTACGGTGCCCTCAGTACTGGTTGTCAGGATTATCGTTGCCGTAATTTGTTTTTATCTACACAGACTCGATCCCCTCAGTGAGTACATGTTATTCCTCTCCTCCCACATTCAAGATCTTGCCTGAATTTTCCCTCCTTTGTGACATCTTCCAGTCTGTTCATTTAAAGAGCATACATTGCCCTGTCCTCTGGCCAGGCCGATGCAGGGCACTAAGGACCACTGATCAATCCACCTAGTCTCTGTTTCTACATGGCTCCCACCCCGATGAGGGAGAAGATACATACGTGGCCCGCCTGCGTGGTTCAGTCAGTTAAGCAGCCGCCCCTGATTTCGGCTCAGGTCATGATCTCAGGGTTCATGAGTTCGAGCCCCACATAGGGCTCTGTGTTCACAGCATGGAGCCTGCTTTGGATCCTCTGTCTCCCTCTCTCTGCCATGCCCCCACTCCCCTACTGATGTGCACACACTCTCTCTCTCTCAAAAATAAATGTCAAAAAACATTTAACTTAGAAAGTACATAAAAAGTACAATAAAAGAGGAAGACGCCAATTGCAACAGGAGGTGTGACCTCCGAAAAGCCTAACACGATTGAGGGATTGGGGCAGGTTTATAGAAGAGAGGTCATTTGAGTGGGGTCTTGCAGGGTGAGTAGGAGTTCCTCAGGGTTATAAAGTAAGAATATAGAACATGACATGTAGTGCAGACCCTGCAAAGGGGATTGAATAAATAAAGGCTAGAGAGTAACATATCTGGGGGTCAGTTCTATGCCAGGCCCCGTACTATATGCTGCAGGAATAGAGGTGGAAAGATATTAACTGGGCGCTCAAGATGCTTACAGACTTGGTGCTGGGGTGGAGAGAAAGCAAGTAAAGCAAAAATACCCATATTCGAGAAAAATCCAGAGGGGCTTTGAGACTACCAAAAAAAAAAAAAAAAAAAAAAAAAAAAGACCTAAACCTGTGGAGGGATCAATGAAGGCTTCCTGGTGGGGGAGCTGATGTCTAGGCTGAGCCTTAAAGAGCAGAGGCAAATTATATCACCTACCTCCACAACAGCCCGTATATCAATGCAACACAAAAACAATGCAAACTATAAAATGAAGAGTAAGGAGCCCCAGTAAAGTTCTAATTTTTCTCATGAGTGCGACTCAAATGTGTTTTTTAAATTACCAAACATCAGATTCGTTTTGTAAAATAAGATTAAAAAAAATAGTATTTGTAGTGCCCCTGCTCTGCTGGGGCCCTAAAGACACGTTGGCTCTGCTCGTTGGGTAATCTGACAGGGTGACAGGCCAGAGGGAGTCATCCAGGTGAGAGGTGGAGAAGGGTGTGGAAGGCGGAGGGAATTTCACATGCAAAGGCCCAGAGGCAAGAGAAAAGATGGCACTTTGGGGAAAAAGGAAATCCTTTGATGAGAGCTGGCAAGGGGGAAGAAGTGCTGTGGAGGCACGGAAGGGTTTTAACTGCGATGTGCCATAATCAACTGTCCCTTTTGTGAGATCGCTCTGAATACTTCCAGAGACCTATTTATGCTCTGAATCCATTCATTCAAGAGACACCGTGTACCTACTATGTTTCAAGCACTGACCCAGGTGCTGGAGCTGCAACAGATCATTAAGTGTTCTGCAGACAGAGCAAGACGTGGCAGGGACATTACGTGCCACCCCCCACAGTGGGATCTGGATGGATGAAGGCTCGAAGTGTGGAAGTGTGTGACCTTCACAGAAAGGGCCAAGCCCTGTGCCGGACAGAAAAGGACTAACTGGGATGGAAGATGGCGTTCAGGGCACTTGCCGTGAAGAGGCCAGTGATTCATAAGACAGAAGAAAGGGGTGAAAGCGAGAGCGGAAGCAATGGGCCAGGGGTGAAAAATCCTGATCTCGTAGCCTCCTGAGAAGGTGGGCAAGTGGGCAGCGGGGTGGAAGCCCCAGCCTACCCCGTCAGCCCCCCATGCTCTCCTAAGTCCTGCTGAACCCCGCAGCCTGTCTCCTCGAGGCTCGGAACCCTGGAGGAGAACAGAGGCGGGTGAGGAGGGGGTGGGCAGGAGACAAGCCCAGGCCCCTGCCCAGCAGGGCCTTCCTTCCTAAGGGCTGGAGCCAACCCAGCTGAGGAGCCAGAGGTTACAGGGAAGGATTAAGGAGTTGGTTGCTTTTTTACCCAAGCTGTGGCTGCATTTCTCTCTCTTTCTTCGTCTTCTTCTTCTTCTTCTTCTTCTTTTTTTTTTTTTTTTTAAAGAAAAATGTTCCTGTACACGCACCCGGAGGCTTTTGCAGGAGGCGGCTGTTGGAGAACCGGGAAAACAAGCCAAGAAACAAGAGAGAGGAAGAAGACCACGCCTCGCCTGGCAGATTCCTAATGGCCCAGGAGACCTGAGGCTTTACTGTGGGAGGCCAGTGGGGGCTGGCTCGGGTGGGAGGGAAGGGCAGGCCGAAGGACAGCCACTTGCTGGTCAGTGACCTTGGGCGGGATGCTGCCTGCTTGCTTCCCTCTGGTGAGAATGGGGAGGAGGGGGGCAGGGGCAGGGTTGGCCGGCTGAGGTCACAGGAAGGCCCCTTCCAGCCTGAAACGCGATCTCGGGATGTGGGGCCTGCCAACCTGCAGCGACCCTGGGCCAGCAGAGATGAAAGGCTGCCTGTCCCCAGCTTCCGGACCCCCGAGGCCCCAGTGCCTGACTTGAAGGGCAGCAAAGCTGCTGCAGCTGGCTGGAGCCGGTTGCTGGACTCCCCACCCCACCTGATGTCATCCAACCCTCCCTTCCCTGTTTGGCTGGGGACACTCAGGCCCAGAGAGGGCTGGTGACCTGCCCGAGGTCACACAGCAAGTTGGAGATGGAGCCAGGGCTCACCACAAAGTCTTTGGACTCCAAGGCCAGGCCTCATTCCCTTTCCCAGAAACTTGGCTGCCTGGGGGCTTACCCCAGGGAGTTGGAGAGACCTAGGGTTAGGGGAGACAGTTGGGAGCTGTGTCCTTTGAAGTCAAGACTTAATGTTGACTAAAGTGCTTTTCTTTTCTTTTTTTTTCTTTCTTTCTTTTTTTTTTTTTTTTTTTTGAGACGAAAGGAACGTTCCCGGCCCCTGCCATGAGCCCGGACTTGCTCTGCTGGCAGGGGAAGGAACGCAGCTCTGGCCGCCACAGCTGCTGGTGGCCAGCTGAAGCCTCAGCTCCTGCTGCTCCCACCCCAGTGGGCAAAGGGACAAAGGCCTCTTCTCAGGCCTGTCCTCTCCAGCCCCCTGGAGGGGGCAGAGCATCAACCAGGAGGCTTGGTCACTGACCAGCTAAGTCGCTGTTCCTCTCTGGCCCTTAGTGCCCTTTCCGGAACATGGGGGCAGAGTATCTGCCTGACCTGCTTCTCAGCAATGTGTTGAGGCTCCAAAGAGGTCGAGTTACGGAAATACAGACCCCTCAGCACCTCCTTCAGCCTGAGGGTCTGCCTACTCAGAGACCCCTCTGCCTCAAATGCCCCTCCCTCTTTCCCTCATGCCTCGCCTGGCCGGCCCCAGTTCACTCAGCTCTGCCCAGTGGGACCCTCCCTCGGTCTGAGGAGGCTTCCCTCACCTCCAGACTGCAAGTGCTCCTTCAGGGTATTTATCGCTGCTGTAATTAATGAACTGTGTGATCGGATCTGTCTCCCCACTAAAATATGAACTCGGTAGTTCTAGCTGACAGCGAACGCTTACCTGGTACCGGAGACTTTACCCATATTAGCCCATTTAATCCCCATGACAGGTACTGTTAGTTCCCCCATCTTACAGATGAGGAAACTGAGACAAAGAGGTTCGATGACTTACCCAAAGTCACAGCAAGGTGGAGGCTCAGCCAGGACTTGAGCACAAAGAAGTTGAGCACAAAGAACCAGGATTCAAACCCAGACCCCAGGGTGTAATGGTTACTCTACTAATAAGGCAGGTTGAGCTAATCCCCTGCTTCTCCTCAGCTCCCAGAACATCCAGCAGACAGTAGGGGCTCCACGTATACTGGGCGAGTGAATACACACACAGGGATGAATACACAGGAGTATTTAGAGGAGAATAAAGCACCTTCCAGGAGTGAATTTTGCAGGTGCCGTGGGTGAAGCTGAGTTGTTAAAGATCAATTATCGGGCTTCCCTCTGGAGCACACACTTGGGCCAGAAACCCTAGACATCATCATTGACTCCTCCAATCATTCCTCAAGTTCTGTTTGATTTCTCCCTGGTACACCTCTTCTCCATCCCTCAACCCTTATCTCTTTCTTGGATCGATCTTTCTTTCTTTCTTTCTTTCTAGCATGAGGTGTGGGGGAGGGGGGAGCAGAGAGAGAGAGAGAGAGAGAGAGAGAGAATCTGAAGCAGGCTCCAGGCTCTGAGCTGTTAGCACAGAGCCCAATGTGGGGCTCGAACTCACAAACCCTGAGATCATGACCTGAGCCAAAGTCAGATGCTCAACTGACTGAGCCACCCAGGCGCCCCTTGCATTTTTTTAATGTTTATTTATTTTGGGGGCGCCTGGGTGACTCAGTCGGTTAAGCGTCTGACTCTTGCTTTTGGCTCAGGGCATGATCTTGCAGTTTGTGAGCTCGAGCCCCACATTGGGCTCTGCACTGACAGCATGGAGCCTGCTTGGGATTCTCTCTCTCCCTCTCTCTCTGCCTCTTCCCTGCTTGTTCTCTTTGTCTCTCTCTCTCTCTCTCTCTCTCTCTCTCTCAAAATAAATAAGCTTAAATTTTTTTTTTTAAATAAGTGTTTATTTTTGAAGGAGAGAGCAAGCAGGGGAGGGGAAGAGAGAGGGGGACAGAGAATCCAAAGTGGGCTCTGCACTGACGGTGGAAAGCCCAATATGGGGCAGGAACTCACAACCCACAAGGTCATGACCTGAGCCGAAGTCAGATGCCCAACCAACTGAGCTACCCAGGCGCCCAGGATTTTCTTTTAAGTAAGCTCTATGCCCAACGTGGGGCTTGAACTCACAACCCAGAGATCAAGAGTTGCATCCTCTGCCAACTTAGCCAGCCAGGCGCCCCTTTCTTGGATTTTTGTAGCAACCCTACATAGGTTTCTCCGTCTCTAACTTCTCTTCCTCCAAAGTGGACCTCTAAATACAGAAAGCAAAGTGTGAGTGCTATCCCTCTTTATCCCCCCCTTCATTAATGAACCTCCCATGGCTCCCCATTGCTCTCTGGATAAAGTCCATACTCTGCACCAAGGTTTCTGCCACCAAGCCCTGCCTCCACCCTTCCAGCCTCACCTTCAGCCCCTCTCCTCCACATGTCCTTTGCCCAAGCCACTCTATGTACTAGAAGTTAAGGGCATAGAAACAGACTGCGTTTGAGTCTTGATTCTGCCATGTATCAGCTGCGAGAGTTTGTAAACAAGTCAATTCCCCTTTCCAAGCCTCGAGTTACTGCCTCTGGAAAAGGGGCATCATCACAATACCCACGTCATAGAGTCATTGTAAGGAGTATATGAATACAGAAGGTGCTGAAGACAGTACCTGACATTCCCAATGGTCACTATCGTTCTTACGCTTTCCAATGTCACAAAGAGCATTTCTTCCTGCCTGCCTTAGTTATTCTTTCCGACCCAGCTCAACTATCACCTCTTGGAGGAAATTTTCCTTGATGGTCACACCCTGTTCCCCAGGTGAAGTCAGTCTCACTTTCTACACTCGTACTTTGTTGCTCTATAAAGCACTTGCATATTTTGCCCTCTCTTTCCCCCGTTACCCCAAGAATTCCTGGAGACCAGAAATAACGCCCTTTTACTCAAGCACCTGCCTGGTATGCAGCAGGTGCTCAGTAAATGTTGGTTGAGCGGAGTCACCACTTCCAGTGCCTTAGTGAGCCCCTTGCAGGGAGAAGGCCTAAGAGGTGAGACAGCTGGACTCCGCTGGGCCCTGGTGCTAGGTATGTTGGTGTGGGAGGGAGGGGGTGAAGGAAACTCCTGACCTCTGGGCTCTTCCCCCGCCAAGGGAGGAAGAGAAGGGAGAAGATGTGAGAAGGTCAGGTGCTGAGCAGGCGTGAGGTGGGGCTATAGCAAGCACCGGGCCGTGGGTGGAAGCTGGCAGACTCCGGCTCCTCTAAGACCAGGGCTGGGCCTGGCAGGACAGGGCCTCACAGCCCCAAGTCCCCACCTCCACTCCACCTCATCCGGCCACCTGGATTAAGTGACTTTCCAAGTTGCAAAGCTACATCTTGACTTGCAAGGAAGCAAAATCCAAGCTTGGCCTTGCCTGGTTGCTGAGCAGGGAGAAAAGGGGGGGGGGTATTTCCTTTAATTCTCCCTTCTGTATAGGCAGTGCCTTGCAGTCCTGGGCACATCAAAGAAAGTAATAACTTGATTTTGCAACCCCGGTTAAGGTCACACTATCTCCGATTGTTGCTTCAATTGCTGCTCCTACCACCCCCCCTACTAAGAACCTTTATCTTGGGGCTTAGCCTGGCTCACTCAGAAAGGTATGTGACCCTTGATCTCTGGGTCTTGAGTTCGAGCCCCACGTTGGGTGTAGGGATGACTTAAAAGAAAAAAAAAAAAACAGGGGCACCTGGGTGGCTCAGTGGGTTGAGCATCTGACTTCGGCTCAGATCATGATCTCATGGTTCGTGGGTTTGAGCCCCGTGTCGGACTCTATGCTGTCAGCACAGAGCCTGCCTGGGATTCTCTCTCTCTTGCCCTTCCCTCACTCTCTCTCTGTCTCAAAATAAATAAAACTTAAAAAATAAAAATAAAAAAAAACAAAGCCAAACAAAGAGAAAACTTAAAAACCCTTCTCTGACTGCCTAGGACCCTCAGGATAAACTCCCAGCTCCTGACCCAACCTGTAATGCCCTGACTTGTCAGCCCCGTACCTCCTCTTGGACTTTCTCAGACTTCACTCTCCCCCTGCCTTCACTCCTTCTGGCCTTTTCTCAGTTCTTCTAACATACCTTGTCCCTTTCTTCCTTTGGGCCTTCACACATAGTTTTTTTCTCTGCCTTGAATGCTTTTCCCCATCCCCTGACAATTCTGTTTTATGTTTAGTGTTTTTGATGCCTGAGAAATTTTTGCCGATCCCAAGATCATGGAGATATTCCCATACATCTTCTTCTAGGAGCTTTATAGTGTTAAGGTTTCACATTTAGGTTCATGATTCATCTTGAATTATTATTGTTTTTTTAAAAATTTTTTTTTAATGTTTATTTATTTTTGAGACAGAGAGAGACAGAGCATGAACGGGGGAGGGGCAGAGAGAGAGGGAGACACAGAATTGGAAGCAGGCTCCAGGCTCTGAGCCATCAGCCCAGAGCCTGACGCGGGGCTCGAACTCACAAACCGTGAGATCGTGACCTGAGCTGAAGTCGGACGCTCAACCAACTGAGCCACCCAGGCGCCCCTAATTATTATTGTTTTTTAAGTAAGCTCAAACTCGTGGCCCAGAGATCAAGAGTCACATGCGCTACCGACTGAGCCAGCCAAGTGCCCCATCTTGAATCGGTTTTTGTGCCGTGTAAGGTAGGGGTTGAGAATCATTCCCACTCCGTTCATGCCTTCTCATTCTTTACAGTTCAGCATATCCCCCACTTCCTTCGAGAAGCCTTCCTTGACTACTCGCAGATTAGATCAAGTTATTGTACTCCACAGCCCTTAGCAACCTCTACTTTTATTGTAGCACTTGTCACAATGGTAACTAACCAATTATTTGTGTAATTACCATCTCATCTCCTCTACTGTACTGTAGTTCTGTAAGCTCAATGCTTGTGACTCTCATACATAGATAGAGATAGATATAGACATAGATATATTTGTTTGTTAAGTGTATTTATTTTGAGAGGGAAAGAGGGAGAGCACAAGTGGAGTTGGGGCAGAAAGAGAGAAGGAGAGAGAGAAGCCCAAGCAGGCTCTGCACTGACAGCACAGAGCCCAACCTGGGGCTCGATCCCACAAACCGGGAGATCTTGGCCTAGCTGAAATCAAGAGTTGGACGCCTAACCAACTGTGCCACCAGGCACCCTGCCCTGGGACTGTCTTTTATTTTTTTATTATTTTTTTAAATGTTTATTTATTTTTGAGAGAGAGAGAGAGAGAGAGAGAGAGAGAGAGCTCAAGTGGGGGAGGGGCAGAGAGAGAGGGAGACACAGAATCCGAAACAGGCTCCAGGCTCTGAGCCATCAGCACAGAGCCCGACGCGGGGCTTGAACCCACGAACTGTGAGATCATGACCTGAGCCAAAGTCAGATGCTTAACTGACTGAGCCACCCAGGCTCCCCGGGACTGTCTTTTAAAAAGTGTTTTAATCGAAATACACATTCAGAAAAGTTAACCTATCAAAATGTACAGCTCGATGGATTTTCACAAACTGAACACAACCATGTAACTGGTACTTGGATCAAGATGCCCCACATTTCCTGTCCGAGGACCCCCTCCTATTCCTACCACCTGTGACTTTTTTACCCTTACATTCTCAGCAGCCAGCATAGAGCCTGGCATTATTAGGCTCTCAAAAAAAAAAAAAAAAAATCTTTGTTGAATGAATGAATTAGTTGGTGATGCCTAATTTTTCATCAGAGAACTTGACACGGAATCCAGTCTCAGCTCTAGTCCCCGCTTGGTGTGACCTCGAGGAGGTCCCATCTGCTTTTGGGGTCTCAGTTTGCTTGTTTATGAAATGGGGGTATATGGAAGGAGGTTGGACAAATAATGTCTTTGGGGTTTTTCCAGATACGACATATGAGGCAGAATTAACCATCCCCTCCACCCTCGTTCTGATAATACATCATTGGGAAATATTTTGGTCTCCTGCCTGAAAATGAGGACCTAGGAGGATTATTAGAAGCTCCATCCAGGTAGTGTCAGAAACCTGCAGCTGAGCGTCACAGGACCTGGGTTGAGTACTGGCCTGGCCTTTGGGTGACGTTGGGCAAGTTCCTTCTCCCTGCGCCTTCTGGGTTTCTTCACCTAAGGGTGCTTTGCTTTCTCTTTGAGGAAGACAAAGTCGCAGCCACAGCAGGGTTTTGGCTGACCCCCTCCTGCTCCTGATTCCCTGCTGCTCTCGGCGCCAAGGAACAGGTCCTTCTGGAAGCCACGCTGCAGCCATGGCTTTTAAAGACACCGGGAAGACACCCTTGGAACCAGAGGTGGCGATTCACCGAGTTAGAATGACTCTAACCAGCCATAGCATAAAATCTTTAGAGAAGGTATTTGCTGACTTGATCACAGGTGCAAAGGAAAAGACTCTCAATGTGAAAGGACCAGTTTGGATGCCTACCAAGACTCTGAGAATCACTACAAGAAAAACTCCTTGTTGGGGTGCCTGGGTGGCTCAGTCGTTTAAGTGTCCGACTCTTGGTTTCGACTCAGATCATGATCTCCCGGTTTTGTGAGTTCAAGCCCCATGTCGGGCTTTGTGCAGCTGGCAGCACAGAGCCTGCATGGGATTCTCTCTCTGTCCCTCTCTCTCTGTCCCTCCCCCACTCGTGCTGTCTCTGTCTCTCTCAAAATAAATAAATAAACTTTAAAAAAAGAAAAGAAAAACTCCTTGTGGTGAAGGTTCTGAGACTCGGGATCGTTTTCAGATGAGCATCCACAAGCGACTCATTGATTTGCACAGTCCTTCTGAGATTGTTAAGCGGATTATTTCCATCAGTATTGAGCCAGGAGTTGAGGTTGAAGTCACCAGTGCAGATACTTAAATCAGCCTTTTTAATAAATTGATTATCAGTTGTTTAAAAAAATGATAAATGAAAGGCACGCTTTGCTCTCAAAAGCTTAAAGAACAATGACGCTGACTTCAGGCCTCTGAGTACCAAGGTTCAGCTCCTGGGGCATGGGCAGCTCTGCTCTGGGCTCCTCCCTGCCTGGCACCGCGGGGGGAGAGGGAAGCACACGATGTGATAACCGCCTTGGGGAAGAGAACTCACAGTCTGGCCAGGGGGACCTAATGTTCAGCCAGGAACCAAATGGAAAATGGGCTGATGGTCCAAATGATTCTCTATGTGTGGGGCTGAAGGGAGAGGAGCTGGAGTGTTCCAAGGAGGGGTAGGAGACCTGGGGGTGCGGGTGGGGGGAGGACAGAGAAGGCTTCCTGGGGGAGAAGCCTTTGGAAATTGGCAGGGCAGCCCAGGGGCGCTTCCCAGAGATGGGAGGAGGCAGGAAGGAGGAAATTGGGTCCAGGTGACCACAGAGCAGCAACTTGGCCAGGGAGTAGGAGAGGCGGGGCTGGCGGGAGCTTGGGCAGCCGCCCCACAGCTGGGCCTTGGAGAGGAAGGCTGGGGGGGGGGGGGGACGCAGTCTCTGCTTCTGGCCCTGAGAAAGCGCCATCTTCTCAGGCCACAGGCTGGGAGGGAGGGCATAGTCGCACAGTCGCCAGAGGGGCCTCTCTGAGCAGCCCCCAGGGCCCTGCCCAGCTCTCCTGGGCCTGCAGGGCAGAGGGTGAGGAGTTAAGCCCCAGTCCCCCCCGCAACTGCCACATGGCCTTCCCTTCAGCTTGGATCACATTTGTGCCTCTTCGTAGCTTTACGGACTTGGGCGGGGGGTGGAGGTGGCTGGGGGGCACTTTACTGTATCCCATTCCTCAGAGAGATGACTGAGGCAGAGTGGGTGCTAGCCAAGTTAAGAAACTGAATGAAAACTCTGATAATGGTGATAGACAGCAAGCCTAAAGTTAAGAGCTGGACTGCCAAGATTCAACTGCCGCTAATGAGTTGCGTGACCTTAGACGAGTCTGTTCTGTGCCTCGGTTTCCTCATCTGTAAAGTGGGATGCTAATGTTGCTTTATCATAGGGTCGTTGTGAGGATCGAATGAAGTGAAGATGTAAAGCACCTGGACATAAAGCACTGTGGCCTCAAAGCCAATAAAACTAACAGGCTTTGGAATCGCCCCTCTAAGCCTGAGCCTTGGTTTCTTTCTAAAATAGTACTAAAAGGGGCACCTGGGTGGCTTAGTTAACAATCCAACTCTCGATTTAGGCTCAGATCATGATCTCACAGTTTGTGAGATGCAGCCCCGTGGTGGGGGGGGCAGGGTTCTGCACTGACGGCGTGGAGCCTGCTTGCGATTCTCTCTCTCCCTCTCTCTGTTCACACACTCTCTCTCTCTCTCTCTCAAAATAAATATTTTTAAAAATGTTCTGGGGCGCCTGGGTGGCTCAGTCGGTTGAGCGTCCGACTTTGGCTCAGGTCATGATCTCGCGGTTTGTGGGTTTGAGCCCCGTGTCGGGCTCTGTGCTGACCTCTTGCTCAGAGCCTGGAGCCTGCTTCAGATTCTGCGTCTCTTTCTCTCTCTGCCCCTCCCCACTTGTGCTCTGTCTCGCTCTGTCTCTCAAAAATAAATAAATGTAAAAAAATTTTTTTGAAATAAAAACAATTTTTAAATGTTCTAAAAAATTAATTAAATACAATAAAATGACGCTAGTAATCCCTACCTTTTGGGGCATTTGTAAAGATTGGTAAAGGCAAGGTAGTCCCTGATGAGAGCACACCAGAGGCCCTTCTCCTCTCTCGTCCCCTCCCTGCCCTACCACCAGATGTTCATGGTTTATTCACCCACTCCCAGCAAGTAGCTGTCCCTCAGCCACCCCTCAGGCCTGGAAATCTACCCCAGCAGCCGAGTTTGGATTAGGCAAGGACCCTTCCAGGCCCCAGAAGCTAGCTCAAGAGATTCTGGGATCTGGACACCCAGAGGTGGTCTAGAAGGGGGTAGAGATGGGCTTCAGGTGGGCAAGGCCTCTTGGCCTCTCTGACTCCTCACTCTACAGGGATGGGCCCAGCAGAGGAGGTCTGGAGTGGGCTCTCTGAAATGCAGGGGCTCCTGCCTCCTGGTTGCCTGAGCCCAAGGGTCACACTGCTCGAGAATAAACAACAAAGCCCAGCACAGCACACGTAGTGGACACTTGGGAAATAGTAAGAATGGCTGCCATTCACTATCTTCATAATAAACACTTAAAAGCAGGTACTACTGAGGGGCGCCTGGCTGGCTCGGTGAGTAGAGCACATGACTCTTGATCTTGGGGTTGTGAGTTTGGGCCCTGCGCTGGGTGTAGAGATTACTTAAAAAGGGGCGCCTGGGTGGCTCAGTCGGTTAAGCGTCTGACTTCGGCCCAGGTCATGATCTCACACCCATGAGTTCGAGCCCCGCGTCGGGCTCTGTGCTGACAGCGCAGAGCCTGGAGCCTGTTTCAGATTCTGTGTCTCCTCTCTCTCTCTGCCCCTCCCCCATTCATGCTCTGTCTCTCTCTGTCTCAAAAATAAATAAACGTTAAAAAAAATTTTAATAAAAAAAAATAAAGTCCTAAAATAAATAAATAAATAAATAAAAGCAGCCACTGCTGAGCCCATTTTGAAGATGAAGAAACTGACACTCGAGACGTAAAGTCATTTGCTTCGTACCCCAAGCACAGCTTATGGCATAGCTATATCTAAGGGCAAAACTGAGATTCAGAGCTGAATCTGTCTGATTCTGAAGGGGCCGCTAGCTAAGGGATGGGAATCCCAAGGTCACCAGCAGACCCTTGTTGGGGTTGGATCAGGAGCTAGGTGCTGGACTGGGTGTCTGTCCCAGGACGATAGCCAGACCCACTCAGGATGAAGGGGTTTAATCCACCCTCAAAAACCTGTGAGCTCCGTGCACAACCCTCTGGTAGCCTTCTGGCAAAAGTTAGTCACTCTACACACATTTGTACCTGCTCCTGTGTGTGGGAACATATGCTAGACCCTAGGGACCTAGGTGAATCAGACTTGGACGGTGCCCTCCAAGTGCTGCTCATCTGCTAAGGGAGGCAGATACGTCTCTAGAAAACCCTAGTAGAGGGTGAGGTGGCCTAGGGATTAAGCACATGAGCTGTGGCAGCCAGGCACCTGGGCTTGAGTCACCTGTTACCTTTGCAAACTGGGTCAGCCCCTTCACCTTTCAGAGCGTCAGTTTCACATGAGTAAAATGGGACTGATGATAAGATACTTTCGTAAAGACTATTGTGAACGTGAAATACTTCTATAAAGCTGAGCAGAGAGGAGAAAGCATCAAATGAGTGTTAGCTCTCCGTTATTAAGATAATGGGGGCATAGAGGAGAAGCTTAACTCTTGCTGGGGACAGCGGTCAGGAGAGGCTTCTTGGAGGAAGGGACATCTGCGTTGGGCCCCAAAGCCTGAAGACTTCACCTGGGGAAGTGGGGGAGGGCATTCAGGGAAGCATGTGCTACATGGACAAAGGCCCAGAGCTGTGAAAGGATATGACCTGTTTGGGTGTGGCAGAGCAGAGTGGGCTGGGAGGAGGAGTGATAGGAAATGAGGCTGGAAAGACGCTTTCAAGGCCCTCAACTGACTTGCTGCTGAGAGTTTGGACTTTAAAAGACTGGGGACAGAGCAGGATTTTAAGAGCTGGGAAGGGACACGATTGTGCCAATTTTAGAAACATGATTCTAGCTGAAGTGTGGAGAGTGAAACGGAAGGGGAGAGACGGGATGTCGGGGAGCAGATCTGAGTGTGCGCCCCCGTGGGTGGGTTAGAGTCCCCCAGTGGCTCCCCACCAGCCTGCAGATGAGGCCCTGAGTCTCCTACTTCCCGCCTGCCCATGTGACCTGCCCACATGCTCTTTCCTCTGCGTGGGATACCTTCCCCCTCTCTTTGTCTGGCAAATTCCTCGCTCTCCCTCGGGTCTCTGTTTAGCCACACTTTCTCTGGAAGCTCTTCTAGGCATCCCTGGTCCAGATTAGGTCCTCCTACTCTTTCTGTGGACTTGTGGACTTGTCTGTCTCCCCAACTGGACTCGGCCAGCAGCAGGGACTGCGTGGTCCTGCTTACTGGTGTGTCCAGGAAGCCCAGCCTAGTGCCCAGCACGTAGGGGGCGCTCAATGCATGATCAGATGGACAAAGGAACTAGTGAGTGAATGGATAAGTGTGAGTGGGGTGAAAATGATGGGGTCCGAAGTAGCAACGAGGAGAGAGATGACAGTGGTAGGTGGTAGAGGAGACAGAATACTGGATTGACGAGAGGTGAGCACAGTGGGGCGGGGGGAGTTGGTGATAACTCACAGGTCTCTTCCTTGAATAAGCCTGACTTTTTTTTTTTTTAACATACATTTATTCTGCTTCACTATTTTTTTAAGTTTATTTATTTATTTTGAGAGAGAGAGAGAGAGAGAGACAGCATGCGTGGGAGAGTCAGAGAGAGACAGAGAGAGAGAGAATTCCAGGCAGCCACACTGTCAACGTGTGGAGCCCGATGCAGGGCTCAACCTCACAAACCCACGAGATCATGACCTGAGCCGAAATCAAGAGTCGGATGCTCAACCCACTGAGCCACCCAGGCGCCCCAAAACCCGATGGTTTAGCCAAGATAGGAAACACGAGTGGGGGTGGAGGTGGGGAGGGAGGAGCAGGCCAGGGCAGGAGACTGGGGTCCTGGCCCAGGCTGTTCCCGGGAAAGCTCTTCATCCCTGTCTCCCCGCTGGTGGATCCCCATCAATGTCTGTGACTCTGTCAAAATGTTGTCCTCTCAGGGAAGCCACGCTGACCGCTCTAGGTAGGCCGGCCCCCTATAAATTAATGTCTGCCAACACACGCTCTCCATTTCCTTCCAGTCCTTGTCATGATTGTAATCAGGTATCGATTGATTTGTATTGTCTATAGTGTGTCTTCCTCACTTCCACGATGGCAGGGACCTCGCTCATTTTACTGACCGTGTATCCCTACCTGGTAGTCTCCCTGGCACACAGTAGGTGCTCAAAAACAGATTTGTCGTATGAGTGAGTAAATAAACAGATGAAGGAATGACGTAGGAAGGCCTTGAATGCCACCATAAGGAATTTGACTCAGCCTCGAGGGAATGGGGAGCCATGGAAAGTTCTTAAGGAAGACAGTGTCAGGATTCAGCTTGTGTTTTAGAAGGCTCACCCCTGGGGGCTGTTGGGAAGGTGGATCTGGAGGGAAGGCAGGGGGAAGTGAGGAGGCCCTGGGGGAGACAAAGACACAGCACCTGGGCCCGGGCTTGGGAACCCCCTCCCTGTGTTTCCCCCCCCCACCCCCGGCCAGGCCTGTTGTCTCTGAGCCCAGCAGCGGGCGGTGGGAAGAGCAGAGCTGGCAAAGCTGACACTCACTAATCACGGCCCTCACCCCGGAGCCGCACTGACTGTCTGGTCTCCATGGAGACACGGCAACCTCCGGCCACTTGTTAATGGCAGCTCAACAAGGCTGCAGCAACGGGGACAGGCCTGACCAGCGCGTCCCAGCCCCGCACCACCTGGCCCAGCCTGGGCCTCTGCAGCAAACCCCAGGGGCGCCTGAGTTGGGGGATAGGACCGGAGGTCTGGTGGCTGGCGGGCTCCCCCCACCCCTCCCCTCCGCGGCCCCGCCTCCCTTGGCATTGCCAAGCAGGGAGAGGGCAGAGGCAGCCTCCGCCCTGGCCGACTCCTCCGCAGGGCTGCTGGGAAGCTGAGCTCATGCAGGTCACCCAGGCAGGGCCAAAGGGCTGGAGGGGGCTGGTGAGGAGAGTGTGTGTGTGGGGGGACCTGCTTGCATCCCACACACAAGAGGAATGGAGGGGAGGGCGCTCTGCTTGCCCTGACAACCCTCTGCTCTGCTAGCCCGAGGCAGGGACCCGATTGGGAACCATCTGTCCAGAACCTCTTCCCTAGTTTGCTGTCACTACATCTGAAATCTGAAATGCCACCATTAGCAATTCACTCCTTCGGGAGGCAGCGTGGCCGAGCACAGAAAACACGGGCTTTGCAGTCAGGCAGGCCTGGATGTACGGCCTGGCTCCGTCCCTCTACTCCTGAGAATTGATTTCCCCATCCGTAAAATGGGATGGTAATTGCACCCCCGCAGACACACGTTGGAGCACGCGTGCTTCTCCAGGCTTACTCTGACCTCTCCCAGAGGCCTGAGCTCAATACCTGTGACTCTTCCTCCCAGAGCCCTTTCTTCGCCCTCACAGATGAGCTGGGAGCCTCCTCCGCAGGCCTCAGGACTGATCCCTCAGCATTCGCCACCCTCCCCCTCAGGTAGCTGCCCCACATTTGTCCTCCCCACAGACTCCCCTGCGGGGCGGGGCACAGTGACCTTCAAGAGAGGTCTGTGGAATAAACAAAGGGGGAAGGTAGGAGGAGAGCCTCCCTCTGCCTTCTGTCCTCTTTCCTCCTCAGGGGGTGCTATGGCCCTAGAACACTGGTTGAAGGCCTCTGTTCCCTTCTCTCCTTCATACCTTTGTTTGTCCACTTGTCTGTCCATCCATCCATCTTGCAAACACTCCAAGTTGGGACTTCAGAGAGGACCCAGATGTGACCCCAACCCACAAGGGAGGCAGAGGCCAGATTCTTCGGTCCAGACACCTGAGGCACACCCATGGCCTCCCGGGGACTTTGGTACAGCTGCCTCTCCCCACCGTGTTTCTCCTCGGTCACTCCCTAGGCAACTGTCCAAGCTGAAAGGGCCCTTGGAGATCATCTAGACTGCGACCAGATGAAGACACGAAGGCCCAGAGAGGACTGTGGCTTGCCCGAGATCCCACAGCACAGCTCTGTTTCTGAGTTGACAATGTACCAATTATGTGGGTCTGCTTGGGAGGCGGCTTTTGGCTCTCCAGCCCTGCTGACAGCTGTGTTCCCAGTGGCAGCGGGGAATGCTAGTGGGAGGCCTGTCTGGCCTTTGAACCCGGACTCCCCAGGGCAGAACCAGGTGGCTCTGGTGGGGCCCCGGGCTGGGAGGTGGGGAGCTTCAGAGGGGCAGCCCAGATACCAGTGGGGGTGCGGACGACTGAAAGCTAAGGGAGCAGCATTGATTCTAGAGGCGAACTGCTAAGCCTTGAGCTCCTGTCCCAACTCTGCCACTCACTCACTTGCTGGGTAACCTCGGGTGCATCATTTGACCTCTCTAAACCTTTGTTTTCTTATCTGCAAAATGGTGCTACCTTCATAGAACAAAAATGTGGTGTCCACGGTAACAGCTGCACAGAGCTCAGGAATGTTTGGACCGAAGGGCTAAGTTTCTCAGAGCGGAAGGGACCAGCCTGAAGCCACAGAATGAGCCCACATCTCCCTCCTATGAGCTCTCTACGCCGAACTGGATACAAGGTTTTGGAGATGAAAGGAGCGTCCAGTCCAGTCCAGACTGTTTACTGAAGGAGAAAACAGGACCAGAGAAGGGGAGCAAGTTGCCCAAGGTCACCCAGTGAGTCTGGGGCCAATGTGGGCCTAGAGCCCAGGCTGGGCACAAGGTCCCCCTGCCCAGCTGCACCGCTCACTCATCCAGCCCCCTTGGTTTTGTCTCCCCCAGTGAGTGGGCGCAGAACAGGCCCCGCTTCCTTCCTGCCGCCCTGCCCGCCGTCTGCCACGTTGGCAGCCGCCCGCAGCCTTCTCGCCCCTGCTGCTGCTTGCTGCTGCTGCTGATGCGGCATCAGCCGAGACCAACCCGCCGAGAGTTTGCCCAGAACAGCCAGGGCTGCTGGAGCCCGGGCTGGGTTGGCTGACTCTGCCAGACAGGAGGGAGCGAGCCAGCCGGCAGAGGGAGGGAACAAGGGCTGAGCCAGCCCCCAGCCTTCCCAGTCCTTCTCCACCCTCACCAGCCAAGGGAGAGAAGCAGGAGCCTGGGGTTGGGAGCCAGAGGGCTGCAGTGTCTATGTGTGTGAGGCTCAGATAGCTGGGTCTTTTCTGGGAGCGTGCACACTTATGTATGCAGGGAAGAGCATGTTGGGGGCGACCTGTGAGTCCGTGTTTGCCTTGGTGTGCACGGGTGACGCTGTGCGTGTGTTTGTGCTAGTTTGTGCACACCCAGGCGGTCACTCTGCGTCTGCGTAAGCACAAGGAAAAGCTGCATGTGCCGCGAGTTTGAACACATGCCTGTGTTCGGAGAGAGGCTGTGTCTAGCAGTGTGTGCACATGGAAGCCAACTGTTAGTGACAAGGAATCTGTGTGCGCACCGAAGGGTCAGCACGCAGGCCTGAGTTCATGCATGCCATGTCTGGGTGTGTTTGGGGCCCCTGTGAATTTGTTGTTGTGTATAAGAGGATAATGATGTAATTGCGAGTTTAAGCTCATCCGTGTGTGCCCAAGGGACGGTGGTTGTGTGTGCACAGAGGAGTGCTACGATCCACAATCGTGGACGTGGGTCCATGCCCAGGAGGACATTGTGTAACTGTGTGGGCTACTCCAAATGTCCATGGTGTGGGCACACCGTGTCTCTGTGCCCAGGAGACTTTGTAAGTGTGGTTATCTACAGCGACGCAGGGGATCACTGTGTGGGACTGATACGCTTGGCCGTGTGTACAAGGTCACAGGCAGCACAGGCATTGTGTTGCTGTGTTGCATCTGCACAGGGTGATGGTGGTGGTGGCGGTGGCGGGGAGACAATATGCTGTGGATTTGCACTTGTTCCTCCGCACGACAAGGTCCTGCGTGTGATTATGTTTGTGCGTGTCTGTGAGCACCGTGTGCTGCAAACTGTGCGTGCTTCTGAGTCTGTGGTAAGCTGAGTGTGGGAAGGAGGGGGGGAGTACATGGCCGTGTTTGTACTTGTCTGTGAGCCCAGGGTCAGATGCGCTCCATGTGCTACCTCCTGTGTGCACAGGTGGCCGCTGTGTCCAACCGTGTCTTTGTGTGTTTCGGGTCGTCTGAATGTGCGCAGGAGGAGGACACGGAGGGGGGATTTGAGTGCGTGCCTGTGCAGGCCCCTTTAACGTGGCAAGTCTAAGAAATGTCGGCCTTCTTGGCAGCAGATCTGGGCTTGGTTCCACTGGGGGTGTCTGCAGAGAGGGGCTCTTAGAAGGGACGTGCTTGAGCGAGAGAGACAGGAAGGGAAGGGGGGGCCAGCCCCAGCTCGGGGTTTCCAGGAGGGAAAGCCAGACATTGGAACTTGTCAACGCTACCTCCTTCCCCACCCCCACCTCCCCGACTGCTGCCTCCCCTCCTGGCGCCTGAAGGCTGCTGGCAACCAGACAGACAGACAGACAGTGCACACATAGACTGGCTCACGGCACAGAGCCCAAATGTGAGCCCCAAATACACAAGCCTGGATGCCAGTGGTCCACAGAGGGCAAATGACATGGCTAAGGGTTGAGGGGAGCACACGTGTTTATATGTGTTGGGGGGCAGGGGGTGCTGTTGGCCTCTCAGAACCCAGGCCTAGAAGGGGGAGGTGGGGGTTCTGGTTGGAGAGCCTCTGGGGAGCGGGCTGTCCTTTCTCTAATCAGACTCCCAAGGCTCCAGGCCTTCTCCCTGTTTATACAACCACTGCAGTGTCTTTGAGAATCTCATTGCTTCAGAAATTATCGACTGCAACTCCCTCTTTGTACAGAGGCAGAAGAGAGACCCAGAGAGGCATGGCAACTGCTCCAGGGTAACACAGTAGAGCGGGCACACAGGGCTTCTTCTCCCTGTGACTGTTGTGCAGGCTGACCCATGGGCCAGTGGGCCGATCAGTCCTACCCTTCCCTTTTCTTGGTGGCCCATTTATCTCTTTCCCCCTCTCAGGACTTCAGGATTTGACAATGACTCTTGCTTTTTTTTTTTTTTTTTTTTGTCCTCTCTAGGACAGCAGAACCTGGAAGAAAAGAGGAGAATTTGGTTCTGGCACAAGGGCTACTGGGGAGATGGAATGGGGAGATGGAGAAATGGAAGGAAAGGAATTTGAGGAGAGAGGAAAGAGGAGAGGGGAGGGCAAGGAGGTTGCTGGGGTCAGATCTGAGAAGCATAGACCTTCTTTGCCTCCGCCTCCAGCCAGGGCACCAGAGGCCACCTCTGAGCGCCTCGGAGGGAGTCCTGCCCCTTGGGGGCTGGGACAGGGACAGCAGAATTGGAGTCTCGGGGGCATTCTGGGGGTGTGTGTGCCCAGTGACCAGATCTGCCTGGTGAGAAAGGAGGGAGGGGCTGTGGGTGGGACAATGGGTATGAAACTGACTTGGGGTATGGGGCCTCTTTAGGGCGTGGGAGTTGGGTGCGTATGACCTTGTGACTGTGCTAGGACTCTGTGTGTATACCTGTGAACGTGTACCGCAAACAGACTCGGACCTCCCTGGGCTGGGGGAGGATTGCGGGAATGTGTGTATGTGTATGTTTGTTATGGGCAGAGAGAAATTTTACTTGAGGGAATGGTCCTGCACATGTGTGTGTGTGTGTGTGGGGGGGGGGACAGGGAGAGGGTTGTGGGATCGATTCTGCACTTACTTACATGTTCCTGCGGAGGCTGTGTTCTGTGTGCGTAGTGTGTACAGCTCTGTACAGTGTGTGTGTGTGTGTGTGTGTGTGTGTGTGGCTGCACGGGTCCGCGTGCATCATGTGTTTGAGCCGCGTGCGTACTTATACGGGAAGTGTGTAACTGCGTGTGTGTGTGGCAGCATATGCATGCTGGTGGTCGTCGTGAGGCTCATGGGTGGAGTTGTCTGTAGGAGTCTTGGCTACAGGTTGTGTGTGCAAGCTGTGTGTGTTTGCGGGGTGGTGAATGTCACGGAACTGTTCACATGTGTGGTTGTATACTTGGGGGACTGGGTTAGCTAGCGGTGTGGTTCTTGAAGCAGTATTTTATTTATTTTTTTGTTTATTGTCAAACTTCCCTTGCCAGAACATAAACTCTATGAAGGCTGGAGGATTTCTGTCGATTTTGCTCCCAGTATCCCCGGTGCTCAGAATAGTGCCAACACACAGTAGTTACTAAACCATCTTTCTTGAGTGTATGACAAACGAGTGTGCGCACACTCGGCCGGGTGTGGGGAAGTGTGTTATGTGTATGAATTGTGTCTGTGGGCATCTGGGTGTGTGAACAGATACATTCTGTGTCCGGGTGTGTGAGCTTTTGGGCACAAGTGGCACGCGAACCGAGTGTGTGCACAGGTGCGTGTGTGCGTGCCTCGGTGTGACTGCGTCCCTAAAGCTGTGCCCCTTATGTGAACATTGGGGTGTCGAGGGATGCAGCTATGTGCGTGCAGCGCACAGTTGTGAGTGTGTGTGCAGGGGGGGCGGGAAGGCGCTGTCGGCTTCTCCCAGCCTTCAGCACTCACTCAGCTTCACCCCAGGTCGCCTGCTGCGAAATGTCAGTGGCAGAGAAGCTAAAAATATCCGCTCTCCTCCTCTGCTCACTGCTTGGGCTGATGGGGCTGTGGGGCCCCAGCAGGCCCCTTGGGCCCTGGGGGGGAGGAGGAACTGCTGGATGAGGGGCGGGGTATGGGGTAAGACAGGGAGGCCCTCCTCAGCACACTCCCTCCCCCACTTCTTGGGCTCCAAAGCCAGGCCCCGGGCTCACCTCTATCAGGAAGCCCTGGAGAACCCCCCAGGAGCTGCCACATACTAGTGTGTGTGTGTGTGTGTGTGTGTGTGTGTGTGTGTTCGTGGTGTCCAGAGCCGCCTGGGAGGGCAATATGGCCTCCATCAGACTGGGGCTCATCTGAACAGGACAATGCCTCTTTTGTCAGTCCAGGGGCTCCAGAGGACAGAGCTTCAGACAGGGACTCCTGGGGGTGAGCTGGATCTCTTCCTTCCGTCTGGGGGCTTCCGGCAAAAGAGCTGGCGGTTTTCTCCCTAGAGCTGAGGGTCAGGTGCACAGCACAGGACGTATGGGTTCATCTGGCCCTGGGCCTGGCGCCTCTAGGGCTCTCTGACCCCAAGGCACATCTGCTGATACTCGGGGCTGTGGGCCGGGAGGAGTCTCAGCTCTGCCCACACCCTAGGCCGGCATGTGTTTGTGCTACAGGTATTTGTGTGGGTGCGGGTGGGACATGTCAGGGCCCGTGGTCTTTCAGCGACCTGTGCCTCCTCACACGTTGGGCTCCTGGGTGTGTCTTTGCCTGTGTCAGTGGCTGTCTGCCTCCGGCAATCAATAAGGGGTTGGGGAGTCGTGGGTTTCTCTGTGTGCATGCGGGTGACTCTGTATGTGGGTCATAATGTAGACCCGCAAACTCCAGCTGGAATAAACTGTGTTAACGTGAGAGGTGCCGGTGTTAACACGTGGGGGTTTCTGTATATGCGTCAGTGTGTTTGTGTCTCTGTCAGACGGTCAGCGCCTGTTTATCCTCTGTATCAAGATGTCTGCGTGTCGTGTTGGGGTTTCAGTCATTTGATTACTGTGTTACTGTGTGTCTGTCTGGATGCCATCATGTCAATGGCCACCTCTGTGCCTATGTGTGCGTGTACCCAGGTCAGTTTGATTTTGTGGGTCCGTAACGTTCGTGTGTCCCTGTGAATGTTGGTGTTCTTGTGCGTGGGTTGAAATCTGTGCATAAACTCGGCACCCGCTCCCCTGTCCCTTTCTTAGTCTCTCCCACCATTTCTGTGTTAAAGGCCTCAGGTTGAGTGTGTGTGTGTGTGTGTGTGTGTGTCTATCAACTTTCCCCAGCTCCAAAGCCTCCAGCTCTGAGATCTGCCCTCCCACTCTCTCTCCTTTTGGACTTGAGGTGGGAGCTGAAGCGGAGAGGGCAGGCAGGCACGGAGCCCACCACAGCCGGGGGCCGGGGCCAGGCTGCCACAAGGGCCCTGCCTCAGCTTTCCTCCAAGCAAGCGCTAAGCCAGAGCCTCGGTTACATGTAAACACCAGCTGTGTCAAGACAGCGCAGCTTCTTCTAGGTCAACAGACAGCTGTGGGGTTGCTAGGCAACCGCCTGGCTCCCCCCCATTAGGCCCCCCTCCCACCGTCTCTACCTGCAAACCCTCTGTTGGCTCCCACCCCCCCCCCCCCCCAGGGTACCGCCGTGCCCCTCCAAGCCAATTAAAACAGTGGGGCTAAGAGGGTAGGGGGTCAAGGTTGTACGAAAGGGGGACTCTAGGACTGGGATGGAGGTAACGGGGAGGTGTTAACCATCCCGGTGCCACTGCCCCCTTCTCCTCAGTCCTCATTGCACACAGCCACATCACCAGTCAGACTCCGGGCAGGGCAGAACTGGGGTGGCGGTGAAGTGATGCGCCCTCCCTCCCCTGTAGGTCAAGCCAAAACCGGAGAGATGCTGGAAGCAGAGAGAGAGAGGGGTGTGGATTGTACAAGAATTGGTCAAGTCTCCTCCCCCTCCCCAGTCAAGCCTGGGGAAGACAGACTGGTGGGGCCCTCGGGCAACAAAAGGGTTACGTTCCCCCTTTTATTTCTCACCCTCCCAGGATAGCCACCCCCATTCCAAGGCGGCACCTGCGCTCCCAGCTCCCATGCCCCTTCGGTGCCCGCACCCAGGCAGGGCAGCCCCACAGGCCTTCCCTCGGCCCTCTTTGCACCCGGCCTGGGCCTTCTCTGGGGCACTGGGGGAGGCGAGGGTCCCGGAGCCCGGGGCCTCCCGAGAGCCCCCAGGACTCGGGCCCTTTGTTGAGGGGGGGGGGCGCCAGCGGGGTGACTTCGTAGTGCCTGAAGGAAGGAACGGGAGGAGGGAGCCGGGCCGGCAAGGGGGCAGCGCCCGTGGCCTCCCCATTAGTATGCGGCCGCGCTCTGCGCGCCATGGCAACCGCTCCCCCCGCGCCGCGCCAGCCGGGCAGCCCCGGGCGCAGTGCGCACCTCTCCTCCCACAGGTGGCGGCGCGCACGGGGGGGCACGCACGCACGCACGCACGGGCACGCACGCTCCGGGCGCCTGGGGGCGAGCCCTGGGCGCCAGGTGCGCTGAGGCCGCCAGGCTTCCCCCGCCCCCCTTCCCCCCCCTTCCCCCCCTTCCCCGCAGGCTCCGGCCGCCTGTGGGCGTGTCCCCAGGTGCTCCAGAGTGAGCCCCCGAGGGGGGGGAGTTGTATGTACCTGAGGATGTTCTTGCCTGTGCCTGGGTGTGTCCCTCAGTGTGCCTGTTGTGCCTCCGTCTCTGGTTGTCCTTGAGGGTATTGGCCTCTCCGTGCTCATTTCCCTCCCTATCCCGAACGTATGTGGCACTGGGTGTATGATAGCCCAGGTGTAACTGAGTGTACTTGTGTCTTTGTACATCTGTGTACGAGCGTGTGATTGTGTTTATCTTTGAGCCTGTGTGCCTGCACATGCCTGAAGGTGTGTGTGTGTTTGTATCCGTTTGTGTGCCCGTGGCTCTGGGTTTTTCTCTGGAAGAATGTCCCAGGTGTACATGGGACTGTTCTGGTGTGTGCCTGAATAAGTATTTGCCGTGTGTGTGTGTGTGTGTGTGTGTGTGTGCGCGCGTGCGCGTGTGTGATCCCTTGCTATCTGCATGTGATCTTGTCTGGCATCCTTGTGTTTCTGGGCTTAGCTGTGTGTTGAATTGTGCACCTGTATGTATGTCCCTGAGAACCCATCTCTCCATGTATGTCATTGTGCATTCCTGTGAGCGCCCTGAGTGTGTCCTGGAGTGTGGCTGTGTGTCCAGGGGCTGCTGGCTCTGTGCCCTCCTTGGCTTCACTCCCTGCTGCCTGAGTGAGCTGACACCTGCTCCCTGAGCACTGGACCCCCTCCCCCCACCTGGCAAGGACAAGGAAGGACACGGAGACAGAGTCAGACACGGAGGCAGAGACAGACTTGGAGGGGGGACACAGAGAGCCAAGTAGGCTGGAGAGGTGGTGACCCAGAGTCATGTGATCAGCCTTGGAGCCCAAGACCCAGAAGAGGGAGAATGATGCCAATATCCAGACATCAGAGAGAGGGAGACCCAGAGTCACACAAAGACCCAGAGCACCAAGTCCGGAACTGCTGAAACAGACCAGAGATCAAGGATGTGGCTCCCCAGCCTCCCTCCCTCCCACTCTAGACTTTCCAGCCCCAGCTGTGCCTCCTCCACATACCCAAAGCAGAGTTCTCCGGGTCCTGGGAGTCTGTGCCCCGGGACTGGAAACCAGCCTCCTTCTTGCAGCTGCTGGCTGTGTGCGCGTGTGTGTGCATGTGCCACCATCTGTGTGCAGTCCTGGGCTGGTGCCTGCCTACCTTGCACGCAGCCTTCCCTATCATGCTCTCTTCGTGCTGTTGCCTACATTTTCACAGGCCCAGATCATGCACATCTTTACACACATGCCACACAGCCAGCCACACTCATTCAAACCCAGAAACATGCCCTATGTCTCCTTCTCTAATATATTTGCACATAGGGCTAGAAAGGCCACCATGCACACAGCCAACTAGCAAATCTCACCTTCCTAAGCTCTCCCAGCCAGCCATTCACCCTTCAGCAACCTCCAAGGGCAGCTATCCCCCTGCCACAGACAGGCAAAGACATAAGACCAAATCTGTCAATTCCAACAGACTATGCACTCAAAGGCAGAGACCCCATCTGTTTTGTTCACTGTTATATCCCCAAATGCCTAGGCCATTGCCTGGAATCTTGTAGGTGCTTAAGAAATATTTGTGGAATGAATGTGTTTACAGTGTCTCTAACAGTCACTCAGAAAACCCATAGTAATTTACAGCCACTCAGTGAAAAACACTAATGGATACCACAGTGTACACATACTTCTTATGTGTACATAAGATGTACACATCTTCTTCTTATGTGTACATAAGATGTGTACATCTTACGAACACCTAGGACAACACATTAAATATAGGTGTGTGCAGGGGCGCCTGGCTGGCTCAGTCGGGTGGGCGTCCAACTTCGGCTCAGGTCATGATCTCACAGTTCATGTATTCGAGCCCCGCGTCGGGCCCTGTGCTGACAGCTCGGAGCCTGGAGCCTGCTTTGGATTCTGTGTCTCCCTCTCTCTCTGCCCCTCCCCGGCTCGCGCTCTGTCTCTCTCTCTCAAAAATAAAATAAACATTAAAAAAAAATTAAAAAAATATAGGTGTGTGCACACAGGTGGGTACTTGTGTGTAAACACTCAGCACAATAGTTGGATTAGAGATTCTGAACTTTGCACATTAGAATCACCAGGGTAGCTTTTAAAAATCCCATTACCCAGGACCCATCCAGCCCAATGAAATCAGACTTTCTGGGCTGAGAAACATTGATCTAGATGAATGGACCTGAAAATGTTGACATGTAGGTTATTACCAGGGATGTGGGTAGAGTGGATTTTCACTTTTAACAGTACATCGAAGCTGACTCCCAAACCAGATTACTTGGGTTTGAACTCTGGGATCACTATTTACTCACTGAGTGGTCTTTACCTCTCTGCACTTGAGGTTCCTTCTATAAAACAGGATAATAATCATTACAATAAAGCCTTGTCATAGAATTGTTGTGGACATGGAATGAATTTTATATATAGAGTTTAGAACAGTACCTGGTACATACTAAATAAATCATTTCCTATATTTATTTAAACTTTGAATTAAAAAATTTTTTTCTTTATGTTTATTTTTGAGACAGAGAGAAACAGAGCATGAGTAGGGGAGGGGCAGAGAGAGGGAGACAGAATCCGAAGAGCCGTTAGCACAGAGCCCGACTCGGGGCAGGAACCCGTGAACCGTGAGATCAAGACCTGAGTGGAAGTTGGATGCTTAACCAACTGAGCCACCCAGGTGCCCCTTGAGTGAATTTTTTAAGCAAGATTTTTTTCTTAATTTAAATTGTTATGGAAGACCAAGGACTAAAAGAAAAGAAAGAAAAGAAGAAAGAAAAGAAGAAAGAAAGAAAGAAAGAAAGAAAGAAAGAAAGAAAGAAAGAAAGAAAGAAAGAGAAAGAAAAGAGAAAGAGAGAGAAAGAAAGAAAGAAAGAGAGAGAAAGAAAGAAAGAGAAAGAGAAAGAAAGAGAAAGAAAGAAAGAAAGAAAGAGAAAGAAAAGAAAGAAAGAAAGAAAGAAAGAAAGAAAGAAAGAAAGAAAGAAAGAAAGAAAAGAAAGAAAGAAAGAAAGAAAGAAAGAAAGAAAGAAAGAAAGAAAGAAAGAAAGAAAGAAAGAAAGAAAGAAAGAAAGAAAGAAAGACTGACCAAGGGCTCTGAGACACACTACCTCTGCCCACTTCTCATGTGGTCTTGGACAAGTCACTTTACTCTCTGTCTCGAACCTATTTTCTCATCTATAAATGAGGCGAGTAAATTCTCTACCTCAAGGAGTGTTTTGAGGAACACAAACTTCAGGGAAGTATTCAACAACAGTGCTGACCCCCAAACATCTTTGAGCCGCATTGCCTTGATGCTTTCTGGAATCGGGTGCAGGGCTGTGACTGTGGTGAGGCCAAAATTTCTGAAAAGAACAGATCAAAATAGGATGACCCCCATCCCTGCCCTACCCACCTGGACGGGGTCGGAGAGACTTCCATCCCAAAGGCCGGGCCCTTGGCCCTGGCAGATCTCCCAAGTCTGCTCTCCAAAATACACCTCTGCCCTCCTCACCCCTTACTAAGCCTCAAGACTGAGACCCTTTCCCTCCCGGCGCTCCCATTCTCACGTCGCCCCCCACTTTCACTTTCCAGGAGCTTGCTCTCCAAGTCTCCCTCCCATCCCAGAAACCGTAGCTCCATTCTTGGCAGTGAATCCCCATCCTTTCTCCAAAACCCTCTTCAAGTTAATGAGCCCCCTCCTGGGCTATAATCACCTCCCTAAACTTCCATTTCCTTCCTGGGTCTTCCCTCCCCACCCCCACCAATTCCTGGGCACACAAGCCTTCACTGCCCTCCCTCCCCGTTTCAAGCAGAGCCCCCAGTCCCTTCCACTGAATTCTCCCCACTGCCCCCTTACCTCACCGAAACTCCTCTGGGCACCCTCCGTACCCCGCCCCCCCAGTCCTCAGCCCCCTCCCCCAACCTCTCCCAAGCCAGCCCCACCTGGACAGCGTTCCCAAGCTTCTTCTGCTTTCTCAGCAGCACTGAACACACTTATTTTCTCCCTGCAGGCAATTCATGGGGCTGAAAACAAGCTTCTCTCACCTCCCCCACTGGTTCCATCCATGCCACCTACTCCAAAGAGCCTCCACCGGGCTCCAGAGTGACCTTGTCAAAGCCCTCTCCCTGTCCTCTCCCCTCCACACACAGCGTCTGCTCCAAAACGACCTAAGATGTGTGGCTTCTGCCTGCCCTGCCCCCACCTCCCAGGCCTTTGCACGTGCTGTTTACTCCTCAGGTGACAAAGACCCCCTTCCAGGCTCCTACTGGGTCTTACTGCTCCCTGCCCCCACTTGCAGCGCCATACTGGAATGTAGCCTTGAGCTTAGTGTTGCTGCCTTCGCCTCGCCGTGCAGTGAGGCGACAGTGTCTTCTTCTGAGTTTTATGGACGCTTAGAGGGGGCTTGGTGGGTGGCTAAACCTCACATCCAGCACAGAGGCTGCCGTTTTAGGGGACTTTTTTTTTTTAGGGGACTGTTTTACCTGCCCCATCTGAATCCTCTGGCCTCCTCCTCCAGACAGGTGTCCCCAGAAGCTGGGGGTCTCTCTCTCCCTCACACCAAGGGTTCCTCAGACTCTCTCAAGACCTGAGCCTTGCTGGTTGGGCCATTTGGAGCCCATCCCTTGGGATCTCCTTGATCTTCAGCGGGAGACACACAGAGAGCCACGTTTCACAGGACTTCAGCATGAAGTGGATCCATGGGAAAAGCTGTCTGCTAAAGACCAGGCAGCCCAAAGTGGTCAAGGACAGCCAAGTGCTCCCCAAAGTCAGGGAGTGGGGAACAATTTAGCTTTTCCAGGCCCACCAGAAATAGGCCAGAAATGGGTTTTCTTTATACAAAATTTATAAAAGCTGGGAGGAAACAGAGCTGGGATCTGGGGTTCAGGGTGGAGAAAGAAAGGCAGAAATATCAGGGTTGGGGTGCCTGGGGGGCTCAGTTGGTTGAGTGTCCAACTCTTGGTTTTGGCTCAGGTCGTGATCTCACAGTTTCCTGAGTTCAAGCCCTGCATCTGGCTTTGCACTGGCAGCACGGAGCCTGCTTGGGATTCTCACTCTCTCTCTCTCTCCCTCCCTCTCTGCCCCTCCCCTGCTCACATTGTCTCTGTATCTCTCAAAATAAATAAACTTAAAAAAAAAAAAAGTATCAGGGTTACTGGCTTAGTCAAACTTTGGAATTTGCACAGGTATGCAAATGCAGGTGTGTTGGGGCAAAATGGGGGGCCCGGAGACCAAGGAGACCCAAGACCTGGGGTGAATGGGAGATACGCAAGCAAGAGTACTCCAGTCCTTGTGGGGAAGGGGTGTATCCCACAAGGGTTCTTGGGTTTAGGATGGAACGTGTATCTCAAAGACAGGTGTCCCTGAACCAGGGTACAACTGTAGGGCCCAAAGACTGAGGTGACATAGTACAAATGAAGAGACTAGAGTCAGGAGACCTGGGATCTAGGATGGAATGAAAGGGTCCAGAAGCAGAGAGACCCAAGACCTGATTCATAACGGGGATCCCTCAGGGAGAGGAAACCTAGGACTTGGGGGGAGAACAGGGGATCCTAGAGGCAAGCATCCCTGTACTTTGGGGTCCTGATGCATGGGACAGAATACAGGTCTCAGGATCAGGGGAGACCCAGGACCAAGACCAGGCAGAATGCCTGGATCTGGGACATAATGCATGGACCAGGGACCACAAAGGCCTATGGAGCTGGCCGGGGAACCCCAGGGGCAAGGGAGACCCAGGGCCTGGGCGGTAATCTGGGAGTGGGGTCTGGGGGCGATTCCCAGATGCAAAGCTGACTCTGATCCCAGGCAGAAGGGAGAACTCAGAGGGAGGGGACACATGAAGGTATTTCAACTTTGGGGAACCAGTGCCTGACAAAACACGGCCATGCCTCTTCCAATTCCATCCACCCTCACTCACCCCCTTTCACAAGACACAAGGTGGCTTTTTTTTTTTTTTTTTTTTTTTGCTTTTTTTCATTTCTTTTTAATACAAACTTGGATCTTTGGGTGTGTCCTGCCAAAACAGAAAACAACAACAACAACAGAAGAGAAAACCCAAAAGAGTGAAAAATAAGAAAGAAAGAAAAAAAAAAAAAAAGCTCCCGCAAGAGGTTCTTCTCCCTCCCCCCTACCATGCGAATTTGCACACCACGGGACCACAGCAGGTTTACAGAATGCAATATACAATCCACGATTTATAATAAAACAGTATATACAATAAATAGGATATTGTTCATTTTTGTCAAACGACCTGTAGATAAATTTCTCAGTGCATACTTGCAGGGGCTCTGGACACCTCGGGGCCCCGCTCGCAACCTCTTGCACACGCTCGCTCTCTCTCTCTCTCTCTTTTTTTTTTGTCTTTTTCTAAAACTGTGTTTTGTTTTTAAGTTTTGTACATTTTTAAAAAGTATTTACAATTGCTGGTTTTGTGCAGAAAGGGCTCACCTTCGGCTTCTGCGTGGAGGAGATGGGCAGGGAGAGGTGGGGGGAGGTGGGAGTGCAAGGGGTACCGGGGGGGGGGGGTGGGGCGGGAGGCAGAGGGGCAGGCGCTCCTGCCAGAGGACAATGTGGACGCTGGGAGGGGTCTTGGCGTTGGTTTTCTGAAAGCTGCAAAGAAACACAAAAGAGGCAGAAGTCAGCTGTAGGCACAGACATGGAATTCTGAGAACAGGGATGTTAAGAGTGGGACCCCCCACCCACTTCCTACCAGCATCCTGGGAGAAGCTAATGACATCGTTCTTTCTCCCAGAAAACTCCAAAGAGTACCCCCCCCCCGCCCCCGCGACAATGGACTGCTTCTGGCCTTCTCTGAACTCAGTTTCCCCATCTGTAAAGTAGGTTCGTATCTAAGGCCCGTACCACTGAGAGGTAAAGGAGAGGAGTCAGGGCTCCAGGCAGTGCAGTTGGTTAAGAACTTGGGCTCCTGAGTCAGACACAACCAAGTTCAAATGCTAGCACTACTACCGGATAGCTCTATAACGTTGCGCAAGTCGGTGAATCTCTAGGAGCCTCAGTTTGCTCATCTGTAAAAAAGGGGATAATGAAACCAGCCCATATGTTTGCTGGGAAGATTCAGTGGTTTAAGGTAGATTAACCCTGGTACATAAAACACAATAAAGGATCCTAATTACAAGTCGTTATTATTTTCCTGGGACCTGGGCCAGCTAGGTGCCCCAAGCCTCAGTTTCCTCGTCCAACAATGAGTTTAGGAATTCTGTTCTGAGGAAGGACACGGTGGGGAAGACAGGGCTTGAGCACAGCACAGGTGTGAACTGCACACCCGTGCACTTTCGTTTCTTCTAATTCCAACCCTTTCTCAGCCCCCCCTCCCCGCCCCAATGCTATTCTGTTCCTTACAGAGGCTCGAGGTGAGGAGGAAGTCTGTCTGAATAAAGGAAGAAAGAAATTGCCCAGCACAATACCATCAGTGTTTGGCTGTACCCCTCGCCCTCCTGAGGCTCAGAAACTCCCAAGTTCCCAGTCTCTACGATCACTAGACATTGCAGGTCTGAAGTACCCCTTCTCCAGACTTCCCCATTCAGAACCCAAGGTTTTGCTGGGGCTAAGTGGGAAGATGCCCAGAGGGACAGGGATGGGCTGGGTTATTCTCAAGACTGGCAGTCGTTAGCCTGGCACTTTCTGAGTTCTGGGGGCCTCCTCGCAGAGCCCTGAAATTCCCATCCCACACTTGGTGAGTGACCCATCCCACCAGAAATAAGGGGTGGGGGGTTCTAAAACTGCCTTCTAAGACCCCTCAGCGGGCCGTCCTCCCTCCCCCACCCCTGCAGGAAACAGGCGGCCACAGAAAGCCTTTCCTCCCTTGTCCTTTCTTGGCTTCCCTTCGCAACAGGGCCACATTTAAATTCTGCTCAGCCTCGGCTGCTGTCTGCTGGGCAGTCGGCCCTGGGGAAGACTTTTGTCCTGAGGCTGGACTTGCCAGGACTCCCCCCAGGGCCAGGGGAGCCAGGTGGGCTCTCACAAGGCTGGGGCAGCCCCCATCCCGGTGTATCACCCAGGCAGGCAGCAAGCAGAGGCGGGAGGGGAAGGGCAGGAGCTGCAGCCCGTGAAGCCCGTCAGGTCCCCTGCAGTGAGGGAGGGTGGTGGATCAGCCGCAGGGGGACGGGGTGCGCCTGTCAGGGGGCAGCTGTGTTAGAACTAGGGTGAACGGTGGGACAGCAGCTCTTGGGGCAGGGGGTGCTGCTGGGAATGGATGTCAGTTCTCCAGTTAAGGTGACAAACAGGAACAGCTGTAGGGCTAAGCAGGGCATCCACGAGGGCACAGGACTACTGTATCTGGGGGAACGGGTGGGTTCAGCTGGGGCCTGGGGGTACCTATCTGTAGGGCAGCCTTACTGCAGTTGAGGAACAGCTGGCAAGCTGAGGAACCGCTGTTGGGGAGACGCGTATAGTGTGCTGGGGTGACAAGTGAGGGGGAGATTCAGGACCAGCTGCTCCAAACCACTCAGCAAGTGGACCATACCAAACCCCAGTCTTCTCTGCTCCCCCTAAGGGCCCCGGGGCAGGCTGGGAGCCTCTGCACAAATCCCTGTCACCCCCGCCCCCTCCGGCCCTTAGCCACTGCCAGTGACCCTCTCCAAGCCAGGTCTCCATGGTGATCTCAGCCCAGCAGGCAGCTCCTGCCAGAACCATTCCCGTGGTGCCGGCGGCCAGGCAGCAGGGAGGCTTTCTCACCCCTCGGCTCAGCCCTCGCTGTCTCACCTTCCTCCTCCCTCTGCCCTCCCCAGCTTTCGGGACTGGGCCAGAATCTGGGGGATGGGGAGAGAATCAAAACCAGAGGTTCCTGAGCGGGGAGAGGGGAGGATGCTGTAGCCATGTAGAACCCTGACTTCTACAAAACAAAACTAATGCTGCCATGCCAGGCGGCCCTGTGCTGGGCACTGGGGACAAAGCAGAGGAGACAGATCTGGCCCCTGCCCTTGCGGGGCTCACAGAGCAGAGACGGAAGCAAAGCCGACCCCCAAAGCAGGCAATTTACAAATGTCGGGAGATGGGGGCTGTGCTAAAGGCAGCCGTTGGTGGGGGTGGGGGTGGGGTTCAGGGAGCACAGAGGGGGCACCCAACCCAGCTTTGGCAGGAGGGACTATGGCTCTTCAACTCACTGCTGAGCGCAGCGCCCAGCACATGCCGGCGTCAAGAATATGTGCCGACCCAATGCCAGAGCGACGACCAGCGTAAGTCCAATCAGCATGTCAAGGTCCAGCTCAGGTCTTGCACATCTCCAGGACGCCTCCTTAGACCACCCCGTTACCATAGCTACTGGTGCACTTGTCATTCCCTTCCACGCTCCTCCAGGGCAGAGACCTGTGTGTGGTACCTCTACATCCCCAGTGCCAGCATGCACCTGGCGCCCCAGGACACCAGCCATTGTTCATGAGACTTAACCTTTTAGTGCCTCCATACTGAACAACTGCAGAACCACGTTCCACTGAGTCCTCGCGCTCTAGCAGTTTTACCCTCTGAGGTGCCAAGGCATGAAATGGTCTCTGCCGGTCAGTAGGGGCTGGCACCGGGAGCATGGAGGGATAGCGGAGCAGGGATTCACAGTGCTGCAGATCATGTAGATATCAGGCTGTCCAGGCTGCTCTTCCCCGCAAAGGAGCACATGTTTTGTGTTTTCGTTTAAGCAACCAGCGGACATGTATTCACACCCACTAACTGCCGGGCTGTGAGCCCTGGTCTAACCTCCACCTTCTGGTCTCTGCCCTCCAGGAGGGGGTCTCAACACCAAACAAGGCAGTGGAGCAGAAGGCACAGAGAATGCATGGAAGTTTGAGAGACTGATTTGCTGTGTGACCCAGGGCAAGCCCTTTCCCTCTCTGGACTTCAGTTTCTATGTAAAATTGGGGGTTGAATAGGTAATGGAAGAGATCTTCAGGCCCCAAAGAAAAGGGGTCAGAGGCAAACCACAGTTGCCCAAAGGCAACCCCTCTGACATCTTCAGGCAAAGTCAGGCCTGTGAGTCCCTCAAATGTAGAGAGGATATTGCTTCCCTGGGGGCTCAGACCACACTTGACAGATGGGAGGCAGTCTGGCGGGACTGACCGGCTGTAGGGTGTGGGTGTGGCTCTCCTCCCCACTCCAGAACATTTTTTTCAAAATCTGTGTCCACTAGTGACCATAGGCATGCCTTAAATTCTGGCTCTGCCAGCCATTCTCTCCTTAGGGACCTTTCCCCACTTCCTCTACTGCTGGGCATAGAGGGGGAGGCTATGGGGACCAAATAGGGTTCATATCCATGGTCACCCACCAAGCTTCTGTGTATCTCCCACCTTGCTGCTGCACACTGCTTACCAGTCCTAGGAGGCTCTACACCCAACACCCGTACTCTCTGCCTTCCTGATCAGAGGTGACTCCGCAGGCGGGCACTAGTGATGCGTGTATGTTGGGCACGTGACCGAGTGATCCCCAAGGGCCCCTCCTGGCTCTGTCATTCCATGCTTCCTGCTAGGGTGGCTGTTGTGTCTTTGGGCGAGTCCCCCTCCCTGTCTGTAAACTGGGCGGGGTTTACTTGGAGAACTCCAAAAACCTAGTTAGCCTGCAGAGTTCAGACTGGTTTATTCATACACCCCTCCCCTGCCCCATCTTAGGAACCTATGTGAGGACAGCAAGGGGGAGAGAGATGGTCTCCTACTGACTCCCAGTGCTCACCTTTCCCTCTCTCAATTCTCTATGGTCTACATGCTCCTCTTTGTTTTTTGTTTTGTTTTGTTTTGTACATGCTCCTCTTTGACTCAAGGCAAAAAACAACGTCCCAGGCACGGTGAGACATCAGGGAAGGCAGGGAACATGCACAGAGACGAGCAGCCAGTCTAAAGGAGCCGATGAGGACGTGATAAGGAGGACATTCCCAGGAAGGGCTGTCATGGATGCATAAAAGGCTGGAGATTAAGTGCGCCTGGGAAGGATCCTGGAACACTTCTTGGAGGAGGTGATGTCTGAGTGAAAGATAGGAACTGACAGGTGGGAGATGGATGGTAGGCAGGAAAGGGCAGCCCAGGCCAGGGACAGCCAGAGGAAAGGCACAGGGTACCCTGGGGAAAGGCTGCCCCGGAAAGCTCCCTGCTCCCTCCTAATTCCACATTCTAGGGCTGGAAAGGGAGAGTGTGTGAGGAGGTCAGAGACGAAAAAGACCTGACTACCTGGAATACCAGGCTAGGTAGCTGGGCCTTTATTTTGTAAGACTGGAGAGAGGATGCAATCAAAAGATGTTAAGCAACGGAGTCACAGGAGCAAATGTACTTGAATTAATTCATCCAGTAAATATTTGGGGGGTGGGGAAGGGGCTCCAGACACCATGCATCCAGAAATGCTGAACAAGCACTTTGGTGGCCACAAAGGGGAGAATGCACTCGGGCTGGGGGCAGGACTTAGGGCAGAGATGTGGCAGGCACCGGTTGCACTGACCCAAGGCTACAGCTTCTGGAGCCTCAAATTTGTTCAAGACCCATTTTCTGCCTCCAGGAAGCTCTTGCTGCTCGCCCTGCTCATGGTTCAGGAGGGCGGCCCCTGGTATATCCGGTGGGACTATTTCAGTCCTTGCCCTGGAGAGTGATGCCCACATGGAGGCTTTCAATGAACACCTGTTTATAGGCTGTAAACGCCATGAGGGCAGGACATTGCTTGTCTCGTTCAGTGGTATCCTCAGCACCAGATGCAATACCTGGCCCAGGGCAGGTGTGGCTGGCTCGTGTGTGTTGAACACAGAATTAACCTACGTCCCCTTGCCCTCTAGCATAGAGGGCACTATGGCAGCAAAAGTCATGATGACAAAGATGGAAAATCTGCTGGGAGAAAAAAAAACCACGATGTATTACAAAGTCACAAGGCTATCTTTTTCAGATGATCTGCACTGAGAGAGGGGACTGGTGCGAAGAACCGCATGGGAAGCGTGTCTAGCTGACCTGGGTCATTTAGAAGTCTGGGTCCCGTTGCCCATCAGGCTTCAGAGGCCTTGGGGTGGAGCCTGTGACTTACCTTGTCTCTGCACCACTCCCCTCTCCAGGGACGAATCGGCCAAAAACTAGGTGGTGTTTGTTTCACAGCCTCCCACCAAAGGCCCCAAACCCACACTAGATACAAAATCCTTCCTAGGAGACAGCAGGGACAGCAGGTGAGGGAAGCCTGGCTACAAAGTCCGGAGCAAGGAGGAAAGGGTCAGAGGTGTGTGTGTGTGTGTGTGTGTCACATAGACTGGGTGACAGAATTCAGCTGGTGGGAGGCATTTATCCACTCATTTACCAACCACTGGCTACGTGCCTATTGTGTGCCAGGGACCGGGCTAAGGGCTTCAGGGGTAATCTCATTAATTCTACAAGATACGCAGCAAGGTGATGTGACTCACCAGGTCACATAACTGGTAAGGGATGGAACCAGGCCCTGCACGGAGGCTGGTCTGCACCTACACGCATGCTCCTTGCCACGATCCTCCCGTTTCAGGGCCTCACCCCCTCAGGTTCTTCCGGGTCCACAGGGATGTGGGGAAATGGGGGAGGAGGAGCATGAGAGAGCATGTTCACAGAGAGATTATATTTCCAGGAAATGAGGGCTCAGAATGAGAAGGCCTGGCCTGAAAATGGCTGTGCGAGAGGCAAGAAATAGGATGGGAGGGAGGACAGTGTGAAAAAGAGCCCGCAAGAGGCCGGGGAGAGACGGCTGACCCCAGACGCGAGGGCTTCTTGCTCAGAGCCAGAGGCAAGATCAAGCGACCTCTTGAGGTTTCAAGACACAGAGAGACAAAGCACAGAGCAGCCGGGGCCTGGCCCAGGTCCGGGCATGCCTCCTGACCCTGGCTGGCTTAGTGGCCTTGGTTGGAAACTGCTTCCTGCTCTGGTCAGGCCCCAGGCTGGTGTAACCTTGGAAGACCTGTGACATTTCTCTTGGCCTCAGGTCCAGGCCTGAGAGGGAACAGGGAGGACAGGGGGACTTGACATTCCTGAGCACCTTGGAGGGCCCTTCCTGATCCCATCCCCATCCCCAGGGTCTAGGTAGGGCTGATCTTCAGTCATGAGGGCCCAGTGTGGAGTCAGTCTCCCTGGCTCTGCTTTCCATCTAAGGGACTGGAGATGGGGCCCAAGCGCTCCCCACCCCCTACCCCTTCCCTCTCTGTCCCACCAGCTCAGTTCTCTGACCAAGGGGGTCCCACATTTCCAACTCTGGCTCCCCTGAGCTTTCCTCTTCTAACTCACAGTGGGGTGTGACCTCCCCTTGCCCACAGTTCCCTCTGCCTGGAATGCCCTTCCCCCACCAAGTCTCTGGCTGTCCAAATCCTGCCTATTTTTCAAGGTCAAGTTCAAATGCTTCCACAGAACCTCAAAATCCATTTAAAATGTCAGACCCAGAAACATTTGTAGGGAGTGTCCAATCTGTCATTTGGTGGATGGTGAGTCAGTGGCATGGGCTGGAGGGGGAGTGGTATGGCCGGGTACCCAGGTTCTGGGGAAGCAATACTGAGTTCAAATCCTGACTACACCATTCACTAACTGTGGATACCCTGGCAAGGTTCAGAGCTGCACCTGCTTCCTCGATAATCTGATGGGGTGCCAGGGGGAGGGCGCAACCATTTCCTGGCCTGCTGTGAAGGGTCAGCGAGGCAGCATTGCATGAAGGCCCCAGCACAGATAATGTGCCCCTTTTTTCACCAGAAGTTCTGAAAGATGACTTCTGACCCTAACACCCACCTTCCTGGTACATAAGCTTTGTTTCTCCCTACGTCTGGGCACCTGCCACTTTCCACCAGGTACTGGTTTTAGCTTCCTGGGGTGGATGCTGAGCTCTGAGGACAGGAGCCGTGTCTGCTTTGCTTCCCCTATGCCTGGTACTGGGACGGGCATCGAGGGGCTCAAGATGTGAGGCTGAGCTGAACCACTACTCCTGATACTTGCTCGGTGGGGGGGGGGGGGGGGGGGGCGCTGGGGAGGGCGCCTTCTAGCGGAGAACTCCTCAATTGTTCCCACTGGTCTTGGAATATAGTTCAAACTCCTTCCAATGCCCTGCCTGCCCTGCCTGCTCGGTCAGTGTTACTGTCCTCCTACCAGTTTTTCAAATCTGAGCTCCTTCCTACCCCAGGGCTTTACCCATCGCTGTTCCCTCTGCCCAGAACGTTCTTCCCACTCCCTGTCTAGCTGATGCCCCTTCAGGCATCAGCTTCAGGATCTGGTCAGCCGGGTGCAGGCTCCCACGGCCTCCTACCTTTTCCTCTTTTGCAGTCCTTTGTACAGCAATCGTTACCAAATGATTATCAAATGTCCTTCTTTCTAAACTGGAAGCCCCCTGAGGACCAGGACCTCCTCTGTGGTGTTCACTGTGGTGCCCCCCCAATGCCTGGGTCACAGTGGGTGCTGGACAGATGTCTCTGGAGCAACTGAATGCATCAGTCTGAGGACAGTGCTGTCAACTCCCAGCCCTGAGTAGGGAGCGTGGCCAGAATGTGGGGCTGGATGGCATCCCAGTTCCTCCTGTGTTCAGGCCTCACTGGATGGCTCCATTATGTATCTCACTGAGCTGTGACCTGCTCAAACACCCAGCCCCCACATTCATTTATTTTCCCACCCAGAGCCCAGGAGGAACGGTTTTTGGATTATTTCACATTTCTGGATTATCCATGAGACATCTCCCCTCCAGTGAGAAGGATCAAGAGTTTGACATTTTAAACCCTAAGCAGCTTCTCCCTGGCCTGCTTCAGATCTGCAGCACTGCTGCTTGCAGTGAGACGCATGGGGAATGGAAGGCCATTTTAATCTTGGCCTGGCTTCATTAGGAGGAAACTATGCTGCCAAAAAAAAAAAAAAAAAAAAAAAAGGTTGGTCCACTGTCTATGCCATGCAGAGTTGGAACACCTAAAAGATGATCAAAGTCAAATTTCTTGAACAGATGGGGAAACAGAGGCCCAGAGCTGGAGGGAGTAAAAGCGTGGTCAAGGGCATAGAGCAAGTTGATGGCCAACTGGGGAACGGTCCTTCTCCAGGCCGCCTGACTCCCGCGTGCTGCCCTTTGCCACCTCTGGGCACCAAGGGACGTGGGGTCAGGCAGAAAGGGGATAATAAGTTTCCACTGACACAACTTCAGGACCCTGAGTCACCCTGGCCTCGAATGGCCTCCTCAGAGCAGGGATGGGACTTTCCAGGAGCCCTGCTATTCCTCCTCCAGGAAGAGACACTCCCAGGAGGCTGCGGTGGCAGCAGAGGTGGAGGGTGAAGGGCTGAGACAGGCCCCCAGTCCCCTTCCCCACCACCTACCACATCTGAGCCACTTTGGTGACGGGTCTGTTGTCCAAACAGTGAAGATCTGATGGACCAGCTGTGGCTGTCTTTCTGGAGCTGGTTGTGCTTCAAGAAAATGACTCTTCCAACCCTGTCTCTTTTTATCATTTTGGAGGCATTTCCCCCTCGTTTATTTTCCTTTTCTTAAACAAAATCTTAAGAATACTAAAATTTTTGACTCCACCTAATGAGGACACGGTGCCTAAACATCTAGCAAAATTTAGCAGAACTCTTGGAAAAGCATTCGGCTTCTGGAAAGGGACTGGTTTCTTCTAGGCAGGAAATATCCTGCCTGGGGATAGACCCACTGGGTGCGGGTTGTCAGGCACAGCAGGATCCCAGCAACCTTTCTCCACTTCTGGATCCCTATCCCGCCTGCCTCTGACCACTCTGAGCCCACCTCAGGTCGAAGATATTGACAAATAATCTCTGGGTGCACCCCGAGGGACCAGGAAAGACACTTCAGGCCATTCTGTAAAAAGCCCTCGCAGAGTGTGACCAACACATAGTGACCACACCCTCGGCCTGACCCCTGCCAGACTGCATCTCGGACTAAATGAAGCTCCTAGAGAAGTGTGGGAGGCTGGCAGGGGCCGTACCTTGGATGGGCCCTGGCAGTTAATTATCACCCTGCTTCACCTTTCGCTCATCTCCCACAGGGCCCTGCACATGCCCTCCCTTGCGAGAGGTCAAGTGGTAGGTATTTCCTGGGACTCAGGCAGTGCCCGCCTAGGAGCTGGCCTGGACAAGGAAGATAAACATTTGATGAACCAAACCAGATGGCCACATCCAGTCCAGGGTTCTCCAACCATTTCAGTAACTCAACGTCCAAGCCTCATGCTGGGTTCCCCACCCAAGCACCCCATCTCTTCCTGAAGACCGTCCCCAACACCTAATCCCAGACTCCTTCCTGAATCCCAACTTCCTATTATCGGGTCCCTGAGCTTGTCCTTAAATCCTTCCTGCTCATCACTGCACCTCTTCCCCTTGTCCAAGCTCTAACGTCCTCATCCTTCCCACCCCCCAGGCCTCCGCCCACTCCACCCGCATCCCCAGACTCACCCAGGAACAAAACCTCGAGGTCCAGTCGGCACTTCAGTTGGCACTACAGGGAGGTGACGGTGAATGTGTCCTCAGGGTGAGGTTCCGCCACGGGCCCCAGGAAGCCGCTCTTGGGGCCCCCACCCAGGCCGGGATGCGCCTGCGGCATAAAGCCTGGATACCTGTAGGCGGTATCCTGCAGGGGCAGCAGCGAGTCCCTCGGCACAGGGGACAGGGTCAAGTCACTAAGGAGTGGGCAGCCATAGCCAGCAGCGGCAGCAGCGGGGCCACGGGGTGGGCCAGGCGGCCGGGCCATCTCCAGTGGCTCCTTGTCGGCCTTGGGCGTGGCCGGCGGGCTAGCCAGGTGTGGGGCACTGAGGCACGCGGCCTCCGTCCTGCCCAGGAAGTCAGCCAGCAGCCCCGTACCCACCTTCCCTTCATAGGGTGGGCTGCGGGCAGCTGAGCCTGGCGGGTACCAGTAAGCTGTGCCCTTGCAGCTGGGGGAGTCATAGTGGGGCTGGCCCAGTGGCAGGTCCCGACAGCTAAGATGGGCCTGGGCTGCAGCTGCGTGGCCCAGGCTGGCCCCCTGGAGCCCGTGCTTGAGGGGCTCGCAGGCAGCCAGCTTTGTGGGTGGCGGCCGCAGCTCCTCCTTGAAGCCCAGTGTGGGTGAGCAGGTGGGTGAGTACGCCTTCTGCAGGCCAGCATCAAACACCGTGGGTGGGTGGGCCAGAGGCGGGAAATGCTTGCCGTCTAACTCAGGAGCACCCAGGCTGGGCGAGTCGCAGTGGAAGCCTTGGCCGAAGGTGCCGTCAGAAGGGGTGGACGGGTTCATGGAGTAGGGTCCCATGAAGTCACAAGGGTCTCGCTCACCCACACCAAAGGCCCTTGACTGGGACGGCAGTGGCGACATGCTGCTGTCTCCACTGTAGTAGTCCAGGCCAAGGTCCGGGCTGTCCTGGAACAGGGGGTTGACTGGCTGCGGCTTGGGGATGAACTTGGCTTTGGCTGCTGCACCGCCTCGCTCCTTCTTGGCTGAGCAGGCCCCACCACCCCGTCCACCTCGTGGTTGCCGGGGCCCGGTGCTCCGTTTGGACGGGTAGCCTGAGGCAGTGGCCGAGGCGGACGATGGAAAGCCCAGATGTGAGGCCTCGAACAGGTCCACCTTCTTCCGCCGTCCACGGCCCGGCTTGGAGCTGCTCTGGAAGAGGACGCTCTGGTTCCAGTTGTAGCCGGGGGCAGAGGACGCCTCATTCCAGTCCATCATTAGTTTCTCCAGGCTGGACAGGCTCGACTGGCCCTCGCTGCTCGAGGCCTCGCTGTTGGCACGCCGAAAACCGCCGCCGACCGGTTGATTGAACTGGGTGCTGTCGGAGGATGATTCGGAGAAGGTCTCGGACACGGCTGTCTGCTGCTTCACCTTCTGCGGCGTGTAGTTGGAGATGTCCAGGATCACGTTGGGCTCGCTGACGTGGCAGTCGAAACCGGGATTGTAGAGCTGACTGAAGGCCTCCGAGGCCCAGTCCAGGCCTCCATAGCCCTGCCGGAAAGGCCACTGAGAAGCCCCCGCAAACTGCCGACAGTTTTCAGGCGAGGGCTGGAAGGAGGAGGAGGAGGAGGAGGCGGCAGAGGCAGCAGAGGTGGCAGAGGCGGTGGTGCCCTTGGGTACCATGTAGCCGCCGGGTGAGACGGTGCTGGCCCGGCTGTCACAGCGCAGGGGTGTGGGGGCTGAGCCAGAGAAGGGGGCCCCCTCAGAGCTGTTGAAGAAGGAGGCCTTGCTGGGTGGCAGGCAGGGGCCACCAGTAGGCGGTGGGGCGTAGCCGGCGCTGTGGGCGCTGCTGGGAGAGGCAGGCAGGCTGTTGCCGCTGCCGTAGGCGAAGCTGCAGTCCTTGCTGTTAGCACAGTCCTGGCCCGTAAAGGGCTTAGCCGGGGCAAAAACGCTTTGTCCGGCCCCGTAGCCACCATATTGGGGTGGGTAGGTGTTGGTGGGTGGGTGGGTGGTAGGTGAGCGGGCCACAGCTGAAGGTGGGGGAGCCAGTTTCGGGAAGGTCTCGGCTGCCCGGCAGTCTGAAGTGGCCGGGGTTATCCCATAGCTCGCTGCCCGGCCTGGTGGGAAGGTCTGGCGAGAGGGCAAGACGGGCTGGAAGGAGGGGTCCGCACCAGCCCCGCTGCTGCCCACAGCCACTGGGCTGGCCTTGGCTCCCCGGCTGGGGAAGGTGGCCAGGCCCCGCTGGGAGGGCAGGGTGCTGGTGGGGGGCCCTGCGTAGGTGCCTGATGCCTTCCGGGACTCGGGGCGAGAGGCTGAGAGGGCAAAGTCTAAGAGGTCGGAGGAGTCATCCGAGTCGAGCAGTGAGCGAAAATAGCCGGTGAAGAGGTTTTGGCGCTCCTGGCTGAGCTCGGTCTGACCTGCAGGTGCACCTGTGCTGTAGTAGCTGCCGCGGCCTGAAGCCCCACTCTCTAGTCCAGTGGAGGCAAAGGCCTGGGCCTCGGTCCCCTGGAACCCACAGTTTCGGCCGGCTTGCCCGCCTGGGTGCCCATGGTGAGGGGCCCAGCCGCCACCCTTGTCCCCGGCCCACTCGGCGCCTGCCTCCCCAAAGCCTGGGCCACTAGGCACCTGTTCTGGGAACAGAGTCCCGTTCTTCCGGGACCGCCTCTTGCGCTTGGGCTTCCCAGTCATGGCGTCCACCTCCCCCCGGCCCCGTTTGCGTGGGTGCCCCAATTCGGTGAGGCTGGGACCCCCAACGCCAGCAGCTGTCACTGCCACCACTTTCTTTTTCTTGCCGATGCCCTCGAAGAAGTCACTGAAGGAGCATCGGGCTGCCTTGGCTGCATGGCCCCCACCCCGGCCACCAAAACCGCCTGCTTTACCACCACGCCGTCGGAAGCCCTGCACACGGTGCAGGAAGTGGGAGATGCTCTGGGTGTCGGGTGCCTGGTGTACCGACTCGGGCTCGCTGGGTGTCCAGCAGCGGGGGGGTGAGCACCGCCCAGCACACTGGCTCTGGCGGTTCAGGAAGGCCAGCTTGGCGAGGACGTCAGAGTACTCGGCCTTACTGTCATTGGCGTCTGCTGCGTAGGATGGCTGGGGAGATGCCAGCTTCTGCTTCCGCCGCCGCCGTTTCTTCACCTCTGGCATGGCCATGGTGGCCGCTGCCACGGTGGCCGCTTCAGCCGCTACCACCGCTGGCTCCTTGGGCTTGCCGGGACCCAGAAGCAGGTTCTTAGGAGGGCGGCCGCGTTTACGCTTAAGAATAATGGGCATCTCCCCGGGCGGGAAGACCACCACCACGTTCCGTCCATTGTTCTTCATCTTCAGCAGCGGGGTGGGCTCGGCTGACACGCGCAGGCCCAGCTCCTTGCCCTCCACACTGAGGCTGCTGCTCAAGGATGACACCTTGTATGTGGTCTTGTTCCGCCGCCCCAGTGATACAGGGATTTTGGCCATCTTCACCACCATGCGCCGCACACCCCGGCACTTGCCTTTGCGGGTAGGGGCTACTGGAGTCTGGGAAGATTCTGGCTCCAGCTCTGGGACTGGGCCTGGGCCCGGCAGGGCAGGAGGTGGTGGAGGCGGCGGCGGCGGGGGCTCGGCCAGGGCAGCTGCCAGCCCTGTGGGCATAGGCAGGGGCAGCAGGCGGCCCTCTGGTCCAGCGTCTGCCTTGCGTCCCCGTCCGGCTTTCCGCCGGCGACACAGGATCTTTGGCCTATCAGTGCGCCGCAAGGCGTACTTGGGGTGACCCTCGGGCCCATGGGGGCCGTGGGGTGAGCACAAGTCCAGGCGCAAGGGCTCAGCCAGTGGGCAGGGCCCCAGGGGCTGCTGAGGCTCCAGACGGCGGCCAGGGACATCAAGCAACTTGGGCAGGGGGTCAAGTGCCTGAGGGTCAAGCAGCTGCGACTCCAGGGAGTCGGGCAGGGTATCCAGGGCCTGGAGAGCCAGGCCTGGCAGCCCCAGAGGATCAGCAAGAGGTTGCAGGGGTGGCAGCTCCAAAGCTTCCCCGAGCGGCTCTAGAGCCTGTGGGTCCAGGAAGCGGGGCTGGGGGTCCAGGAGCTGAGGCTCTGGCTCAGGAGATGGTGGCTCAAGGGCCTGGGCCTCCAGCAGCTGGGCCTCGGGGCAAGTTAGGGAGGCCAGCTCGCTAAGGATGTCAGCGTCAGCAAGTTCTGAGTAATCAGGGCCGTCTGGCTCAGGCTCTGGGGGCAGACCGGTGGCCGCGGCTGTGGCTCCGGGACTATGGCCTTGACCAGGCTGGGGGCTGTCCCTAGGCTCGGGCTCAGGCTCATAGAGTGGGTGGCTGGGCCTCTCGGACTTAGCATGGGGGGTGGCCCGCTCCTCAGGGCTGCGGATGCTGTTGGCCAGGCTGGGTGAGGAGAAGAAGCTGTACTGAAGGTCACCAGGGGGCGGGGCAGGTGGGCGGCTGAGTCGGAGGCCACCGCAGTCCAGGTGCACACCGCTATGCTGCAGGTCTTGGGAGAGTCGCGTCAGGTCCTTCATGATGTCAATCAGCTGCACCACTGGACGCAGGTTCACCCGCCCGTTGTCCCAGCGACGTCGGGAGCTGTTGCCGTCTCCCGCGGGTGTGGGGCAGCGGGCCTGTGAGACGGGACGGGCCGCCCTTGGGGGCAGCGGGTCGTCCCCCTTGGCAAGGACTGGTGGGCGCCGGGTGCTGGGGTCCCGGCGTGGGGGTGGGCGTGGGTTCTCGGAGAAGGTGTGGGCGAAGGCCTTGTCGGGTGGGCTGGCAGGGGGCCGGGTAGGAAGCAAGGGCCGTGGGGTAGGGGGGCCGCCGGGGTAGTACTTGGGCTCCCGGAGGTAGTCAGGAGAGCTGCACACGGCACTGGAAGTCACCACCAGGCCCTGGGGCTTCACACGCATCCTGACCTTGTCCTCCGCGGGCCGCCGGGCGGGGCCGGGGCTGACATGAGGGTGCGAGAAGCCGGGACCAAGACCTGCCGGGCAGGACAGGCAAGAGAGCCCTCACTCAATGCCCAAGACCTTCTCAGCTTCCCACGTCCTCAGTGAACCCCTGCACCTCTCCCATGAGTCCCTTCAAGCCCAACGTCCCGTTGACTCCCAGCCCTTCCCAAACTACCCCATGCACCATGAACCACTCAGGGGTCCCAGTTCTACCGAGTGACAGCTCACCCACTTCCAGACGCCGGCTATGGGCTCAGGGAGAAGAGGATGCCTGCCTTTGAGAGGGAAGCCCATCGGCAGACTGGGGCGGCCACTCCAGATCAAACTTACGCAGAGGGCCAGGAAATCCTATCAAGGGCATGACCTCTTCCCTCTTGCCCCCATCCTCAGGACTCCAGGAGAAGCCTGGCCACTCACCCTCGGCTCTGCCGCCTGGGCTGTCACACTGGAGATCTCTGTGGACAACAAGACAGGCAACAGAGGATCTGAATGGTCTGGTGGCCACAGCCCAACCGCTGCCCGCTGGCCCAGTCTTCTCTGCACACCAACCCCGGCTCCCTCGGTGCTCCCTTCAGTGCACACACCCGGCTGACCTGGGAGAGAGAGGGCCCCCGTGCCTGGGGGCTCTGCCGGTTGCTGGCTGTCAGCTGGGGGTGCTGGGGAGCAGCTTCGGCCTGAGCCCAGGCCTCGGGGCGTGGACAGCGCCTGGAAAGGACCACCGCAGCTCAGGTTTAGTGAGCACCTACTGCGCGCCAGGCGCTGGGCTGGAAGCTGTCCAGGCATCGTTTCATTTAATTCTTCATACAAATCCTGTGAGGTAGGGGCTATTAATAACCCCATTTTGCAGATGAAGAAATGGAGGCTCAGAGATGAAGTCACATCATTCATTCATATACTCATTATTTATGGAGTGCCTACTTTGCACAAAGACCGGGTAGACAAACAGTGATCACATAATCATAACTGATTTAATTATTACTGGGATAAGAGCTGCAAAGAAAAAGCGAAGAGTGCCTCAGGTCAGAGGTTTAACAATCATACCAGGGAGTCAACAACAATAAAAGCTCACACTCTGGGGATACTTTCTCTGCTGCCAGACGATGGGCTAACAAGCACTTTTTGTGGGTGATCTCATCTAAGCCCCCTGCAAACCTGAGATCAGTGTGATTATCATCCCCTCTTTTACAGGTGAGGAAACCATCTACTGGAAGGTGGTGAGAACCACGAAGGCACTTCCAATCCAACACCCGGATCAGCACGTGGCCCACAGGCATGCTTCAGAAAATATTTACTATTTCTTATGAATGAATGAACGAGGTACACAGAGCAATGAGCCCGGCCTTTTTCCATGTAGTTCTCTCTCGCCCCTCTCCAGACCAAAAGTGGAACCCAGGAAGGGTGCGGAGTGAGGGTGAGAGACAAGAATGTGGAAAGGGCCATTGTCTGACCCCTCTCTCACCTTTATCAGACAGACCCTCTCTGACCCTCCACCGGCCCCACGCACCTCTGGCCACAGTCTGGCCCCTGCTACCTACTCTCAGAGTTGTCTCCACATCCCCTTCATAGTATTTATCACAACTGCAAACAATTACTTGTATGACTGGCTTTTTGGTGTTGTCTCCCCCCAGAGCGTGGGCCCTTCACAGGCAGGGACTGTATCCGTCTTGTTTACCATGGTATCCCCTGACCTCAGGGCCTGGGCTTTGGATGCTACGTAAATATTTACTGACTGACTCCCTGAGCTGGTCAGGGCAGAGCTGGGATTTAAATCCAGGCATGTCTGACTCCCAAGGGAGCCTGAAGACTCAGGGCCCTGACCACGGGAAGGGTCTTAAAAGTTGGACCCCGATCACTCCTTGGTGTTTGGCTCTGACCTGATCCCGTGGGTCGACCCCCCACAGACACACGTAGACTCCTACCAGCTGCTGCCCAGTGCTATCATCCCACGGGAACACTGCAGAGCCAACTCAGGGACAGGATGGTGTGGAAAGGAACATTCTTTCGCTCCCCTGCGGTGGGCAGCGATTTGCAATCTACAAAGCACTTCCACACATATGACCCATGGAATCTTCCCAGCAACCCAGGAGCCATGGTTTACGATCCCTGTGTTACAGAGGAAACAGGCTCAGAGTGGTGGTTGCAGAACTTGCCTGCTGTCACATAGCTGCTTAAGTGGCAGGATTCCTAATTCTGCCCGAAGTCCGAAGTCTCCTTCCCCTCCAAGCTCCTGCAACTTTCCTCCAGCCACTCCTTCTTCTAGAGCTGTGGTCTAATTTAAGGCTGGGAGGAACCTTAAAATCGCCAAGCCATTTGGCTTCCAAACCCTGGGCCTGGGGAGCTGTGTAACATTCCAGATACCCAGGCCCTGGTCCAGGGGAGTCTGACTCACGGATCTGAAGGGACATCTGGGAATCTGTATTTTTAATCAGCTCCCCCATGGGTACACTGTTCTAGTGCCACCTTGTGCTCTTCCCATTTTACAGATGAGGAAACTGAGATCCAAAGAGGGAAAGGGACTTTGCCCAAGGCCACAAAAGAGCACGGAGAGAGCCCTTCTGTTGCCTATCCAGCCAGACAGAAAACATCCCTCTGTCCACCGTCCCTTTTCTCTTTGCAATTCCCAGGCCACAGCTGCGCCTCCCTGCCCTGCCTACTCCATCACTCAGGGTCCTACTCTCTCCCATGACTGGTGGTAGACTGTGGACTGGCCCCTCCCAGGCCAGGCTCTCTCAACTGTTGGTCTTGAAGGCAGGATTGTGGGTAAGAACCTCACAAAGGAGGGAAGGGGCTCAGACTGTGGAATCTCCAAGTCCTATTTCCAACAGTATGGTTGACCCATGGCTCCCTGAGAGTCTTTGAGATGTCTCCTTTCCTGAGGGTGGGGCTCACCAAACCTCCCTGCTCTGGAGACCTCCCACTTGGGGCCCAAGGGTGTGATCTTGGCAAAAGAGAAAACCTCCTCTCCAGTGGTTGCTTCTGTTCCACCCACCCGTGAGGACCTTTGGGCATGTCCTCCTGCCAGACCTCCTGACTCTGTCCACTGCTCTCTCTCTTTCAGCCTCCAGGATCTGAGGGAAGCAGCTGGCTCCCCTCCTCACCACACCCAGGCAGCCATTTTCTTGGACCCCTCCCAAGGGCACCACCTATCCCATGTCTGTGAACAAAATCAAAAGGGTCCTTCTGTCTGACAGTCTGCTTCTGGGTCAGTGTGTCTGAGCCTGCCCGTGGGGACACCAACAGGCTGGGAGGGGGGCTGGGGGCCCCAACCTGCTGTGCACAGTGCCGGGAAGCGCCAGCCCACATCCTTGAGTCCCCAGCCCCACCCTCCCCCGCTGCGGCTGTGACCACCCCACCCCTTCCCCAGCCCGCCTCCCCCTCCCCCACCCACAGCCTCCCCAGGGGAGCCAGGCTGCCAGCCCCAGCTCTCACTTCCGGCCTCATGACCCTCTCTCCAGCCGGCACACTCCTCCCCCACCCCCCCAACACCATTTCCCTCCCAGCCTGGATTGAAGGCCCAGGGATGTCCTCAGAGGGAAAACACTGTATCAAAGGGGCTATTACTACTGCTGTGGGCCCTTCCCCATCACCTCCCTTGGGGCCTTTATCCCCCAGGATATGCAGCCCCCCTCTCAATCTCCTTTAGCCCCCTCCCACCCACCCAACGGTGCCTAAAGATTCTCTTCCTACCAGACTCCAGCCCAAAATCCTACTAAGAAGAATAATGATGAAAATAATAATGGCAGCCATCACTTATTTGGCATTTAAATAAAGGCACAGAGAGGTTAAGTAATGCCCTTGAGGATAAACAGCCAGGACATGGAAGGGCTGGAGTCTGAATTTAGGTTTGTTGAGCTCCTCTGATACAAACTTCTACACTGTCCAGAGAGTGAGCCCCCTCCCCTGCAGCCTACTCCAACAGTCCCAATCCTCATCACCAGTTCTAATTTTTGCCTTCTACTCTACCCCCTCCCACCTCAGTCATCCAAATGCACTACCCTCCCTTGCCACTAGGTGTCCCCTTAGAGCCACTGATGCCCCCAAGGGGAAGCAAGTCCTGCCTGGCCTCCTGGAGTCATCAGGGCCCCCCCACGGTATAGCACACCCCACCCCACCCTACCCCCAGCCACACAGAGCTCCTTTGTGCAGCCCTCGCCCACCCCCTTCCTGCCCAGAGCAGGGCACCTGGCAAGCAGGTCTTCCCTAGACTCCGCCCCCTGCCAGCCCCCTGCCCTGGGTGCCAGGTGTTGTGGGCACCACCGCCAGCTCTGGCTGAACCTGAGGGTCACCCTGCCGGGCGGCCCTCCCTTCCTCCCTCCGAGGTCACCCAGGGACTGTGCTTCCCGCCCTGCTCCACCCCCATCCCCTCCTGCCCTTGGCCCTTCCAGACTCCTGTCCTAGTCTTTCCTTCGGTCTCCCGGAGGACACCCCTCCTCCAGCCCCACCAGGCCCTCCCCACAGCCTCTCACCCCCGCCCACCTCCTTCCCCTGAGAGCTCCTTGTTCCACCCCCCCCACTCCCCGCCCAGGTCTGAAGAACTCCTCCTCCTGGAAAGTTGCTGCTGGAAAGGAAGTGACTTCAGCGATTTGGCCACAAGGCTGGGCACTGCTGAGCCCGGCTCAGCTGAAGGCCTGCCCAGCCCACCTCCAAAGCACAAATGGAGCCACATGCACACACCACCCTCAAGTGTACACCCAGAACCCTGAACACAAGCTTCCCCAGGGACATGCGGAGAGATCCTGTGTGCACATTCCACACCATCCCAGTGTGCCCACATTATCACCCCAGTGTGTCAGATTCTTGTCTAGACACCCCTCCAGCACCCGGCACACATACACCATCCAGTGTGGTCCACACAACACTGCAGCATCCCCGCAGCTACCCAGTATACACTCTGGATCCTGCACACTCACCTCGAGCCCTCGAACGTCCCTTAGCCCCGTCCACTTATTTAACTCCTGTATACAGAACCCTGTGTACCTAAGGACAGAGCCCTACACACACCTGTTTGCACACAGCCTGAGTGCTGGCACACAAGACGCCCTGTGCATTTACAGTTGGGTACACACAGCCCTGCATCCTCCCATAGCCACACCTCCCACCCTTACCATCCCAGGAGGCCCCACCCCCAGACCTCAGGCCCCAGGAATGCTCTTTTGGAAGTTGGGTGGAGTCCCCAGGCAGGCTGGGCTCTAGGGAGCTTCCTGGAACCCCGGAGGCTTCATGTGTCAGTTCAGGGAGTTGCCTCTGCAGGGCAGGGCAGCCCCACCTGGCCTCTGTGGCTCTAGAGCCTGGGTGGGCTAAACTGGGCCAGAAGCAGGGAGTCAGGCAGTACCCCCACCCCACCTCATCTTATGAGGGTAACCTAGCATACTTGAACGACCCCGGTCCTCCCAGCACCTCACCTTGGCCTCCCAGCTCTCTGCTTCCACAAACTCCAGTAGGGTTGGGGGGTGGGGGGAGTTCAGCTGCATACATCAGGCACTCTGGTTTCCATCTCTGCCCTGCGTTCTGGTCATTGTCACAACCCCTTTCTCTTCCCAGTTGTCTCCCGTCAACAAAGTGTCAGGAAGAGTCCCCGGACTAGGAGGCAGGACTCGTGGGGACTTGCTGTATGTCCACGGGCCTCAGTTGCCCTTTCTGGATAGTGGGGGAGTTTTGAGTAAGTTGGGTTAATTAATATATTTTGATTCTATCCAGGGCCTCTTTTTGGCCTAAGCTGGGGGGTGGGGGGTGGAATTCCTGCTAAAACTGGGAAATAAGTCCCCCCTGATCCCCACTTCCTGGTGGTGGCCCAGGCAAAGACCTGGCTTCCCTGTACACTGTTACCTGAGCAGGCTATGCAGACAAGGTCCGACTCAGCAGGAAAGGCCTGTCTTCACCAGTGATTCCAGGGTAGTCCCTGCGGCAGCCTGAGAGTTGCCCCGAAACCGGGGCCCTCTGCATGCACTTAGCTGGGCAGGCTCTGGGGTCCAGGCCAATGGGTAGACAGGTAGGCAAGCTCCCATCTGTGGAAGCAAACACAACACCCCAGGCATGAGCACAGTCACAAGATGAGCCAGCTAGAGGGACCAGGAGGCTGTCCTGGATGGGGTCCACTCTTGCAAAAAGTGAAATCAGGTACAATCTCATTCCACTGGGGAACGGCAAGCCTGTCTCTTGAAACCCCAGGTTCCTACTGAGAAACAGTATCATTGTATATGTAGGTACCCACATGCATGAACATGAACACACATGCTACGGTGGAAAGAACCTGACCATCGGGAGTCACAGTCCCTTGGCTCAACCCTCATCATATGATCACGGACAAGTCAATTACCCTCTCTGGCTCTTGGTTTTCTCATCTACAAAATGGGGAGATCTTATGAATGGGGAGGAATGCTTTGGGGAAACTGTATATGCTAACAGCTTACTTATAATGCAGGTGTGAGAATTGCTGTTCAAAGCGATGGTGAATGCAGATTTCCACGCGGGGTGTATATGCAGCTGGCGTGTACTCTTCTCCATCAGCAACTTGGTTAGGTCTCTTGTTTTCTTTAATAACCATGGCCCTTCTCACCACCCTCCTGCTTCCTGCCCATTTGTCTGCCTCCCCGAGGTCTGTACTGGAGCCCAGAGGGGGTCTGGGAACCAGGCCTCATGGACTGCTTACAGGTTCTGGTTGCCTGGGAATTTGTATGTGTGGTAGAGATCGTGCCTGTGTAAATGAACGTTTGTGAATGTTCAGCTGTCTGGGTAAATACACCTGTATGTGGGCTCCTGGGTCTTTTTGGCCTCTGTGTGTTTCTAAATGTCTGTGTGTATACATATGTGTTTAAGAGTGTACACGCATAGGATCCTAGGTTTGCTCAGTTATAGTCTGTGTGGTCAGCCGTGTGTGTGTGTGTGTGTGTGTGTGCGTGTGCGTGTGTGTGCGTATGTGCGCATGTGTGAAAGGCTGATGTGTACCTGGGTTCAGTATCTTCAGTTATATGTGTGGCTGTGTTGATCCGGCTCTATTCAGCTTTGTTTGTGTGTCCAGCTGAGCCTGTTTGCACGCCTATGAGGACATAGAAATGTGTGTCCGCCTTTGTGCGAGCACCCTGACCCCAGCTGTGGTTGGGTTTGAGTGTGCCTGTGTGTGTGCACATGCTCTGCCTGGCTCTCTGCATCGCGCTGTGTCAGGAGCTGAACCGGCTTCTGCCTGTCTCAGAGCTCTCTGGATGTGTGTGTGGGGGGCGGGGGGTGTCTCAGAGCTCTCTGGATGTGTGTGTGTGTGTGTGGGGGGGGTGCGCTTGGCTGATCTTCTGCTGTCCCTGCAGGTTTCCAATCTTGAGGCCTGTGACTGCGGGCACTGGTGTCACTGTGGATCAGTGTTACCTCCCTCCTACCTCTGCCTTTTTCTGGGCTTTCAGGGTCATGGTGTGACAGTGTGTCTGGTCACGGTGTCCCCGTGGGTCTGTTTTACTGTGGGTCAGGATGCGCTGGTGCGTGTGTCCACTCATGTGTGTTGTGTAACCTCGTCATTGGGTGCCTTTGTGTGTGTCAGTGGGTCCTTGTGCCATATCACTGTATGTGTGTGCCAAAATAGCTATGTGTCAGTGTCAACATGTGTGTGAAGGTCTGTGTGCCATGGTGTGCCTGTCAGCACAATAGTGCCTCAGTGTTTGTGCAGTACCTTTGTGTAACTCCTCGGTGCGTGTCTGTGTGCATGTGCATTGCATGTGAGACCCTTTGTGAAACAGTGTGTGTCTGTGTCACTGTGTTTGTGTGCCTGGTTCCCTCCTCCCTCCTATCTCCTGCCTTCTCTCTCTCTCTCTCTCTCTCTCTCTCTCTCTCTGTAGGAGCCAGACAACTCCCCAAGCCTGGATTAGGGACAATTTATCCACAGGCAGAGAAGGAGAATTCCAACCTGCCAGAGCCTCCCTCCTCTGGTCCATCCCCCCTTTCCCCGTGGTTGGGTGGGCACAGAAATGCAGCCCGGCAGCTCCCAAGCCCTCTGGGAGCCCCCACCTCTGCAGCTCTCCAGAGGCCCAGGAAGGCGGAAAAGATGGAAATCTGGGTGGCCCCAGAGCCCTCCAGTGGGGGTGGACTGGCTGTCCCCCATCCAGGCCCCCACAGCTCAGCTCATCTTGGCCCTGTTCTTCTACATATGGTGGTGGTGGTTGGGGGGGGGGGGGTGGTAAGAAGTCTGCATGGGGTCTGCCTGGCCCTGCGGGCTAGAGGGACCCATGGAGCTCCCAGCCCCTCCACAACCTGATACTCCCCAACTGATAAATGCCAGCTCCCCCCACACCCCCTGAAATGGGAATAACTGGGGATCTTGCAACTGTGCCCGCAAAGGCTGGGGGAGATGCTGGGAGGGGGGCAGTGTGGTGGGGGGAATGCAGGAGAGGGGGCAGGGGGGCTGAGCTGGGACTAAGGCTCCCTTCACGGTGCTCCAGGCGCAAGGCAGAATCACATGTTTCCCATTAGCTGCTCTGGCCTCCTTGTTCAGGGGGTGTTGGCTGGGGGAGATTTGTTCTGGTTGCAGACACCAGCCGAGACCACACAAGAGAGAGAGAGAGAGGAAGAGAGAGAGAGAGAGGGAGAAGGAGTGGGAGAGAGAAAGAGAGGGAGACTGAACCCCAGAGGGAAAGGAAAAGACAGAGAGGGACAGAGAATGATACACAGACACACGGAGGGAGAGAAACTGAGACAGAGAGACATGAGAGACAGACAGGCAGTGACAGACAGAAACTGCGTGACAGGCACACAAGAACACAAAAGCCAGAGAGGCAGAGACTGGTGATGGGGAGGGGCTCAGAGGGTGGGGGACAGCCACAGTGGACGGGAAGGTGGAGACACAGGTCAGAGGCCCGGGAGTGGGTGTCCCCAGGCACAGAGTGTGAGTGAGACTAGGAGGGACAGAGAAGGGAGATCAGCACTGGTCAAGGGACTGGGAGGGTGACAGGGGGGCGAGATGCAGGGCACACCCGGAGAGGGACTGGGTGAGGGCACAGAGATGGCCCCGGTGGCGTGTGGGCAGGGGGAGTGGACGCTGAGAGCTGCTGGGTGGGGGCGGCCAGCACGCCCGGAGCCTCCCGCCTCCTGACCCTCGAGCCTCGGCGAGATAACAGGCCGAATAGTGCTGACTTGCGGTTCAGAAATCCAATATCCTCCGCGGCGCACTAATCGACTACCTGAGCTCCCGGCCCGCGCTGAGCTGCCCCGATTAATCCTGCGGCTCCACAGCCTTAATTAGTTTAACAGTTTCAGGGGCAGAAGAGGCAGGGACTGGGGTCCCCCCACGCCTGCAGGGACACAGACCCCCACGCCAACCCTGCCTGGTGCCCCACCTCCCCAGTCACCTCTGTCCCAGCCCCAGAGGCCGCTTGCCACATCGTGTGAAAAACACTGGGTCCTTCCTTCTGGGAAATAGTCCCAAGGGTTGGCACATGGGTCAGAAGGCAGGTCATGTGGGACTCAGACACCCCCCCCCCCCCCGCCCTCACACTTGTCCCTGTGCTCACGGCTCTGAATGCTTCCCCTGGCCAGCCCTTTGGGGTCCTGTGGTCTACACGGAAAGGCCCCGCCAACTGTGGGCCCCATACCACTGGGCAACATGTTGTCTCTTTAGGGTGAGAGACAAGCTCCCAAGTTACTGACAACCTCCCAACAGCATGAGATAATCACACATGTCACTCCCCACAACAGCATGAGATGGGCACATGGTGACATCTCACACATACCCAACAGTCAGAGACAGGCGTATGGGTTGGTAACTACCCGCCTAACAGGATGAGCGAAGTACATAACCTGTCACTTCGCCCAAAGTGTGAGATGGGCACATCTGATACCCCCAGACAACAGGAGATAGGGACACAGGTTGTCACCCTCACAATGGTGTAACTAACATGCAGCCAGGCACTCCTACACCCACGATGGAATGTGAAATGCAGAGAACCTCTCTCTCTCTCTCTCTCTCTCTCTCTCTCTCACACACACACACACACACACACACATAAGCCTTACCTCCCAGGTGTGAGGAAGGTATAGAGGACCCCTGCCCACAACCTCACCCTTTCCCCATGAGTCCTCCCTTCAGACTGCTGGAGGGGCACACAACATATCACCCCCTTACTGCTTCAGAACAGGTGACAACCCACCCCCACTGCTCCCCCATCACTGTCGCCAGCCTGGGTGGTGCTGTCCTCTGCCTGCAGAGGCGTCACAGCTCACAGGGCATGAATGTCACCCCAGCACTGCCAGAGCCGGGCACAGCCGCATGTTGCCCCAGTGATAAACACCACTGGCCCCAGGAGGAGGTGGAGGCGCACAGGGCTCTGGGCGTGACCTTGGTCCCTGGACACCAGGAGGGGAGGCGCTGTGGCCTCCCTCCTGGGTAACCTGTCTGCCTGGTGCTGCGGTAGATGAGTGCTGGGAAGGAAGCTGCCTGGCCACACGGACGACCTGAAAATGCCACCTCCCCAAGCTGCCACCCCTGCCCCATTTCTAATTGAATGTAGTGATCTAGGAAGGGGGCAGCATGAGTGGTGGAGGGACAGCTATTGCTGAGACCTGAGGAGCTAGCTGTTCCTGTTAAGACTTCTCAGAGATGGGTGGTGGGGAGGTGGATTAGAGGCTGCTATTACCATGTCCTTAGGGCCCGGGACTGAGGAGGGAGTGTGATGACAGCTTCAGACCCGCACGGAGCCCCTAGTCCTTATGAAGGCCCCCTCTCCAAATCCAGGCCACAGAGCCTGACAAGGAGGCCAAAGTCCAGGGGCATGACTCACCCGGGGAACAGGCCCAGCCCGCTGGCCAGAGAGTGAGGGAGGCCAGGAGCCAAGGGGCCTGGGTTCAAGTCTGAGCTCCTCCCAGGCCAAGCTGAGTGACCTTGGAGCAGCAGCTCAGTCTCTATGGCTTTTGGGGAGGGGGAAGGGGCAGCAGCGAGGGAAGGGCCAGAAAGAAGCTGAGGCTGGAGACCAGCTAGCAGAGCACTGGGGGCCTTGGGAAGGAGGACACAGCAGTCCGGTCCCTGACTCCACTGCTTCCTCACAGGGAACCTCAGCTTTCTGTACCTCAGTTTCTTCAGCTGTAAAGCGGGGATGGTAATAGCCTCACAAGACAATGTGATATGAAGCGGGCAGGTGCTCAAAAAATGGGAGCTTCTTGTCCAAGTTCGTAGCAGCTGAACTGTCTCCAGCCCTAGTTTCCCACCTGAAGCTGTTTCTGTTAAGACTGCTTGGATGTCAATAACGAGTTGGGTGGGAAGAAGGGGAGGCTGTTGGGGTGCTGTTGGCCACAGAGCTGCCCTAGCGTCAAGACCAAGGAAACTGACAGGAGTCTGCTATACATCCCAACCTTTACCCTAAACCCCACTCGGCTCATCTTCAAACACTGGACCAGAGGGCCAGATCTAAGGGAGGAGGCAGCCCACACACCAGCCTATGACCAGTGCCTGGATCTGGTGCTTAGAAGGACTGGGGTATCTGGGATGTCAGTGTGCAGAGTCTGCTTGTTGTCCAGGAGCCCAGAGAGGGACAGGCCTAGCCTGAGGTCACACAGCATGACAGCAGCAGAGCCCAGAGCCCTGGCCAGGGACAGTCTCCGAGCAGAGTCCCTCTAGCCCCTGGGGACGGCTGGAGCTGGGGGAGCCCTGGGGGACTGAGCAAAACGTGGCGACAGATGGCCTGCCGAGGCAGCGGCGATCTGGGCGGCTGGCAGGCATGCTCGCTCCCGCGCAGGGAAGCGGCTAATTTTAGCTGAGGCCTCGATGCCAGCTTTGTTCCCCCCCACCCACCCACCGAGGGGGCCCAGCATGCCTTGCGTGCAACCCGCCTCCCCCAGGCACCCCTACTCCCCCGCCTGGCCCCTTGTGAGTAGTGCCCAGACCTCAGGGTCCTAGAACTGTCTGCCTGACCAGGTCCCATCACACCCAGAGGCAAGGGCTAGGCCCTGGAGGCCTGGCACCCCCAACCCAGGGCCTGTTTCCCATGATTCCAAGCTCATTCCTTGAAGAGGGACAGTGAGTGGGAAAGAGGGCTAGAGGCCACTGCCCAGACTGGGAGAGAGGGCTTGACAGCAGGGGCTGGTAGTCCTGGGGGTGGGGTGGTGGGGTGGGGCACGGTCCTCTACTCATACTTAAGATGACCAGACCCTTATTCTACCCCTACCCTGAGACAGATTCCTCTGTGCTGGAGTCCCCGTGGTGTCGATAAGCAAGGGGGCAGAAGTTACTCTAACCCTTCCCTGTTCTGCACAACTTTAACTTTGTTCCAGGAACTCAAAGTACTTTAAAGAAGTCAGAAATAGAGCTAGGGTAGTACCCTTGTGCCATTGGGGGAAACTGAGGCACAGTCGGAGACAGCCATCATTATAGCAGGGGAGGAAACCAATCCCAGGAATTGGTGAGGCCCAGACATGCTCTTCTTTGAGTTCTTACAGCCAGGGGGATTCTTGGGCCAGCTCAGCCCCTGGAACTACTCTCTGCCCTGGCCTGGCCTGGTAGAAGGTAGACTAGATGGATGCAGGCCAGGGCAGAAGGTAGACTAGATGGATGGAGTCTGTGCTCTTAAAGCCTGGAAAGGCTGGCACGCTTGGCATCTGGCACCCCATCTCCTATAGGCTCTCTGACCTTAGAACCTCCCTTCCCCACCTCAGATTCAACTATAGATGCCCAGCAAGGTACCAGCGCATCTGGCCCCTATTTGAAAGGGGACTCCTTTGGGGTGACTCTGGGGGGGGGGGCCCATCCCTGTTCCAACCCAGGGGCCATGAGGGAAATGACCAAATGGAAAATAGAGGAAGACAACTTCCTCTATTCTTTCATAGAAAGAAATCTATGTAATTAGAGGAGAGAGTCAGAAGAAGAGAAGAGGGAAGGCAAAACGAAGTAAGGAATCAGATTCAGGAAGAAAGAGAAAGAGGAAGAGCACGGGGGCAAAAGACACAGGGCAGAATGATGTTTAAAGAGAAGGAGATGGGGCAGGGAGGGGATGAGAGAGACAGAGGACAGGATGCTGGAGGAAGGAACACAGCAAAAGAGAACTCAGAAGAGAGGGACAGAGGAGGAAGAAAAAGACAAAGACACAGAGAGACAGGCAGGATGAGGCAGAGACAAAGAGAGAGAGAGAGAGAGAGAGAGAGAGAGAGAGAGAAAGGGAGCGCAAGATCCACAAAGAGGGGAAGAGATGGAGAAGGAGCCTGCCACAGACAGGGCAAAGCACAGAGAACTAAGGACACCGCAGGGAGCTGGAGACAGACAGGGATTGACACACCCAGAGACCAAGAGAGACAGTCGGAGAGGGTGAGACACAGAGAATGGGGCGGGAAGAAGGGGGGAGACCCTAAGTGATAGAGTGTATGTGTGTGAGGGGGGACAGCACAGAGTGAGGAGGGAGGGGGCATGAGGAGGGGGGAGATGTCGTCGCCAGAGCTGGGGGGGGACAGAGGACAGAAATGGAATGTGGGTCTGGGCATGAGGCTCACAGATGCATCGGCTCCGGTTTCAGCTGGGGCAGTTGGCTGATGGGGGGGCGGTGGGGGGGAAGGAAGGAGCAGAGCTGGTGGGGGGGGGCCTGTTGCCATGGCTGCAGGCACTGCAGGGGCACAGTCGGCTGGCACTTGGAGTTCTGGGCATGGTAGGGGGCTGACTGAGGGGAAAAGAAGGGGGGGGGGGGCGATGAAGAAGCCTTGCCCCTGCCCTCGGGGCTCTACCAGGAAGAAAGTTTCCAGACAGAGGATGGGAGAGGTTGGGGCTGAGGAGGGCTCTGGGCCCTGCTCCACCCCACGGAGGCTGCCAGTGGGGCACAGCTCTACAGGTCGTCTGTGGGCATCCCAGGTTCCCACCCGGGCCTCAGGCTAGCCCCTGGGGACCCTCTGGCTCCATCCCCTCCAGTCTAGCTGAAGATCCCGCATGCTGCTGCTGCTGTTTTTGCTTGCAGGGGAGCAGCAAGATTGTGAATTCAGGATCTGTAATCCTAACGCAGAGCCCAGGCCTACCGGGCTCCAGTTGCCAAGGCGACGGAGGGTCAGAGGGCAGCGCGGGGCGCCCGCTCCTCCAAGTCAGAATCCCAATTGTTAAAGCCCAAGAATAAACAGCTGAAGCGGCCGTGGGGGGGCTGGGAGGGGGGCTGAGGTCTGCATCGGCTCAGTGTGGTGTTGTCAAGCGAGATGTCACTAATTGTCTGAAGGAACGGGCTGAGGCAGCTCTTAACTGCTTCTGTGCCACCGGAGACACCTTGGCTGCCTGGCCCCATCCCCCGGGCCTCCCAGCATTCCACTGGGCCAGCCTGGTGCTGGGATTGCTGGCCCAGCATAATCTCTGCCTCTCTTGCACTGAACCCCCACATACTTTGGCTCCCAACACTCCTCCCAACTTGGAACCTCCCACCTGCAAGCTAAATCTTTATGTCCCCAGAACCAGTACCCCCCCCCCCAACTACTGGGCCCACAGTACAGCCCTGAACTGCCCATTTGGCCTGCAAAACCCCTCCCTGCTCCCCCAGCATCTCCACCTCAGCCTCCCAGAAGTCAGGGATCCTGGTACAAGGTGTATAGATTGCAGAGATCAGACTTTGGGCTCTTCTGATCTTTGGAGGGTAGACAAAGGCCCTCCTATAGCAAAAAGGAAGGTCTATGGCATCTTTCTGTGCAACTCCTGACTCGGTCACACACCAGAACCAAAAAACCTGAGCGGGGCCAGGAAACCCCATTTCTAGCTTTGGTTGTTCTACCTACTTTCTGCGTGACTTTTGACAGGGTCCTCTCCCCCTGCAGCCTGCTTCATCTATCATCCATCCTGAACATTCAGTAGTGCCTATGCTGAGCCAGGCTGCGTCTGGGGCCCCTGCCCAGAGGAACTCCCAATCCAGTGGGTGGGAAAGGCTCATAATACAAAGTAGAAAACAATCTGAGATCCATCAGGTAAGATACTCCATGAAAAACACAGAGCAGTTTGGTACGCAGTAAACTGATCAGTGGACTACAGCTAGTTAGTGGTATACTGGTATCCCGTTATTACAGAGAGTCGCTAAAAGGGGGGAGGTAATCAGAAAAAAGACGGGGGAGGGCGAGGCCGGTTCTGGAAGGCTTCCTGCAGAAGGTGGTAGCTGGTAAGATTTGGATAGGTGAGCAAGGTAGAGTGCTCCCTGTGAGAGGTCTTGTGAGCTCCTTCAAAGGGAGCTGAGCTCCAAGGTCTCAGGGTCGCATGTTCAGCCCCTCCCAGAGCAGGAAGGAGGAGGCCCTCTGTGGTCTCCCAGCCCCACACGCCAGGCCCTGCCTCCTTCTCCACCCACCGAGCCTCCGGAGAGCAAGAGATTGGTGCCTGGAGTGGGGGCGGAGGGCGTGGGCAGGGCTCCTGGAGATTGGTAGCACCTGGAGTGATGTCACGAGAGGCGGGGTCAGGGTTTCGGGCACTCCCCCAGCCCGAAAGCCCCAGACCCCTGCCCAAGGCCAGAAGTGCGGTCCCCGGGAGGGGGCGCTCAGGCCACCTGGCCACCCCTCATCAGGTGGCGGGCGGGGCTGGGGCGCTGTCCGTGGGCGGGGAGCTGGGCGCGGAAACAGGGGATCCCCCAGAGAGGGCCCAGCCCAGCCTGGGGCTGGATGCGTACAAAAGGCGACTTGTTCTTTCTTGGGATGCCTGCGCCTTCTCAAACATACCTACAGCCACACTCCAGGGACAGCTACACCCACACATTGCTGCACAAAGCCTGCCAGGGTGGGGAGTAGGGGGGCTGTCGCCGACCCAAGAGGTCACTTTTAAGAACCTTGCCCCAACCGCCTTTTGCCACAGGCTCAACACCATTCGTTTCACACCATCCCACCCCAAGTGACCTGGATACTCCCACAGCCACACACACAGCTCTGGGGACACTGATGCAGTCACATTCTCATAATTCCCCTCTCTCTCAGACCATCTGTAGCTCACCAACTCTTTCCGGCTCTAGAGTCAGACCAGGAGCTTCAACAGGGTCACCTTAGCAGACGATCAAGCCCATTAAGGTTACTTTTTACTGAGCCCTTATTCTGTGCCCATCCTTACAATGACCTTTTGTGGGGAGTGGTATTAGTCTCATTTTGTGGGTGGGGAAACTGAGGTTTAGGTTTACTAGCTCACGTAAGGCAAAAGCAAGGATTTGAACCCAAGTCAAACTTGACTTTAGAGCCCATGTTCTTCTGTGTATTGTCTCTACCAATCATAGCACCTTACATTCTAACACCCCACCACACACACAACCGCGGACGGCAAAACAATCTGAGTCAAGGTGTAATTCTCCACCCCAAACACATGTCAATGTCACAGTCTAGTATCAGTAGTATCAGGCGGTTTCTCTCACTCATCAGACAGTGTACGTGTGCTGAGGGGGAAGAGCCTCTAAGCTTTGCATCTCCAAGGTTGGCTGTCAGTCATTATAAATGGGGCAGAGAGTGAGAGCAGGGCCAGAACAGGCTACCTCTAACCTTTCCAGCAGGCTCACCTCCACCTCCCCTGACCCCGGGATGACAAAGCACTGCCATACTGGCTGGGGCGCCAGGCCTGCAGCTCTCCCAGACCCCTTGGGCCAAGATCCTCCCTTAGCCCCCAACCCCTGCTGAGAACAAGTAGAAACAAACTCCTTCCTGGGGATGTCAAAGCACCTTTCCTGGGGGAGGCGGCTCTGTGATCCCCTGAGCCAGCTAGGGAGAAGGATCGGGTTACTCTTTCCCCAGCTGTGCCTGGACTCCTTGGGGCTGACCTTTCACCTCATCCAGGCCAGGACCCAAAGGGGGCCCGGAGTGCAACCCTCACCTCCGGTTAACCCTCTGCATTCCTAGTCTTTTCATTGTGGGAGTGGGGTTGGCGGTGGGGGTGCTACCAGGACCCAGAGGGTCTCAGGAAGCCCGGCTGGGCTTGCCAACCTTTCCCCACCCTCCCATCCTGGGGTCCGGTTTCCCAGAGAGCTTTACAGAATGCTCCTCCCTGCCCCCTGCCCAAGCTGCCCTGCCCTGCCAGGATCAGATACCTCCCTCAGCCTAAGCAGCTGAAAATGACCTGGGCTATTTTCGCTCTGGGATCGCGTTGCAAACTCCCCCTTGAGCTGGCAGCTTCCCACATCCCTCCAGACCATCGCCCCCCACTCCTCATCCCTAACCCAGAGCCACTGACTTATAGGACAGGAGGACTTTTAGAGACCACAGGCCTAAGCCCCTCAGATGGGGAGACTGAGGCCATGAGGAGTCAAGCACAGGGCCGGGCAAAGAACCAGGCTTTCTGGGGCTCCGCCCAGGTCTCTTTCTACTGTCTAGCACAGCCTGCTCTGTACCCTAGATCTCAGAGCCTCTGACCCAGCCAAAAACCCAGCCGACCTCCTCCAAGCACCGGAAAGTCACACTGGAGGCTACCCACAAGTCTCTGTGCCTCTCTGCATGTCAGAAACTGCTTCTGCCACACTCTTCTCTTTGTTTAGAAGTGGGACCAGGTCTGTACCTGTATCACAGCTATGTGGATCACGGGAATGTTTTGGCAGGTGCAAACTGGGAAGAAAGACAGGGAGACCGAGGCCCAGAGGAATGGAGGGTAGATTGATTCAGGCTTTCTGGGGTTTATGTGGCATAATGCTTCCATGTTCCCAGCAGCCCCTTGCTCCAGCTTCTTGGTACCCCCTCTCCATTCCTACCAACCCAGCCCCCTCCAGGCCCCTGCCCCTCCACCTCAAGCCCCAGTCCTCCTGGGCAGGAATGTGACTGGTCAGGTCTGAGCTGACCACATGAGTGGCTATAAGGCGACAGACCCCCCCCCATCCTCCCATCCCCCCAGCCTGGGGGAGCTCACATACCAAGGCAAGGTGGGGGGGGGGGGGTGCAGCTGCTTTAACCCTTTGCAGCCAGGCTTTTAGGGTGAAAAAGAGAGGTAACTTTATTTCCTATGGCCACTCCCGTTTAAGTGGTGCAGAACTTGGAGTTCTGCACCTGGGGGATGGGGGTGTGTGGGGGGGGCCTGGGGATTGCAAGCATAATTGACTTCACTGAGGAGGTGGAATGAGGGCATTTGCCCTGCTAGTCCCTGTTAAGAAAAATTATCCTTTGCCACCCCAACTGTTTAATCTCATCTCCCATGACATTTGGAAAAACAGTCAGGAGCTGGTACTGAGGAGAAGGAAAGAACAAATCATGAACCCCAACCTCAGGAGCCCCTAGTCTGATGGGAGAAATACAACCCTGCCCTGGGGAGTCTGAGGGGGGAGAGAGCAGGCACAGAGGTTGGGACAAAGAGCTGTGAGCAGAGAAGAGCATGTTGCTGCGCAGGAGTGGGAGGAAGCCAGGGCAGGAGCAGAACAAGCCAGGTGGGGTCAGATCAGGCAGGCTTCCCGGAGGCCCCTCGGCCCACACCCCTCCCCCCAGGCTCTGGAATCTCGGGGGTCAGGGCTGAGGGACAGCCCCGCCCCCTGCTCCCCTCGGGCTCAGGAATTCCACCAGCCAAGGAGGGGGGGGGGGGGGCAGCTGCTTCGGCCTCAGTCCAAGTTGGCTCCCACTGGACCGGGAACTGCAGCTCCTCCTTGGGGGGGCCCCCCACCCCCACCCAAGCCCCTGGGCTGGCCCCCAGCCCCCTCCCCTCCCCCTCCCTGGCTGGCACTGTGTGTGCCAGGCGCTGGCAGAAAACAAACCCGCCGGGGTGGGTTTGCAGGGAGCGGGGTAACCTTGACACAGTTGCGGCAGTCGCTAATGGCAGACACACACTCCGCCTGTTCTGGGGGGACTGTTGCCGTTGCTAGGAAACCGGCAGCCGCGTGAATGGAAATGGGTCAGTAAACCTGGGGAGAGATAGTGTGACACTCGAACCACTGCAGCTGCTCCAGCCCACACCGAAATCCCTCCTCTTCAATATTTATCACTCCCGCCTGGGCCCTCAGCTCCTGCCAGACCCTGCACCAGCCTGGCCCTCAGGTTCCCCCCCCCCCCCAAGGCTCCACAGGGGAGGGAGGAGAGGAGAGATGGGGGGTTGCTTATCCGCTCCTTGGGGGGGCCCCCCAGGCGGGATGGAACTGGTTCTGGAGGAGATTGAACAGGAAACAGAGTCTAATCCTGTGGCGGGGAAGGGGTTAAAAGGTCAATTCACGCCTGTTCCTGACTTAGGCACCGTGGTAAAATTACTGCAAGTGTGAGCAGGCTAGCAACCGCCTGCTTGCCTACCTGCGGAGGCACTGATTAAGACAGGAGACCTCCCTCCCCGAAGAGATGGAGGGGAAAGAGGCACCCAAAACGCGGCCAGGATTCGCTCACAGCTTGAAAACACCTTCCTTTACAGCCAGGCAATCTCCCTAATGTAGCCTAAGGCTTTCTAACAGCCAGAACCGATGCCTCTCGTACAATCTGATAAGCACCCCAAATGGACAGGCGCTGCTCGCTGCCTTACAATAAACACAGTCCCGTACACACACCCCTCAAAACAGCCAGACACTCACTGTTCAGGAAACCTTGACGAAACCCCTACAATAGAACATGACAACTGCAATCCCGAACAGTGCGGTTCAGCTCAACACCTGTAAACAAGCCGACTAACCTAGGCACAGGCAAGACCGTACTGTGTCAGACTGTGCTGAATCTTCCATCACTTCCCAGTAGGGCTGGAGGCTCCCCGCGCTGTCTGCCCGAACCCAGAGCTTCGCTCTCTGGTTCACCTACGTTTCTTTCTTTGCCACCGCCAGCTTTCTTGTCTTGCACACACCCCAATATACGGCCCCTTCGATCGCTCTTCCGGACACACCATCCCACAAGCTAGCTGCCTCGTGCACCGCACCCCCCATTCCCTAGAGGCTGACTGGTCACTGACACACACATTCCCTTCCCCTAGAAGCAAGCGGTCTCACAGCCCCGACTGACACAAACTCTTGTTCTTAGGCACAGGCCTCTCTACTGACAAGAGACACCCTGGGAATCAGCAGTACCACTCGCTTGGGTGCCATGCCCCCTCCGCCCACCACAATCTCTGCCAGTGTCCCTGAGCAATGTGTGTAGGGAAGGGAGGCACTCCAGTCTTCTGGAGGTGGGGATACCTCCACAGGAATCTCCCATCTGACTCGGTTCTGTGTGCTCCTATCTCCTAGGATACATCAGTCAACACAGTCTCCGAGCCTGTCAGAGCTGGAAGGTGCCTTAGGGAGTCACTAATCCAGCCTCCTCTGCTATGCAGGAGGAAATGAAGGCCCAGAGAGGGGAAGTGGCCTGCCCGAAGTCACAGAGCCCAACTGTGGCTACTGGTCCCTCTCTCTTCAGTCTCTCACGGAGAGCTCTCTATGGGTTGGAGAGAAATTGAGGGGGTACAGGAAGCCCAGGAGGGCTTCCCTGAGGCGGAAGGAGGTGGGGCTGGAGTAGTCAGGAGAGGGCGTCTACAGTCCTAGAGAGGAGCTTATGAGAACTGCCCAGCAGTGGGTTCAAAGACACGGACACCTGGCAGCCCTGGAATCTGGGCCACATAAATTTGCTCGAATCTGGACTATGCCAAAATGGTCTGGTGGACATTCATCCCCACCCCCACTTCTTATCCCAGGGCCCCTGGCACCCCCACCCCCCAAGCTGCTTCCCCAAACCACAGGTAAAGGAAGGCTCTGTTCCCCATTGCTGGCCTTGAAAGTACATTCTAGGGAATCTCTGGCTTTTATTATTTAAATGAACCTCTGCCAGAAAGCCTCTGGGATGCTCCTGAAAGAGGTGTTCTGCTAGGTAGCTTTTATGTCCACTCCATTTTGCAGAAAAGCAAACTGAGGCTCACAGAGGCACATAGTTTGCTCAAGTTCACACAGACAACAAATGGAGCCTTGAGTTCCTTCCAGTACATAAGGAAGGCCAATCCAACAGGAAACAGGGAGAGCTGGAGGGGGGGGGGGGTCATGGGGGGAGGGAAGGGTGGGAATTGACACAGGCCCAGGCCCAACATCCTGGGCTGAGGGGGAGCCAACAGGGATCTTAATTTGAATCTGGGTATCTGGGTTCCACCCCCACCCACTCTCTAGCAGAGGTGGAGTGAAAGGTCAGCGCGGTGATGGGAGGGAAAGGAAAGCAGGATTCCACCAGACTCTCAGACTGCCTAGGCCATACCCCAGGGAGCCAGGCCAGGGGCTGCCCAGCTTCCCCTGGCCCAGAGCTCCCTGCCAGCCCCCACTCCCACTCCCAAGGAACATTAGAAGGAGTATTATAAAGAGACCTGGCCCCCTCTGTGGGCCTCAGTTCCTCCATCTGTACTAAGAGCTAGCTTAGCAGGAAGGACTTCTAACAGCCCTTGCAGCTTTAACAAAGTTTGGTGGCCAGTCCCCAGCACAAATTCAATGTCTCTTCCCTAGTCTGGAGCTAGCTGAGAACGTTAACTATGTGTTCAACGAATAAATGAACACCCAGTAAAACCAACATCTTTCCACCCTCCCCAGCTTGAGAGGCACTACTTACCTGGGGAAGCCAAAGTTCACAGGGTTGTTGGAGGGGAAGGGGATTCAAATACTTTAAGTGCTCTGAATGAGACTGTATGTTACACAGGTGCCCTTTATTTCCTGTCCTTACTACGTGCAGACACTGTGGTAATTGCTTTAAACATTGTGCAACTTGAAGCTCCACAAGGCCATGGCCTACCTACTATTATCTAGTTTTTCAGATGAGCAAAGGGACTAAGGAGTGAAGGGACTAGCTCAAGGTCACACAACCAGTGGGTAGCAGAGGAGGGATTCCAACTGTACCCACCTCCACTGCTTTTGTTTAACGTGGTGAGGGTGTGCTGGGCTGGGGCAGGAAATGGAAGTTGAACAGGGACCCTTGGCAAGGGGAGAGGTAGTCCACCCCAGGCGAGGGAGGCGCCTGAGTTGCCAAACGGTTCAACAGTTTGCAGAGCGCCAAATGGTATTGGAACTAGCAAAGTGTGGGAAAGCATCCCTTCCCCTCCCCCACAAAGGGCAAGGTAGACCTCTTTCCCTCCCCCTTCCAAAAGTGAGCCCTGAGAGGCCACTTACCTACTCCCCTGGATCTCAGGGCTCCTGTAAAAGGAACCCCCTCCCTCCCGGAGCCCTTTTCTGGACTTCAGGACCTTGCAAGGTGCAGAGCTGCCCCCAAAGAAAGCTGCCGCCAACGTCCAGAAAACTGTCCAGGATTTTTCCGGCACGTCCGCCCCCCACCCGCTCGGCAGTTGCGGGGGGGTGAGGGGAGTGGCGGGGGGGGGGTGTTGGGAGAAGACGGCCTCGCCTCCCTCCTAGAAGCCCTGGGGCTCCTCTTGCTCGAGCAGGAGGCTCTGGTCCGTAGGCCCAGCAGCTCTCGGGCCGGAACAGTCCGCCTCCGAGTTTTCCCGCCGCCGCCGCCGCAGCCGCCGCCGCCTCTCCGGCTACCTGGCAGGCCGGCGCTGCCCCCTGATCCCTGCCACCCCCCCCCCTCCCAGATGAGGCCGTGGAGCTTCTGACTCCTGGAGGAGGTGACGGGCCGAGAGGGAAACCAGGCGGCTGGGGGAGGGGCGTTGCCTGCACCTGGCCCCTCTCCGCCGCCCAGGCCGGGAGGGGCGGGACTGGACCCCCGCCAGACCCGCGAAGAGCGGCGGGGGGAGGGGAGGTGTGCCGCCCTCCACTCCAGCGGCCTGGGGGCGGGTAAAGAGATGTCCCCCCACGGCCCTCGCCGCGGAGGCGCCCCCTAGGGTCGGGCTTCGAGGCGCCCCTTCCCGAGCCGCGCGCTCAGCCCGCTCCCCCGGCCGGCCGCGCTCTCCAGCTGCAGGAAATTCCAGAAGCTCTCCATCATCCCGGCGCAGCGCGCAGTCCGGGCTGCCAAGGCTCCCCGAAGGAGAGCCACATGCCGGCCGGCCGCGCGGCCCGCCCTCGCCCCCCCACCTCCAACCCGGCGAGGCAGCCACGTCGGGCCGGGCGGGGGCCGGGCCGGCCGCCCCTTCCCGCGCCCCGGGCCCGGCGGAATGCGTGGCAGCCCCGGCCGGGGGCTATTTTGAGCGGGAGGGGAGCGGCCCAACCTCGGTGTTTTCGGCTTTTTCCTGGCCCCCGGCCCGCCCTCCGCCAGCCCGGGCCCTCGGCTGCCCGCGGAGTCGGGGGGGGGGGGGGGGGTTGTCACGTGGCGGGGGGAAGGGGAGGGCCGCCGCGATCCGGCTCGGGCTCAGGCCCCGGCCCCGGCCCAGGCCCGGGAGGCGCCCGGCGGCGGTCCGGACCTGCGCTCTCGGGCGGGCGGAGCGGCGGGATTATTAATAGCGCGCCTGGCTCCGGCGGCGGCTCCAGGGCGCCCGCTACCTGTACGCCCCTCCTCGGGTGAGCACGGATGGCCTGGGCACTCCCTCCCCAGCGGCGGACTCGGGCCTCACTGGATAGCGCCACTGTGCACCAGTGGCCAATCATCGGCCTCGATTTCCTTACCTGTAAATGGGGGATGTGCTACCTGGCTTTATATGGTGGGTACCAAATAAAGGTTTTACTTGCTGTGTGCCTCTCTGGGCAAAACACCTTCCCTTTTGAGGGCCTCAGTTTTTCCATTTATAAAATGAGGGGGTCCGAGAGAACTCTTTCCAGGGGAAGAATCCCTTGCATGTGAATAATGTATTTTCACTTACAACTCAACTGAACTTATCAACTACCCAATGGTAATAGCCAACACTGAGTACTTGCCCTGCATGTATTAACTCACTTCATTATAAGGTTCCCATAAAGTAGGTAATATCCCCTTTTTGCTGATGAAGAAACTGAGGCTCAGGAAGGTTAAGTGACCTGCTAAAGTTCACACAATGGCAGAGGCCAGAGTCAGATAAACTTTGGCTCCAGAGTCTGAGTTAACTATTGAAGTACAGTGCCCTGAGATCAGCAGGACAAACACCCTTCTTAGAGGGAAGGAAACAGGCTCAACGTGTGATTTGCCAAAGTTGCCTTTGGCCAGTTAGTGGCAGAGGTGAGCATCCAATGCAGATCTTCCAATTCCTAGTCTAATACCCCACGGCAACGCTCTGAATCTGTTCAGCTTCTGCCCTGGGGTAGCTAGCAGGTTTCCCTGGGATGGAGTCCTAGAAATGAGCACACAGGCACTATCCCCATGGCCACAAAGCTTTGTCTAGGGCCCTGGGGATCACCCTTTGTTCCCAAGGGTCTGACCCAGGCTCCTGGGCCCACAGGGTTCACTAACCCACCAAATTCTAGACTTAGCCTAGCCTCAGAGCCATGGGAGTGAAGGCACCTGGGGGTGAGGGGAGATGGCACAGAGGGGTAACAGCCTGGGACAGGGCATGGAGTTGCTTCCTGCCCCCCCCCTCCCTCCAGCAAGGAAGCACAAAGGCTGGCAGGCCCCCCACTCCGCCCCGGAAACCTGGCAGTTTATTTCTGTCTCTGGGCCCCCTGTTTCCACACAGTCAGTCCAGGAAGGCTGGCAGCAGCTGGCTTGGAGGGGTGGAGCTCCTGCTCCCTCAAGGGTCCAGCTGCTACCCTGCCCCACCCCCACCTGCCAGGCCAGACCAGACTCCTGACTCGGAGGTGACTCTGGGATGAGGGAGGGAAGAGCTGGAGGCCACTTGGTCAGGACTGCAAAGGAGGGACCCCCTCCCAACTCCCAACCCAGAGCCTAAATGCTCCCCTAGGGTGAGCCAGTCTACATCCACTTCAAGTCCACTAAGAGTATAACCCCTGGCGTGTCCAACTCTATTCACTCCAGATCATTCTGGCTCATGACTCCTCTGGATCCTGGTCCCAAAGAAAAGCCCATTTCTAAACCTGTGCTGCCCAATATGGTGGAAACTAACTTGAGCACTGGGAATGTGGCTAGTTGGAATTAAGATATGTCATAAGCACAGAATATGCATCAGGTTTGGAAGCCTAAATACGAAGAAGAAGAAAAAAAGGAAACTATTTTATAATGATTATATGTTAAAATGGTAATGTTTTGGGTATATTGGGTTACATGAAATACATTATTAACATCAATTCATTTATTGCTTTTAACTTTGTTTAATGTGACTACTAGAAAATTTAGATTACATGTATGGCTCCCATTACATTTCTATTGGACAGTGTTGTTCTAGATCATATGGGACTCTGGCTTAGGGCCAAGACTTTGCCTGCTCTAGATCAATATCTGTGTGGCTTTAGCTCACCCACTTCCCTATATTCAGACCACAGCCTTATGTGTTGGTCTAAATCTCACCACCCCACACCACCCCACCCCAGCTTTCTGTGAATCTAGGCTCAGCCAGAGATTACGGCTTAGTCTGCTTTAAACCACTGTCTATTACATGTCTTGTTCACCAATTCTCAATATCTGGATCCCAGCAAGAGTGTGGTATGGACTGTTTTCCATGTTAACCGGCCTGATAGCCCTGAGGCCACAACCTTATTTGCTTAGATCACTGTCTAGTAACATTTAAGATCTAGACATCCTTAGGAAGAATGAGGTTCTAGATCAAGAGTTGGCAAACTATGGCCCAAGAGCCAAATCCAACCCGCTGTTTTTATAACTCAAGTTTGATGGGAACACAGCCATGCTTATTCATTTACACATTGTCTATGACTGCTTTCAAGGTACCATGGCAGAGTTGAGTAGTCATGACCAACACCCAATGGTCTATAGCCTAAAATTTGTACTATCGAACTCTTTACAGAAGGTTTGCCAACCTCTGTTCTACATGACCAAGTCCAACCCACCATAAATCTAGATTCCAGCCTAAGGCTATGCCCTAGTCTAATCTAGATTACCTCCTTCCAGATGGTACTGCTGACCAGGGTCTAAACCAGAGCCTAACATGGACCACATGCTGTTTGGGTCCAGATTCCACTCTCATCTCAGGAGATGGGCCCCAATACTCTTTTCTGGGATGGAAAGGGTGTCTCCACTTCTGAGCTCCCCTAGAGGGATCGAAGCCCACTGGCCCTTCCTAATGGCCTTGGGAATGGGAAGGGAGGGTGGATACCAGAGATAGCACTGGAGGCTGAGTCAAAGAGTCAGGAGTAAGTCCTCTCTTGCCAAGGGGGCAGAGCATAATCTGACCTAGAAGACAGAGCAGCCCCATACCCTACTTCTTCCCAGCAGTCTCCAGAGCAAGTCACTTACCTGGGAGTCATGTGGGACAGGTACCCTCCCCCAGCCCCCGCTCCCCCCCCCCCCCCCCCCCCCGAAAGCTAGACCAGGGAGCTTCAAATGGCAGGCTCCAATTCCAGGTTTGACTTTGGGCAAATCACTCCACCTCTCTAGGCTTCCTCAGTTTCCCCATCTGTAAAGCAGAATAATAATGATGGTACCTACCTCACAGGGTTGTTGAACAGACTTCACAAGATCATGATGTATACCACTCTGCCAAGCCCCTGGCCTGTAATAAGCATGTAATGCTACCTGCTATTTTTATTACTATTGATCACCTAATTTGGTTCCATGGATGGACTTTGGCAGATCTGTAAACCTCCCAACATTGTAACCAAAAAACTTTTTTTGTATCTTTCTGAAGAGAAGTTCCATCATCTTCTCAAAATGGATCCTTTGCTCAAATGTTTAGGGAAAAAGAAAAAAAGAGAGGGGGTGGGGGAGTCTTTAGTTCAATCCAAATGGGGAAATAGATGGGAAAGGACTAGCCCAGGGCCCCTCAGAAAATGTGAGGCAAATTAATAATAATAATAATAATAAAGTAAGAAAGAAAATGTGAGGCAGACCCAAAGCTAGCGGTCAGGAATTCATCTCCCAGGTCCCTCTTTCCACTAGTCCAAGCTGTTTCTCCAACCTGACCTCGCCATTTCTTTCTTGCTCAGCTATGACAGTCCCCCAGTGGGCTCCCCACCTCCAAAATGCCTCCACTGAACCTCCTCTGCCTAGTGCCACATTTGTCTTCTTCAGTGTCATTCTCGTGACACAATGTCCCTGCTCCAAAACCTGTAATGGCTCCCTACTGCTGCTGAGGTCTTTAGCCTGACATTCAAGAGCCTTCACAGCCAGCTCTGGCCCCCGCCAACCTCCTTCCTCGTTGTGGCCTCTTGTCTGGTCAGTGGAGCTAACTTCTTCCTCTCCTCTTTCCCCCTCCCCACAGTCTCCATACCACCCACACACTCACTCAGTTCTGGACAGATTCTGCCCCTTTGCTCAATCACACAGTGTCTCAGGCCCAGCCTGCTGCCCCCGCTCTGCCCTCAGGGCTGCCCCTGGGTCCAGCCACTCTCTGAACTCACCCTGATCAGGCCATGCTGGGGTATGCTGACTGCATCTCTGGCTTCAGGAAGCAGGCCTCTGCCCCTGCTCTCCAGTTCAGCTCCATCCCTGGTCACTGGCCACTGTCCATATCCTCCCCCATTAACCCCTCCTTCTGTCCTCTAGACTTTTGGGAATAACGCTCTCTTGTCACCCGGAGTCCTAGGGAGCCAGCACTATCCTCACAATTGTGACTCCTGGGTCAGATTCTTCTCTTTGAGCCTCAGTGTCCTCATCTACAAAAGGGGGACAGCAATACCTACACCTTGAGTAATTCTCATGAAGGAAAAACACCTTATAAACTGGAAGGTGCTTTTTCTACTAAAACCTGCTATACAAATAATACTAATAATAATCTCCATTTATAAGTTTACTTAACCCTGCAACCCTGGCCTTCCCCAAGCCCTTTCCCTGTTTCATTTTTCTCCTTGACACTCATCAACATCTAACACAGCATGTATTTTACTTTATTTTGGTGTTAACTGTTTCACCCTCTAAATGTAAGCTCCTTGAGGGCAGGGGTTTTTCTCTACTTTGTTCTCTGCTGTGTGTCCTAGAAAAGTACCTGACACTAAATGTGCACCTGATAGTTGGGGAATGAATGAATGAATGGAGTGCTTACAGTGTGCCAGGCCCTGTGCTAATCCCTTCTCACAGATTGTCCCATCTTAGGTGGGTACCGGCATTACTCCTCACTTTGACAATGAGGCCTCAAGCAACTTGCTCTGATCGCAGGGTAGGAAGCAGCCTGGCTAGGATTTGCCTCCAGAGCCTGCCCTCTTGATCACTATGCTCCATTTCCTGTCCAGACGGGGGGTTATTTCTATTTCTATATTAGCTAAGCCTCTTGAATCTGTCACCCTCCCTATTTCCCTGGGGCTGTCACTCTCCCTAGGCCCCTGAGGCCACCAGTCCTCCCAACCCTCATTCTGACCTCTCTTAGCCATTTCCCCCACTTCTCAGCTCTAAACCATTCTTCTCATTCTCACCTCTGGGCCTTTGCTGATACTGTGGGCTATGCCTGGAATGAGCTGGCTCCCCATCGTTTTCAGTTGTGCCCATTTCTCAAGGTGACCCTCTTCCAGTCTTCATTTGCTCCCTACCCTGAGCTCATACCTTGTTTACTGCCGGGGAAAACCACTGGGGGAGCATATACTGACTTGGTCCATTCCCTCATTGTTTCCTGAATCTGGAGGCCTTGCCCACTTCTGTCCCTCTCCTGGCAAGGTCTCCCCCTCCTTCCTCTGCTGGATCACTGCCCCCACCCTACAACATCTCTTAAGCAGGTTTATAGCTTTGTGATTTCACAGCCTGGCTTTTGAGTCTCTCAATCTCCAGCTCTACCCTTTACAAGCTGTGTTTCTCTGGGCATGTCACTACACCTCTTTGAACTTGTTTCCTATCTGCAAGACAGAGATAATACAAGTACCTGAGCTAATGTGCCTGGCACATAGTAAGCACTCAATAAATATCAGCCTGCTGTTACTTCTACAACATTTTATTGTGTCACTCAACTCCATTCTAAAAGCCTCAGCCTCTGCCTCCTCCCTGAATAGCCACCCCCAATATGAAGAATGATAATAAGATTGCTAACATGTATTGACCACTTATTATCTGCAGTGAGTAGCAATATATTTGGTACCTAGCAGGTACTCAATATTGCTTACTGAATAAGTGAATTAACTAGTTTAATCCTCATAATACCCTGTGGGGGTGGGAAACACTATTATAATACCATTTTACAGATAGGAAAATCAAGGCCCAGAGAGGGTAAGCAACTCGTCATGTTTGGGATTTAAACTCAAGCAGCCTGACTCCAAAAGTGAGATTCTCATTACCCTCCTCATCCTCACCGTTCCCATCCTGATCTGCTCCAATACCAGCCCCAGGGGTGGGACCCTTTCCTTCTCCAGAGATTGGCTCTCAGCATCTATAGATGGATGTTCACTGAGCCCCTGCTCCAGAGCGCCCTTCACATTTTATCTCCTTTGAACCTCATCAGACCCTATAGAGTCAGTGCCATTTTTATTTCCCCTTGACAAGCGAGGACACTGAGGCTTAGAAAGGAGTCAAGTAACTAAGGTTAGTTACATGGGTCCAAAGCTCAAACTCTTTTTGTCTGCATCATGCTTTGTGATGTTTGTCTCCTGTTGTCTTATACAACTATTGGTAACTGTTCAGACACATCTGCCTGGTTTTCCCAGACAGCAAGCTCTCTGAGGGCACAGTCTGAGGCCCACCTTAATTGTCCCCACAATCCTCCCCCCCCCCACCCCACCCCCCACCCCCGGCCATGGCCAGCACTGCAGCCCAATCCAGGCTCCACCCAAGGCTTCCTAATTGTTGACCTGTGCCTTCCAGCCAGGCCCACCTGATGATGCTCTGACTGCTTCCCCCACAAAACAGGTCTTGATTTGCGGGATCTGTCTGCCTTAGCAGACTTGGGGTTGGCGAGGGTGGGGCCAGATCTCCCTGTCAACTTAGACTAGAGACTCCCCAAAGATGCCACATCTCCAGGGAATTCAGGGCTCCCATCTCCCACCTACAGCATTAAGAGGGGAGGGGAGTATGGTAGTTCAGAACAAGGACTCTGGATCCCAGAGTTCCAAATGCAAATGCTGTCCACCACGTACTAGCTATGGGACCTCGGGCAAGTTACTTAACCTTTCAAAGCCTGTTTTCTTTTTTAAAAATTTTTCTTATATTTATTTATTTTGAGAGAGAGAGAGAGAGAGAAAGCGAGCGCACATGTGCACAAGTGGGGGGTGGGCAGAGAGAAGGAGAGACAGAACCCCAAGCAGGCTCTGCATCATCAGCACAGAGCCTGATGCAGGGCTCGAACTTAGGAACCACGAGATCATGACTTGAGCCGAGATCAAGAGTTGGATGCTTAACCGACTGAGCCACCCAGGTGCCCCTCGAAGCCTGTTTTCTGATATATAAAACAAGGATGATCATAATAGGGCTGCTTTAATGATGAAATGAATATCCATTTATAAAGCTAGAAGAGTACCTGGAATATGGGAAATGCTATGTAAGTGTTTGCTAAATAAAAGTAGGGCTCCACCTAGCCATGGAAGGGCCCCCCTGGTATGGTACAGTGCAAGTGACAAAGCAAACCCCAGTTCCAAAAAGACAACTGAAGACACACAGGGAAATGGAAACAGGTGGCAGAGACCTCATACCTCGGGAAGCCCCCTGTGGCAAGAACCCACAGCTCTCCCCACATCCTCCAAAGCCAGAGGACCCCATTTCCTGGCTCCATCAGTCTTCTGACCTAATCCCCCCTACCCTAATCCCCAAGCCACTTCCCTTCCCCTCCCTCCCACTGTTAACCCTTTCTACGCAGCCAGAGGGATGACAGCCAGAATCCGGGCCCTGATTCTCTTAGTTGCTGTGTGACCTTGGGCGAGTCACTTAGCCTTTCTGGGCTTCATTTCCTCATCCCTACAAGGGAGGTCCATCCTAGAGATTAACTAATAACTGAAAACATGCTGTGGATGTGTTTGCAGGTGGGTGGACACGCTACGGTCCTACAGGCCTGACCACACAAATGTGTGTGCTCTTTGGGCACTGGAGTGGGGAAGGGGGCTGCCATTCAAAAAGCAGACCTCCACTTTGAAAGTTTCCTCAACCAGTCTCTAAGTACTGCTTGGGTTGCATGCCAAGCTCCCTACCCTCTAAACCACCACCCTCTGACATTAAAATATATTTACTGGGGCATAGGCAGGGGCCTTGGCCTCTCTTTACTTCACATGAAGCCCTGAGGCCAACCTGGGGAGAGAGGAGTAGGAGGCATCACAAGTGAGGAGTGTGGGGTGGGGGTGGGGGGGCTTTTGGAGGAGAGCCAGGGAGAGTAGAGAAGACCCCTGGGTTGAGAAGGGCAAAGACAAAAAGGAACATACCCCCAGGGCTCTCCCTCTCCCCCATAGCTGACTCAGCAATCACCTGGCCTGGCCTTCCACCCCTCCGAAAAGAAGAAGAGCCAGCAGCAGCAAGTTATGATAGACGATTACCGCCGTTAATTAATTAAAATAAACAGCAAATTAAATACAGCAAAATTAAAATAGTACAGGAAATTAATTCTCTACCAGCCCCACCTCACAGGTGAGATGCTTAAAGGGCCCTTTGCAGCTAGGATCCAGGGCAGCTGGGGGGTCACCAGAACCTGCCTTATACCACAACTCCTGGCAACCCCAAATATCAATGGTAGAGCCCACAGGCATTTATTTACCTGCCCACCCCACCAATGGGCCTCCTGGCTCCTTGCCCCCAGGGGACTCCAAGCCCGGAGCCACATTCTGGAATTCCAGCCCTGCTCCTCCCTGAGTGGGCAGGAAGGGTCCTGACACCCCTTGGGCCAGGGATTGGGCACTGTGCCCTCCTGGGCACATGGCCCACATCTACCACTACAAGGGTCAGGGCAGGAGGGAAGAGGGACCTTGGCCTTCTCTCCTGGGCTACCTCTGGGACTTGGAGTCTGATCCTGGCAAAGATGCCTCTTTTCCATGTTGAGCTCCTGGCCCCTCACTCAGAAGGCCCCAAATCTGTCTCTGGGGAACCCCTCATTTTGTTCCTTTCTTTTGCTCAGAATGCTCAGGAAGAAAGCACTGCTGAGGCCCAGAATTCTAGGCCAGATGATGCCCTGCAAAGTTGGCTAGACCAAACCCTAGCACATGATACCAGAATTCCCTTCTACTCAAGACTAATCACCTCATCACACAGATGAGGAAATTGACACCAAGGAGGGCACGGTATTTGTTTGAGGTCACCCAATGGCTTAGCAGCAGAACCTGGAGCACAGTCTCTAATGACCACATTCCGTGTCACCACCAACAAATCAGGTTTCTAGAGTGCGGCTCAACCCCATGCTGACCACCCCTTTGCCGGGCCCGCTGGTCACCTGGCCCCTCCTCCATAATCCCATCCCAAGACTCCCCAGTCTGTGTCCCACACAACAGCCAGATTAGACTCCTTGGCCTGCCCAAGGCCAACATGCGGCTGTTGTCCACATGGTTCCCTTTATCTGAAGCCCCTCCCTCCACCTCTGCCTGCCCAAGTTCAACCAGCCTCTTTAGGGTCTGGCTCAATGCCAGCTCCTTCGTGAGCCTCCCGGAGCCCTGACGGGTGCTGCCTCGTCCTCCTTTAATCTTCCAGGGTGCTTAGCCTGCATCCCCACGTTCAGCCCTATCTTGTCTGCGTGAGCCATGGTTACCAGGTGCTTGGGCTACCCAGAGCTGCAGACTACCTCACCTCGGGGCCCCAGCCCTGGCAGAGCACCCAGCACTCAGGAGGGGCTCAGTGCTCTTCATCCGATGTCCCTGTGCCCTACTGTTAATGACAACAATGGCTATCACTGATTGAGCATTTACTACAAGCCCAGCTCCTGTACTGTCCCACTCTCGCATGGTGGACCCAGCTTAGAGGTTGTGTAACTTTCCTGAGGTCACGCAGGAAAGAATGGGGGATGCCACATGTCCTTGCTCCTAAATGAGCCTCCTCTTCCATTCCACTTGCCTCTTCTAGATCAGACCACCATCACCTCCCATCTGTACCACGTAAGCCTCTCGACTAGCCTCCCTGCCTCCAGTCTCTTCCCACCTTACTTTGTCGCTAAAGACTTCCCATGACTCCTTGTGGCTCACTAGACAAAATCCAAATCTGTGATCACAGCAGCTAAACTCTGTGACATCTGGCTTCTGCCTTCTATGCAGCGTCTCTTCTCAACATCACCCCATTTGCCTACCATACCATACCATACCTTGATTTATTTCCAGGTTTTGCATATGCTGTTCCCTCTGTGTGGAACACCTTCCCCATATGTTTCCTCTTGTGAATTCCTACACATCCCTCAACATACAGGACCCAGGGTTACCTTAAAATCTCATCAGGTGAGATAAGCAACAAACTGGTCACAAAACTGAGAGCTCTATGAGGGAAGGGCCTGTGTCCCCAGTGTCCCCAGTGCTTAGCCAATAATCCATGCTCAATCAACATTTGTTGAATGGACGCTCCGTATATAAGTGTTGGCTCAACAGAGAAATGACAGAAGAGTACCAGGCCACAGCGTACAGGGCTGGAGGTGGAGGGGAAGGGACTGGGGCCAGGCAGGCCAAGGACGCGGTGGAGAACAGTGACAAATACTGTCAGGGGCTGCTCTGCGGCAGAGCTACACTCTTGGCAGAGGGAATGTTTGTGAGAGACAGAGGAAGGAAAGCGATGGTGTGAGGGAGGCTCTGAAAGTGTGTGCGCGCGCGCGCACGCATGTGAGAAAGTGGCGAGGATGCATGTCGGGGAGCGGGTGTGTGTGCTGCGTTTGTGAATGAGTCTGTGAGAGAGAGGGTGGGGTATGTCAAGGAGCGCACGTATATGGGCCTGGGGGGGGGGGGGTCTGTGTGGGAAGGGGAGGGTGCCCGTGAAAGAGAGCCTGTGTGCTGGGTTCGTGTGGGTCTGTGCGAGAAAAGGTGAGGGTGTGTGTCACAGGGCTGTGGGTGCAGGTGCTCGAGGTCGTGCATGTGTGCTTGGGGTGGCGGGCGGGGAAGGTGACGGAGAAAGACAAGGAGCAAGAAGGGGCCATCTAAGGGGGGGGTGAGTGAGAAACTCTGTGTGGGCATGGCGGGGGGGGGGTGCGGGGTGCTGTAAGCATGCGCAGGGGGAGACAGTGTGCCTGTGTGTGTCCAACAGGCAGGGTAAGGTAAGAGATGTCGCAGCTCTACTGAGGGTGTGGCTTCCATAGCCTCGGCCATGGGCCCTGTGCCAGAGGTGGGGGCTGGCCCTGGGCCCAGGGTGGGGGGCTCTGAGAGATTCCTCAGAGTTCTCCCTGGAGCCACAGGCGCCAGATTACTATGTCCCCAGGCAGGGAGGCCGAGGAGGCCCAGATGTGCGTGCTCCTTACATCTGTCCACAGCAAAACCTCTGGGCATTTATTTGTCTTTGTCTGTGTCCGGGTATGCACGCCTGTGCTTGTGTGCGCACTGCCGGCTGTGTGTCTGTGCCTGTCTTTGTCTCTGTATGTATCTGGGCCTTTGTCTCAGTGTGTGTGCCTGTTGGTCTATGCCTGTCCGCATGACTGTGTCCGGGTTTGTGTGTGTCTAAGTGTATCTGTGTCTACGGGGCACTGTGTGTCCTTGATCTGTGCCTGTCGAAGTAGGGCTCCCGGACTGCCTGTTTGTAGCTGTGGGTCTATGTGGCCTTGGTGTGAGTGAGGGAATGTTGTGCTTTTGAGGCTGTGTGTCTAGATGTGAGTGTTTCCTTGTACCTCCGTGGGACTGTGCTGTGTGTTGTATTGTGGAAACGTTTATCTGTGCCTGTGTGATGTGCGTTGTAAGACCAAGGATATGTGTGTCTCTGTGCGTGTATGTGTGTGTGTGTGTTGGGTGTGAGGGTGTGAGGGGTTTGTCACAGACTGGTGAGCAAGTTAATCTCAGACTCCGTGACACGTGGAATAAAATCACGCTCCCATAATGGGATCATTCGTCTTCCTGTCCAAGGAGAGAACCAACTCTTCACCCTCCGCCCTGGGGGAGCCAGTGGGGCCAGGGCCGGGCTCAGCCCCCATCCAGGCCCCCTCTGGCTTCAGTACCCCACCCCCACCCCTCCTCATCCGCACCAGGCCCATTCTGCCTCCAGAGTGCCCTGGTGCCCACTGCGGGCTGGGCTGGGCTCCAGGACATGTGACCCAGAGCCTTAGAGGCCTGTCCTGGGCCCCCCAGCCCCACCCACTACCAAGGAGAGCCCTGCCCCAAATGGGAGGGGGAATGCAGGAAGGAATCTTTGGGCCCCTCCTCCTCCCGGAGGGGAGGGATGAGCTGCAGGCCGGGCCGGGATTTTCCATCTCTCAGCAACAAGATTCCTGGTGAGCAGGCTGCGGGGTTTGGCAGGGCGCCTGCTGGAGACCCGCCCTCACCCGCCAGGACGCCTGGGTCCCCAGGGCCAGGCAGCAGTGGGTTCCCTGGGGAGCCAGGAGGGCCCCAGAACTTCAGCTTACTGCTGCCCAGGCCTGTGGGAAAGCCAGACACTTCCAGGCTCCCCCCCCCCACCTCCCGCCCCCCGCAACCCCCAACCAAAGACGGCTCTCCAGGCCTCTAGGCGAACCATCACCCTTCCTCTGGCCTCCCCCTAGCCTCAGCCTTTGCTTCAGAAAGCCGTTCAGCACCACCCACTCCCCACCTGAACCTTGGCACAGGCCCAGCCTGGGTTCTAGACCTCACCTCTGGGTTTGAGGGCTCCCAAGGCCAGGGCTGTGCTTCTCCTCTCAGACTGGGGCTTCTGAGGACAGGGCCATGTGTCCTGCAGCTGTGAGATCCCTCTTGGACTTAATACTCCTTCCTGATTGAGCGGACAGGCATCAAGAGAGGATTTCAAACTCAAGGCTGGGGAAACTGAGGCACTGAAGCTCTCTGCCCTACCTACCCCTATGAATCAGAGGCCAAATGCAGTAGTCTGGAGACACAAGATCCTAATTTTGTCCAACAGCAGTGGCTGCCACTCTCTTCCCTATAGGGGGTACAATGTCAGGAGGGGCTGAGCATCAGTTGGAGGGTAAGGGGAATGAGAAGGTGGATTCCCTAACCCCCCAGCCTTGGATGCGCAGCTGGAGAGCAGGTTTGGTAAGAGATTAAGGTCGAGGAGGAGGAGAAGTGAGTTGCTCCAAGATTTATGAGCCTAATTCTTCTCCCTTAAATTCCCCTCCAAGCCCCCAGTCCCAGCCTGGTCCCTCCAGGGTCATGCTGTGGCCCCAGGCCAATGTCAGGGCCCTAACCCATCGATCAGCTGTTGCTAGGGAGTTTCCACCCCAACGGGTTCTAAAGGGAGGGGCTCAACTGACACTAGGGACCCAGATTGATTGGGAGGGGGCATGGCCCTAAAGCGGCAGCCAACAGCCCCCTACACCCTCCCGGTTGCTGGGGGCTCACAGACTCCAGGGAAGAAGCAAAGGCTGGTGGGTGGGGCCCAGGAGGAGGTAGCCTCCCAGCCAAGGCACCACACCCAGCCCCGCCCTTTCAACAGGCCAGGAGACCTGGGATCCCTTGGGGCCCTACAGCTCACTGGGTGTGTGACCTTGGGCGGTTGCTGCTCTCCAGGCCTCAGCCTCCACACCGCACAATGCAGGAAGTGGCTCACATATCCCAGGTGTCCCCTCTTCAGCTCAGTTCCCTCAACACTTAGCCCTGCCCTCTCTCCAGTCCAAAATCTGGGCCACATGGGGTGAGTATGGGGCAGCTACCTGGAGGAGTCCCTGAAAGCCGTTCAAGTCAGAGCTGAGAAGCTTATGGTGATCACCCCTCCACCAGGCATCCGTTTTCCAGAAGAGTGAAACTGAGGCCTTGAAAAAGGGTCTGAGTCTGGACCAAGAGTTCTACTGAAGTGTCACTGATGGGGTGGTTAAGGCATGGTGTCGGGACAGGAAGACCTGAATTAAAATTCCAGCTGCGCCAGAAACTGTGTTAAGTCCCTTGCCTTCTTGCAGCCTCAGTTTCCTCATCTGCAAAGTGCGTAACGGTGCCTCCCTCCTTGAACTGTTGAGTGGAAATGAGAAGATGCACCTCAGGGTTTGGTGCAGTGTAGCAAAAGCTTGAACAATGGTAACTATCATGATTGCGGTAATACTAGCATAAACCCAAGCAGTCAGAGGGTAGGGGAGGAGGGGTCCCAATCTGGCTGGAGGATGGCTCGTCCTCCAGCCAGTTTGGGACCCCGAGGGCCTCAGCTCTGGAGGGCCAGCCAAACTCCTCGCAGCCCCCAGCTGCCTCCCCTATTTGTTAAAGGCCTCTCATTAGTGAGCCTGGGCACCTGCCCCTCCACACGTAATAAGCCTCATTAGTATCTTAGCCCCAAGCTCTGCGCCCAGAGTCTATGTGTGTGCACACGCATGAGGGTGGGGGGCTGCAACAGGCCACCAGCCAGGAGACAGCATCCTCGCCAACCACACCCCCTGCCTGTCATCAGCAGGGCCCGTCACCACCCAGCTTGTCACCTGCCTGCCTCGCACCCGCACCACCTGTCACCCACCCAGCTCGTCACCCACCCAGCCCATCACCTGCACCACCTGTCACCCACCCAAGCCTGTCACCGAAGCTGCCTGACAGGCATCTGGGTGGGGGACAGAAGATGGGGAGAAGACCACAGGGGTGTGGAGCTGGGGGCCCCAGAGACCCTGTAGGACCCCCACTTCAGCTCGGCATCCTGCAGCATCGCCATGGCAACCTCTCAGCCGCAACCACTTTCCCAAACATCCCCCGCCCACCCCACCCCCCAGGCCCTGCTCTTAGCTGAGCTGAAGCTGAGAAGAGCCTGAGTGACAGCAGAATGGGGCAGGAAGGAGGGGTTCATCAGCTGGCTGGCCTTGGCCATCCTTCCCTCTCTGGACTCGGTTACTCCATCTGCAAAATGGAGGAGCCAGAATGGGTAAGGCCCCTGTAGAGCAGGACAGCCATCTCCAGCCTGGATTGGCTGAGCCAGCTGCTAGTTAACCTGTGAGGGCTAGGGGGTGGGACAAAAGGACAGGGCTTTCTGGGTTCTTCCACGGCCCGGCCCAGAGAGGCTGGGCCTCTGGCCCAAGCTCACACAGCAAAAGAGGAGGAGCAGGCTGGAAGGGAGAGGGGCTCTGCCACAAGACTGCCAGCTGGAGACGCCACAGTGGGTGACCCAAGGTGACCGGGGGCTGAGCCGGCCCCCACCTCTGAGCTGCATTATTTATAATACCCGGAGCTTGGAGCTGAGCAACAGCTGGGGCGCTGCCCCTCCAGGGGGCACATGCCACAGTGGAATGGAGAAGACCAGGTGCCTCCTCAGGGAAGACCCCTGGGGTCCCTGGCGCCCTCCACAGCTGGCTGGGGCAGAGGCTGAGGTGGGAAAGGGGCAGCAGCTCCATCCTTTCCCTCCCTGCCCCCTCTCCCCTCCACTCCTCCAGGCAGGCAGCGATAGGATTACTTCTGCATGACTGCCCGCTCCACGGGGTTCCAGAGACCCTCCTGCCTGCAGCAATCTTTAAAATTCCTCCAGCCCAACCTCGCTCCCTTTCTCCCCGCAGTGAATGCTCCGGCGTCTACCGCAGTGTGCCCGCCACTGCCACCACCAAGCAGGCTGGGGGCCAGGTCCCTGGCACCTATGGGCAGAGGTGGTCCAGTCCTCAGAGTGTGTATAGTCCAGCGTCTCTCAGAACCCCGAGGCCCAGGCCCTGGCCCATCCCCTCCGACCCCCAGTGCTGGTCCAGCCCCGCAGAGCATGGCTCAAGCTGGGAATCAGGCTTTCTAGTTGCACCAAGGCGGATGGGCACATGCGTGCAAACACACCCGATGGGTCTTGGCATGTCTGCCCACGTCCTCTGCTGCCAGAACCTAGTTGCCCCCACCTCTGCTCTGACCCCCCTTCTACCTCACCAATCCCCTGCTACCCCTGGGGTGGGCAGACAGCTGGGCCAGGCCAGAGTCTGTGGCTCCCCAGGGCAAAGAGGCAGGCAGGAGATCGATCCACTGAATTTTTTAAGGCTCTAATGGAGCCTGCATCCTAGGACTTGGGGCCTGGGACGCAGGCAATGTCTTGGGGACCCCTCCCTCAGTATTGCAGTTGCTTCCTCTTTCAGGTCTTGGGGGTCGGGGGAAACTTTCTATGAGCCTTTCCCCAGCAAGAGAAGAGGCATGAGGGGCCCCTGGGAAAGACATGGGATGTTGGGGGGGGGCTGTGAGCAATACCCAGAGCACCCCCCCCCCCAAATCTCCCCAGCCCTAATGCAGGCAGAAGCAGCTCAGCCTCTAAATCACTCCCCTCACGCTGCCCTCTGAGGCGGATTCTGTGCATCTGTAATTAGGGGGTGGAACAGATGGTGGAGATTCCGTTTAAAATCATGCATCTAGTAAAGTAACCTTCACTGTCGGAACTGACTCCCAGGGAGACCAAGCCCCGAAGCCAGATCTGGGGGGGGGGGGGGGGCAATGAAGGTGGGGGGGCAGGGAGTATGTCAAGCCAACACCTCACCCATCTCTCTCCCTGAAGCCCCAGGCCCAATGTCCCTCTCAGGTAAGCCAAGGTGGGGGGGTTGGCAAGCACCTGAGATTGTGCAGGCTGGGGGTAAATCCCCCTGCACCACCACCCCCACACAACATATATGCCGGATCCAGGGCAAAGCTGTGTACTCAGAATTCTTGGCTGTGAGACCAGGGTGACCAGGTGCCAAGAGCCCCCAAAGAGGCTCCAAGCCCCCAAAGCCCAGGCCAAGGTGTCCAGAGCCCAGGGTCTCGGGTGGGGCAGCTTTGAACCAGATGTACAGGCTCACTGTCCAGGAATGAAAGGCCTGGGGCAGTGAGGGAGGCGGAGGTGCCTCCCCAGGCAGAGGAGGCCCCGGGAAGTCGGATGGGGGTGGGGGGTGCTGGACAGCAGAGGAGAGAGAGTACACAAGAGTGAGCAAGGGTGTGTGCAGGGATGACTGAAGCTGTCTGGGAGGGTGTCTGGGGGATGGGGCCCCCCAGAGCAGAGGTGGGGGGGGGAGCCGTGATGGAGAGTGCTGGGGGCGGGGCATGTTTGGGGCTGGGAGTGAGGGCTGCAGAGCAACTGAGGTGGGGTATGCGACAGGGCAGGGAAGAGCCGCTTGTGGGCTCTGGGGGGGTGAATGGGCTGTCACCAAGCTGCTGCTATGTGTGCCTGGAGAGGTGTAGGGCTGTCCCTGGGCCCCTGGATGGCTGAGGAAAGGGCTGGGGCTTACTGGGGATATACAGAGGACTGCCTGTTGGGGTGCTGGGTCTATGGGGAGTATGTGTATGTGCATGCCTGCGAAGGTACGAGAAGCTGGGGGGACATCATCTGTTTAAAAGTATACTAGAACTCAAGCCATGTCTGCGCGGCTGAGGTAAACGGTGTGGCTGCAGGTAGCGTCCTTGTGTGAGTGGGTGTTGAGTGGGCAGTGTGCGTATGTGTGATGTGGGTGGGGGGAAGTTGTGTGTTTGGAAAGGTGTAGGGATTGGATTGGTGTGTTTGGGGAGGTGCTGGGCTGCAGGTGGGGGAAACATTAGGGCTGCAAGGAGTCTGTGTATGTGTCCGGTGAGGTGTTGCTGCTCTGAGAGTTTGAGGAAGTGGAAGGTATTAGGGCTGCAGCAGGGTTCTGGGGGGATCTGGGCAGGTGCCGGTTTAAAGAGGGACTTGCTAAGTGTGTGGGTGTTGGGTCTTGGGTGTTTGGGAGTACGCTGGGGATCATAACAACCTGGGTTTGGGTTCACTACTAGGGCTGTATCTATGTGTCTCTGTGGGGAGGTGTGTGGCAGTTGTGTGTTTGGGGGCGTGACGGGGCTGTGTGTGTATATGGGGCAGCTGGATGTCAGAAAAGTAGATTATGTGGAGAGGTGGTATGTTTGTGGAAGTGTTGGGGCTGTGTTATAGGTGGGGCAGTTGTGTATTCAGGGGTGTTGGAGCTGTGAGTAAGGGAGGGGCACTGTATATTCAGGTGTTGGGGGCTATAGTTGGGTCCCTGTGCTCAGACACGTGATGGGGCTGCGGGAGGACAGGTGTCCCTCCGGGGAGATGATGGGCAGAGTCCTAACCTCTGCTCAGAACTGCCTGCGAGAACCCCTCTTCTGGGGGCGGGGATGCTTGCCCACCCCCAGACCCTGTGCGGGGGTGTGGAGAACAGAGTAGGGGTACGGGGTGGGGGGTTGTCCATCTGTCTCAGCCTGTGCCCAGGCCAGAGGAGCAGAGCCGCCTCCTCGCTCCCTGGGGGGCAGCAGCGGATCTCAACCCACCCATCTGCCTTCAGATGGTTGAGGCAGGAGCCTCCACAAAGCTGCCTGGAGGGCATCACTGTGTTTGAAGAGGCACAGGCTGGGGGGTGGGGGGAACTGCACAGCAAACAGTCCTCATGGAGGCTCCTTTGAAAACCACTGACGCCAGGAGAGAGGAAGAGGGAGGACAGGGGCGGGTATGTCTGTCCTTGTGCGTCTGTGTGGGTCAGTGCCCAACTGTGAGCCTTGGAGCCCCTTTGCATGTGTTCATGCTGATGGCCTCTGTTCAAGCGGCATCCTGGCCTTGGAAAACAGCCCTCCAGCCCTGGCTGCAAGCTCACAGCCTCACACAGGCAGCTACCCCTGTGCACACTGCCTACACCCCCCTACACCCCCGCACCTTCACATCTGCATAACACTGCACCCTCACATACATGTAGCTCACCCCCAGGGCCCTGTACCCTCACGCACAAGTGCTACAAGTCCCTACACCCACTAGGTACACTCCCACTCTGCGAAGCCAGGTTTCGCACCTGTCACATATACATACATGCGCATGTACATACCTGCCAAGTAGCTATCACACATACACCCACAGAGTCCACGCACCTTGGATCTCCCCGTCGCACCCACATCTCCCACCTCACACGCGCTCCTCTCTCACACACACAGCAGATACTTGCCATCTTGTACCTATACACATGTGCCCATGTGTGTGTACGTGCACACGCTCACCCTGACCAACTTTCAGATAGCTCTTTGACACCACCCAACCCACCAGCCAACTCCCTAGGAAGACTCCCAGTGGCCGAGAGGGCCACCAGCCTCCCCACCCTGCCAGCTGGGAAGGACGGGGAGGGCATACCACCCCCCCACCCAGACACCTGCGAACACTGATCTTCACCTCCAGAAAGAGCCCTCCCTCTGCTCCGGCATGAGTGTCACTGTGTATGGGTGAGAGCGTGACTGCGTGTGTGTGCGTGTCAATGTCCTGACATCCCATGACGAGGCATGTGTGTCACTGCCTATATGGGTAAGGAAGCACAGGCATGAATTCCCCAGTTACGTTTCTGAGACGTGGGGTGAGTGCAAGGGTGAGATTCATATGTCACAAAGTGTGTGCGTGTGTGTGTGTGTGTGTGTGTGTGTGTGTGTGTGTGTGTACAGATATGAGTATGGGGGTGCATTTACACAAGGAGATGCACACCCAGTGAGTGGTGAGTGCGATGTTTTCTGACACAAGAGGGGTGTCCACCCTGGAATAGGGGTCAGAGCTGGGGAAACTGCTCCAGCAACTCCTTCCCCCACAAAAACAGCAGGGAGGAGGGGGTCTCTGCGCGCTTCTCTCTTTCTTGTTCTCGCTCTTTCTCTCTGACCTCTTTAGCAGCTGGAAACTGAGCCGGGGGTGGAAGGAATGGAGACTTGGCTGGCCCAAGGGTTTGGGGAGGGAAGCAGGAGAAAACACCTTCCAGATTCTCATCAAATCCCTGTTTGTGGTCTGTAGCCTCAAGCCTCTCCGCCTCTCCCCTCTCTCTCTCCGTCTGGGTTTCCCCCTTTCTTTATCTCTTCCTGTCTCTCATTCTCTCCCCATGTCTCTCCTCCTCCTATCTCAGTCACCTCATCTCCCTTCTGGTATCTCTGTGTCTCCACATCTCAGTCTCTCTGTTTGTCTCTCCCCAGGCCCTTCCATTTTTCAGACTCCTCCTCTCTCTGCCAGCACCTCTGTCTGTCCGTCTCTCCCTGTCCTGGTCCATCTGTCCGTCTCTCTCCGTCTGCCTGTGCGTGGGTGTCTCTGTCCATCTGTTCCACCACCCATCTGTCTGGTTGTCTGTGTTAGTCCTTCTAAGGGTGCCCACTCGCTTCCCAAGGTACCCTCCCCCAGGTCAGCAAAGGCCTCTCCTGGCTCAGGGGTGGGGAGGGGATGCAGAGCTGCAGCTTCTGGAAGCTTCAGTAGCAGCTGGGCTGAGCTGGGAGTTCGGGGCTAGCCAGCTGCAGAAGCAGCCCCTCCTCTGGGCTCCCAGGCCAAGGACCCCAGAGCAGAAAGGGGAGAGAAAGCAGGGCCTCACTGCAGCTGAGTGTATGTATGTGTATGTAAGGGGGGAGGCAGAGGGCCTCACTTTACCCTCACTTCACCAACCCCTCTACCAAATCGGGGCCAGGCAGGAGAGGGATCCTCAGTGCCCACCTTTCTTGTCCTCTAGCCAATGGCAGAGATGCTGGGATCCAGGAAGGAGGGGTTGGGGGGGGTGCTAGGTCTTGGGAGAAGGAGGGCCACAGCTTCTTGTCAGCTGGGTGGGAGGGGGGTCCTTCCCTCCTCTCTTCCAGGCAGTCCCTGGGGATGGTTCTAGTTCTGGTCTCAGCTCTAGGCATGCAGGGCTGCACAGGCAATTCTCACTGGCTCCCACAGGGGTTATTCCCACCTCCCGGCTTCTCTAGAGCCTTTGACCCATAGGGATATAGGGGGAATACAGCAGTATCTCCCCCTCCTCAAGTGGAGGTTGGTTCTAGACATGTGGGCACTGTGATCCTGTCTAGGCACTGGCCATCCTGAGAGGCCCCGGGAAGCTCACCTACCATTGCCAGACCAGCACCTCATTCTTTCTTTCTTTCTCTCTCTCTCTCTCTCTTTCTCTCTCTCTCTCTCACACACACACAGTGCACCCCAGCATTCCTGGCCTGCACCCCCACACCTCCACTTGGTAACTCAGAGGACTTAAGAGGGACAGTGACAGGCTCCCAGAGTACCTCCAGCTCACGGTCAGGAGCTAGAAGTGACATCCATCCCTCAGGACCCTCCTAGTTGGCTCTGTGCCCCTTACTCCCTCTCCAAGAATAGTCCAAATCCCACAGGCTCACAGGGGATGGGGAAACTGAGGAAGGGAGGGGAGAACACAGTTATTCCTCCTGAGACCTTGGCGTGGAATCCTAGGGAAAGAAAGGGACGCTGACCTACCACAAGCAAAGTCCATATTGGCTGCTCCCTCCGCATAGCCCTACCGCTGGGTCAGGGCCAGAGGCTGGCTCCCTCCCTCTAGAGCTCTCCTTGCCCCCGGCTGGGCCCCCTCCCTCTCTGAGCTTCTGAGCAGTCCTCCCTGCCCTCTCCCTCCCAGCTCTGGCTCTCATCCTCAGCTCTTGGAAGCCTGACTCACTGTTTCCCCTCCTCTCTCCCCTCCCTCCCTCTCTCTCCCGGCAGCGGCGCCTCCCCCTCCCCTGGGGGGACTCTGGCCACAAGGGTGCCCGCCTGCTCCTCTCTCCAGGCTCTAGTCCCCCACTGCACCCAGGAGGCCCCCTGCAGCTGTTCCTATTCTCTAACTACAAAGTGGTAGAGTGCAAAGAGCCTAGGTCCCAGGCCTGGCACTGCTGAGTATTTGTGACCCTGGGCAAATGGCTCCCTTCTCTAGACTTGGTTTTCTCCTGTCAAACAAGGTTGGGGGAGGGGGTCCAACTGGATGATGCCCCTGACGTCTCTAGAACCCTAATGGTCCCTGCCTTTAAAACCCCACGTGCCTCCTGGCCTAGAGTGTGTGCACAACCTGTGGGGCATTGTACCTGCCTCAGGCCCCGCCCCCAGGTCCAAAGAATAGCTCTGCTCGGTTCCCAGACATTTGGAAAAGGCAGAGAAGAGCCGTTGCCCTGGGTACGACCATTAGTCAAGTGACCCCTGGAATCCCCCTGTCTCCCTATTCTCCCTCCTCCTGTGAGAGTCTTTCCCTCTCTCCCTATTCCACCTGTCCTCCTCCCTCTTCCCAGAGACATTTGCTTGTCTCTCCTCCAAAAACAACGCCTCATCATTTCAGGCTGTAGGGTCGGGAACAGCACGTGCCTAGGCCTTCTTGGTCCCCTGGGCCCCACCTCCAGGGGCTGTGATACTGGCTCTTCTCCTTGCCTGTTTGCTCTCTCACCCCCTCATCGCTGGCTTCTGCCACCATCTTTCCCTCTCTCCACCTGGCATGTGGCTGTCCAGGTCTCTCTTCTCCCCCCACTCCCCTCCCCCAGCTCTCTCCCTGGGGCGGGGGGGGGGGGGCATATGCTGGCATTAGCAACAATGTTATCCTTCCTCCCTCCTGCGGTCCCCATCCTGGCTTCGCCCTCTCCAGAGCTGTCCCAAGAGACCCAGGGGACCCAGAGACAGAGCTGGGCTCCATCCCATAATAGTGAGTCTGCTTGACCTCACTCAACCAGACCAGAAGAGTCTGGTCATCTGGTATGAAGGCATGGCATGGCACCCCCTGGTCTAGGGTGACTGGCATGAGACGCAGAGCTCTGTATTCCACAAACAAACAAAAAAGTTGGCCTGGGGGTGGGACATCGGGGGTTTGGAGGGAAATGAGGGAGATCAGGTTTGCCTGGAGAAAGCCCCTATCCAACTGGGAACAGAAGCAAGTGGAGGGAGTGGCTCAAAGTCAATGCTCTAGACTGATCTGAGAACCAGCAATGTCCCTCTAGGGCTCTGAGAATCCACAGCAGCAGCAACCCCCCCCCCCCTTTCCCACAAGTTGCCAGCCAGGGACACTTGGCCCCTCCAGCCTGCAGAATAGCCACAACCTCAGGTGGAGATCCCATCCCTTAATCTCCTGTAGGGTCCAAGGCCAACCTCCCAACAGTACACCTCCACTTAGCTCAGCAGGGCGTCCAGAAGCCTCCCTGCCAAGATCTAAGCAGGTGGAATGGGGGAAACAGCCCCCCAACTCCCAAGCCCCCTCATCCAAGTCCCAGTCAAGGGCTGGGAAGCAATGCAAAATAATCATGGACCACACATACTGCCAAACTGAGAAGTAGCACTGTCCATCCACAGCACCTGGGGGTGTGGGGCTCCCTGCCCCCCGACCCTGTTCCAGACCCCCCAGCCCAGCAACCGTAATAAACAGCAAGCTCTTTTTCTTTATGACACCAAATTTCTCCAAGCCCAACAGCTCCTTCCATCACTACCTCAGCCATAGATCACATTAAAAACTCACAGAGGGCAACTTAAACACATCACATTTGTTTCTCTCTATATTATTTCAAAAGTAACGGCATTAAAAATGGATTTTACTACAGAAAATAAATATCAGCACGTGGGCCCGGAGCCCAGGCAGGAGGAGGGAGCCCACCAGGAGAATGTCCCCGAGGGCTTGGGCACAGCTTAGGCACTGACCAAGGAGGTGACTGTGAGGCCAGACAACACCCTGGGGAATAGAGGGGATGTTTGGGGAGGGGGCGACACCTGCCCACCCCACACCCGCCCCAGTGCCAGACCAAGAGAAACAAGAGTCACTGGTTTGGACTGGGGCCCACTGGTCCCCCTAAGCTCATACCCTCACGGATCTCTGTAACCTCTGAAGGGTAAGAGCTCTGGGGCAAGAAGTTCACCAGTCTCTGGGGGTTATTCCAACTATTGACACAGCAGGAGAAAAAAAATGAATTCAACTTACTATCCAGTTTGATTTTCCATTGCTATAAAAATAAATATACATCTGCTCAAAGGAAGGAGATGGCAAGCAGCGTGCACATGCCACCTGGGGGGTCCCCCCACAGCTCACCACCACAACCCAGCCTCCAAGCCAAGGGTGGGGGGGATGGACAGACTGGTAATCTTTCACTTAAAAGCCCCAGCTCACACAGTTACACACACACTCACACACACACACACACACACACACACACACATACACACACGGGGCCACAAGGAACAGGAACAAGCCAACAATAGAAACACCCCAAATACTCCTGGCAGGACTCTGCCCAGGCCCGGGCACATGCCCCCGCCCCGCCAGCAGCAGCAGCAGCAGCAGCAGCAGCAGCGGACAAAATGTGGCCACCCTGACCCGGAGGCAAAGCTTGTCCTCACACCCTGAGCTCTGCCCAGGGAGCTGGGGCCAAGTCCCGCCTGACACCAACTGGTCCGGCGGGAAACGCCTGCCCAGCCAGACAGGCACAGGCCCCCCAAGGGTCCCTCCTTGTGCTCAGGGACCAGGCTGGTGCAGCCTGGCCCTGCCTCCCAGGGTGACGCCTGGGCCCAAATTCAGCTGGCCCTGCCAGTCAGGCACTGGTGCAGAACCGAGGGCACCAGGCTCAGCCCCTCCCAGCCCAGCCCCAGGGCCCCCAAGCTAGGAGGGAGGGGGGACTCCCCACCCCTCCACATCTGGCCCTGGCCCCCAGGGTCTGCGGTAGAGAATTCCCGCCCCCGCTTCTCTCTCTCTCTCTTTCTCTCTCCCTCCTCCCGCTCTGTGCCCGCTGCCCGCCTCAGGGACAGCCCCAGCTCCCGCCTCCGGCCAGCAAGGCCCACATCCTTCCTCCCTCAGCTGGCCCCTTTGCCTGGCAGGAGGCTGGGGGGGGTCAGGCTGCTAGGGAACCCCTCCAGCTCCCATCAGTCCTCATCCCCAGCCCCCAAACTCTGGGTTGCTGTCCCTTTTCCTGTAGAACAGGAAACAAGGTTATTTCCTAGACTCAGAGCCAGCCCCCTGCCCCTCTGGCTCTGCCCGGGGACCAGGACCCAGCAGGAGAAGGCGCACTCAGCCAAAAGGCACAGGGATTCAGCAATTCACCCCCAGCTTTGGGCCCAGGGGGCTGACAGCTGTCACTCAGCACCCCACCCCCTGGGGAAGAGGGGGCCCGATTCAATCAGAGCCCCAGAGGAAACGCATTGATAGGCGATTATTTATTTATTTATGCAAAAGTGAGCCGACTTTGTTCGCCAGGTAACCGGGCATGCGGCCCAACCCCTCCGGCCCTGGCCACCCCCAAATCCCTCCTCCGCCCCACACCCCCTCCGGGTCATTAGGTCCCCGCCCCTCAACTCCCAGAGCACCAGCGGAACCTTGGGATTTGGGGGTTGGAGGGGAGGGGCTCCTCCCTCCGCAGTCTCCCCCTTTCCCAGCGCCGTTCCTAAAATCCAGCCTTGTTCTCCGCTCCCACGGTCCCCCCTTCATTCCCCCCCCCCACATTCTCAGCAAGCTGGAGAGCAAATTGCAGTTTTAAATCCAAAGACCGAGGGAGGAGGAAGGAGGAGGGGGCGCGCGGCAGCGCTGGGCGCGCACCTCGCCCCCGAGCCGGGGGAGCTGCGGGGCGGCCAGGAAACCCGAGAACCCCCCCTCCCCACCCCCCCTTCTCGTCCACCTCCCCCTCCCCCTTCCCGGCGCTGCCTGCCAGGCTTCGAGCCGAGCCCAGCCGAGCCGCGGGCCCCGGTGGAAACAAAGACCGATCGCACCGCGGGCACCGCAGCCACCGGGTCCCGCGGACCGGACCGGGGCGCGCGGAGGGGGCGCGGGCCCCCCCCCCCCGGTGCGCTGCACAAAAGAGCCCGGCCGGCCGGTCCCCAGCGGGGTCTAGGGCTGGGGAGGAGGCGCCACTCACCGGAGTGCTGGGCTGCCGGCTCCGTGGGTCCGAGCCAGGCGAGGGGCTTTGGGGGGCGTCTGTCTTCCGGCGGCGGCAGCGACGCGGGAGCCCGGCTGCTGGGGAGAGGAGTCGTGGAGGAGCCCTGAGCCGCCCGCCGTTGCTGACAGCATGGCTCGCGTCTCGGCTCACATTCTCCGCCGCTAACTCCGCTGGACACGGCCCCCCGCTCCCGCGGCGCCCCCCCCCCACCTCGATCACTCCTTCGCTCTCTGTGCCCCCCTCGCTCCCCCCGCCGCGCACACACTCTCACAGCCCTGGACACCCCCGCCCCCACCCCCCCATTGCAAACCTGGGAGGGAACGCGCCCCGCGTAGTCCTCCTCCTGCTCCTCCTCCTCCGCCCTCCTCCCTCCCGCTCTCTGGCTGTCTGTCTGTCTCTCTGACTGTCTCTATCTCTCGCTCTCTCTGCCTTTCTCTGCTTTCCGAGCTGGGTGGGAAAAGGAAATGAGGACAGAAAGCAGACGCTGGCTTTGGGTGGTGGTAGCTGGATTCCCTCTCTCCCTCCCTCCTCCTCCTCCCCTCCCTCCTCCTGCCTTCTGCTCTCTCCGCTGCGAGCGGGGCTGAGCGCAGCCTGGCGGGTGGCTCGCTCTGCCCGCCCGCCCGCCCGCCCGCCTGTCTGTCTGTCTGGTCTGCCTCGCTCGCTCCCTCCCTCCGTCTCTCGCCCTCGCCCTGCCTGCCTGCCTCTCTCCGTCTCCGCCGCCGCCGCCGCTGCCTCTGCGAGCTCGCCTTACCTTCGCCGCTCACCATCCGGAACCCCAGGGGGGAGCGCGCGCGCGGCACGCCGGGACTTGTAGTCCCCACCCCGGCCGCTCGGCGAGCGGGGCGGGCGGGGCCGCGCCGGCTGCTCCGACGGCGCGGCCCTGGGCCCGCGGGGACAGCGCGCGGGCCCTTCTGGCGGGGGTGCGTCCTCGTTTACCAAGGGTGCTGGTTCTCCCCAAGGATTAGGGATGTTTCCCACGTTCCTTGTTCTCCGCGGGAGGCTCTGGCTCGAGCGAAGGTTGCGGGTGGGAGCGAAGGGGCGGGGTCTGAGAATGGAATGAGTCGAATAGGGAATCAAGGGATTAGCCAAAGGGCCTGCGACTTTCTGGGGCGCCCCAATTAAATGATAGACGGAAAAGAGAGAGGGGAGGACTCGCTTTCTGAGTCTGGGGACGTTCTTCGTCTCTGAAAAGGTTTCCTATTGAGTAAAGCACAACGGTTTTTGACGGGAGGGCTGCTCCAGAAACCTCAAAGCCCACCACTGCTTCCTCCTCATTCAGGGACCCCCGTCCCAAACTCTGAGCTCTGGGTTTAGCCCCTCCACCTCCTAGTTTTCCTAGAAGTCCAAGGGCGGCCAGGGCACCAAAGTCCTGGATAATCAACAAATGGCACCCCTCCCCCCTTCCTGAATTCTACTGAGCATTTTGGTTTTTTCAGGAAGCAAGATTCGCATTCAACAGTTCAGAACTCCTGCTGCGGCCAGGGGGCTGGGTTCAGCACTTTCACCTACCTCCTCTTCAGGTCACATCTGTTATCCAGCCCCTAGCTCTGGGCCCCCTGCCTGGCCTATCCCCACAGATGGGAATGTGCCCTGCCTGGGCCTGGTTACCGAGGGGAAGTAGCTGGACAGCCCAGGAAGGAAAACTGCTGCTGCTGCTGCTGCTGCTGCTGTCATTTACTGGACACAGCAGGACCCTTCAGTCCCAAAAGGACCTGGTGAAATGGTGCTGTTACCATTTCCACTTTAGGGATGAGGGCAGTGAGGCTCGGGTCCCCTCCTTTGGAACTGGTAGAGCCCAGGCAGACCAGGCAGGAGTTGTCTGATCCCAAAGCCCACTTCTTAATCTCTGGGCCATGACAGGGAGTTGTGACTCCCAGGTCTCTGTCTGACCTTCATTCCCAGCATCTGTGTATCCTCCCTCGGTACTTTAATTCAACACATGTTAACTGAGATATGCAGGGCTCACAGGGGACACCAAAATGAATAATGCAGGATCACTGTCCTGTCCTCAGTATCTACCAACATCAGCCCTGACTGGTACTCTGCTAGTCCCATTTCATCTGTGTGTCTGACATTCCTTTGCCCTGTGTCTGCTGGCTTTGTCTGTCTTGCTCCATGTCTGAAGTTCCTCCAGCAGTGCCTTTGTCCTTGGCCCACCTGTTTCTGACTCCTCCTTTGGCCCTGCCCTGTGATGGCCAGCGTGTGACAAAGGCAGGTGGTGACATTTCACCAACTGTAGCTCCCTGTCACCACCTTCCCTACACCTCTTTAGGACAGTCTGAAACCCCCAGAGGGCAAAAGAAGGGGGTTCTGGGGGCCACTCTCTATTGGCCGTTTGATGGGGAAGGGCAGGGAGGGCAACGGCAATGAGACAGACCTAGGACTCTAAACAGTGCACCTATTGATCTGGCATCATGGGGCTGGCATGGCCAGCTGGAGAGGCCCCCATTTGGAAGCAGCTCCTCTTTGCAGGCAAGCCTTGGGTTCAAAGATTTATTCATTGAATGGGAAGTATTATAAGGTCAGATATTAATGAAAGCAGTGGTTTAAGTTGTTAGGGGCCCTTTGCAGGTCCAAAGCCTGATTCTAAAGTTATCACAAGTAGATGAGGCTTTTTTGCATCTTGCTCTAACTGGTCCCCCATGGGAGCGACTTTAGCATTGGGAGGGTGGAAGAGGCTCAGGTTTCCCTTTCTTTTACACCTGCCGCCCCCCCCCCCCCACCATCCTTACTCACTAGGCTTTGCCACAGAGCTGAAGATCCCACCCTGTCTGAATCAAGTGTTGGGAGGAAGTTGGGTGGGGTAGTACCGGATGGTTTAGGGGAGATGAGAAACCCCAGATAGATTGTGATGAAGAGGAATTCGCGAAAGACATGAGAGGTTTAATGACGAGGTGCAGAGGAGAAGATCAGCTGGGCAGGCCATGGCAGAGAGGAATTGAAGTTACGTTGTGTCTCCAAGCATGCACCTTCCACCCCGGGCTGCTTCAGCCTGTCCCCTCCCCAGAGAGGGTGGGTACTTTAGCACCTAAGGTATTGAACATCACTGGAAACCGAGCATTACCAGGTTCTCCAGTCATTTGGAGGCTGGTGTTTCTCTTGGAGCTTCTCTAAATCGCGTGAGGTGTGGGGGGTGGGGGTGGGGGGGGGGGTCTTCTCAGACAAACTCAAACTGATTCTTCCCGTGGGCTGCTGCTGCCACCTAGTGTCTAATCTCCATGCCTGCTCCAGTAGCAGCAGTCTAAAAGGGCTACCCAGTCCTCTGAAATAGTGTCATGGTCACTACTGGCTGGGCAGGGGAGCTGTAAGCTCCCCCCGCCCCAACCCCCCCAAGAAGGCAGATGTGAAGAAGAGGACCCAGGTTCTGGAAGAGTCTGCATCATCCCTTTCGCAGTAGGTGGTATACCTAGACCCTAGGAAGTAGAGGGGAGAGTCTAGGGCTAAAACCGTGTGGCCGGACAGTTTGGAGGCCATGTGGGAATAGGAACCAGACAGATCTGGTTCTGCTTCTGCTTCTACTTGTGTGTCCTTAACCTCTCTGAGTCTCAGTTACCACATGTATAAAATGGAAGAGTAATTCCTTCCCTGTCTTACCGGCACAGCCAGGGAGATTTACTGGGCACAAGAATTCGCTCTGAAAACTCACAAGGGCATGCTGAGGGATTGAGTCATGATAATAATAACGACAATAAATGAGAGGTCACAGCAGTCTGGAGCCGGGCCCTTGGTTGTTGGGGCTCATGGGAAGGGCAGTGTGAAATGAGCCTTGGGTAGGGATGGGCACTGCCTTCCCTGATGACAGAAGTTCTGGGCCTAGCCTCACACTTGGAGCTCACCTCAGGGGAGGGGTGGCTTGTTAGAGGGGTGGTTCAGCCCAGTCCACAGAAGGAGAAACTGAGTCCAAGAGAGGTTGAGGGACTGTTCTAAGTCTCTGAGCCAGAGATCCAGGATCAAGAGGCGCATTATGGCCTTGGTCTTCCCCTCCCCAGGATGGGAACAGCTCAGAGCTGGGGCCCAAGAGACCATGGAAGCAGGAAGCCCCGCCTATCATGGTACAGTGGGAACTAAGGCCCCCAGGCCCCCATTATCCCTCCTCCTAGGCTAGCCCCACCCCCTGCAAGTCCTCCCACATTCCTCCAGGCAACAGGAAACCCCAGCTGCAGTCCAGACTTCAAACAGCTCCTCCCTCTGGGCAGGGGGTGTGGGAGGAGAGGCCAGAGGCCAGAGGGCAAAGGTCAGCTTTGTTCCTGCTGGAGGTGATGAAGGACGCTGGGGGGAGGAGGGGGACACAGAAGGGGGCAGGGTAGGGTCCTTGACAGCCACACTGCGTGCACGTGCGTGTGTGTGTGTGTGTGTGTGTGTGTCACTGTCAGCCTATGTCTGGAGGTTAATGTGTGTCCTTGGTTTCCCTTGGGCTTGTGTACCTGAGTTATGCGTCTGAGTGTACATCACTATGGAATTGTTCGTGGGTGCTCAGCCTGGGATCCCACTGACATGTCTGTAAGTGACATCACATGTATTGATACGTACAGTTCACAGACCTGCTCAAAGCTATGTCGTCTCCTATCAGTGTGACCTGGTGTAGTTCTTTGTGTCCGAAGGGATATCCCTCTTCTGACTCTTCCCCTGCCGCACCCCCCCCCCCATTTCTTCCTCTGCATTGGTCGCCAAAGGGTTCATTCTGAACAGCGAATCTTTGTTACTGCCCCGCTCAAAATCCTGTGGTGTTCCATTGCCCAAGGCTTAGAATCCTAGCCTGAGCACCTGGCAGACATGACCACTGCCTACCTGGCTATCTTCATCTTTAGCTACTAATGCCCCTGAAAATTTACACTCTAGTCACACCTCCCTAATTGTAACTCCCTGCACGGTCCCATTTCCTGCCTCTGAGCTCACTTAATTCTGTCGAGTCTAGAATGCCCTTCTCTTTCTTCTTTGCCAAGCAAACTTTCGCTCCTTTTTTCAACTGTCTGGGGAAGCAACACCTCCACTGAGAAGCCTTCCAGACTTCTCCCTGTCCAACTGAGTCCTAACTATTCTCCCATACATTCTTTATTGCCATTTTCAGCCTGGGTATGTCCCATTCATCTATCATTAAACTGTGAGCTCTCTGAGAGCAAGAACTGTGATTGATTTCCCATCCTGTGGTGGGAAGGTCTTGAAGGGACCTAGTCTCCCCATCCCAGGGGAAAGTTTCCTGGAGCTCTAGGTGTAGTACCCAGAGTGGACACGAGAGGGAGTATGGACATCACTACAGGACAAACCTGGCGCTGTAGGTGTGTGTGTGTGTGTGTGTGTGTGTGTGTGTGTGTGTGTGTGTGTGTAAAATAGGGCGTGGGAGAGAACTACTGGAGTAGATAGTCCACTCAGCTCAGTCCTGGAACAATAGGATCGAGGATACACTCACCCCCAGTAAGTCCTGGCCACCCCCCCAGATTTCTGCTCTGGCTTCTCTTCACAACTCAGGGGCCATATCTCTGGATTTCTGACCCTCCTACCTTTTGCCTCTGATCTTCCAACCTTCTTCTGCCTGCCTCATCTGGACCCTCAATCCTCCCATACATAATTGCTTGCACTTGCCTGACTTGGCCTTGCTCTACCATACCTCTGAACCTTTGCACATGCTGTTCCCTCCATGGGAGATGATCTCACCCTCTGGCTGCTTCATCAAGCAGACTTCTCGTTCACATCCTCAAAGAAGTCTCCCTTGGCCTCCAGACTGACCTTGCCCCTAAGTGTTGTAATTATTTACTGTTCTGCCTCCTGGACAAGACCAGCCTACAGGAGACATCAGTAAATGTCTGCAAAATTAATAAATGACTTAGTTCTGTTATGAACATAATCCTCAGCATATGTAGGGTGACTCCAGGCTCCTAGCTGCACCATGCCCTCCCTGAAGTTGACTGTGGGTTAGTATTATACGTTTCCATGCTGCCCCATGAAATAAGGGAATGACACAGTAGGATGCATGAGATTTTAAGTCAAAAGGCTCAAATCCTGACTCTACCATCCAGCTGTATGACCTTGGGCAAGTGCTGAAGCCACTCGGAGTCTTCATTTCCTCTTTTGTAAAATGGGAATAAACACACTCGACCTCGTGGTGAGGATCAAATTAGATGATGCATGTGAAACACCCGGCATTAGTCAATTAGGTGCCCTCCTCCCCCACCATGAACTTGGAAATAAAATTGCCCTCTGAGTCTTAAGCCAGTAAAATCCACACAGCATCACGGAGGAGAGGAGCCAGGTGGGGGAGTGAATGAGGCGAGAGATGGTTTTGTAAACGACTGAAGAGTTTTGTGAACGGTGGAAACCCGCAATCAAGGTGACCCGCCTGTAATCTCAGGGAGGCAGGGCGAGGATGTGATTGAAATTGAGAAAACAGAGGCCTAATCAATTGCATTGTGCTCTATCTGAAGGGAACAGAAGGATGCACAGAAAAGGGGGTGCAAAGGAGAATTCATTCGGCTGCAGCAGAGGAGGCACAGGGAACCAGCAGATACAGGGATTCCAGGCTCAGGTAGCTCTGGTCTCTGCTGAGGAGCAGTGAGGGCCTGGTAAACTCCAGGAGGTTCACTACCCTGCTGGGCCTTCACTGAAACTAAATGGGTATCCAGGTACCAGGCATAGCCCCATTGGATAGACAAGAGTAATCTGGTCCTAGGAGAAGACTATTGAGGCTAAGAACACTAATTTTGGGGTCAGAGGATCTGGTTCAGGCCCCCACTCAACTACTTAAAACTGTTTACTCCACCGTGCCTCAGTTTCCTTATCAGTAAAATGAAGAAGATCAATAGCCTCCTCCTCATGGGGTGCCATGAGGATCAGATGACAGCACGCACTTAGCAGGACGCCTGGTGTAGAATAAATAATTCGTAAATGGTAGCAACAAAGAGAACTAACGTGAGTTGGGCATTTTATTGCCATTTCACAGGTGAGGAGATTGAGGCTTGGAGAGATTAGTAACTTGGCCCAAGTCACAAAGCTAGTGAGTGGTGGAGGCAAGATTCACACCAGGCACTGAGGTTCCAAAGCTATGCTCTTCTCTGCTTACTCCAGGACAGGCAGAATCGCTGGGCCTCCAGCTTGTGTGTCAGGCCCTTGTGAGTTTAGTCAGCCAGAGACTGGCTCTCAGGAAGCCATGGCCCGAGTTTGAGTGTACAGAGCTAAGTGTCCTGCCCCTGTGACCACCTCTCAGCAGCCACTTGGCCTCTCTCCATCTTACTGCTCCCATTCAGCAGTCCCTAGCACAGGGCTGAGCACGAGAAACTCTCAATCTGCATTGGCCACCTTGTCCCCTTTTCTTAGGACACTCAACCTGGGGGCATTTCCAGGGAATCTTTCTACCGATATCTAGAGGGAGGAGGATCCTCCAAATACCTACCTGGGGCAGATAAGATCACTTTCCAAAGCCCAGAGTCTAGATCATGGGCCTTGGTATGAGACCCGAGTTCAAGTCCCAGCCCTGTCACGTGCACCTGTGTGAACTTGGTACATCATGTAACCCCTGAGCCTCAGTTTCCTCATCTGTAAATGGGGGCTAATCATAGCATCAGACTCAGACCGGATTAAATGAAAAGATGGATGTAAACACATCTGGCATGCAGCAGACACTTAATAAGTGAGTTATTATTAGTACTATGATTTCTCCCAAGTCTGGCTGTGATCTCCGCCGGAACAGAGACAGGTCTTGTTCATGTTGGTTTTCCTGGGGTCGTGCCTAGCGTTAGGGCACTCTCTCACCTTCCCCTCCTCCCAGCAGCCAAAGCAGTCACACTCACCTTCCTCTGGCCACCATTTGCCCTAACAGAAGGGATTTTCATGGCTCAAGGATTCATATTATCACTTTTCTTATTTACAAAATCAATAAACACACACATGATTCAGAGAGGTGGTGAGTCCTCAGCAAGCCTCTCCCTCACCCTGGGCTTGGACCCCGGTCCCGGACTACGGTGTCCACCCAGCAGGAAAGACTTTCCCTGTCTTTGCAAAATACAGACACAAGAGAATTGAGTTGGAGGTGAATTCAGGGCGGGATGACAGGGTAAAAAAACAGGGATAGGAGGAAAATGAGGGAAAGGATATACAGTTTTATAAATAACTAGACTAAGTCTAAGCATTTCTGTTAGAGGAGAGGTGGGAAGAGAGTTGAGAGGTAGGGGTCTAAGTAGGAAGGGGAGAAACAGTGCTTGGGGCCAGAGTGAGGGATGATCTCCAAGCCTCGATTTACCCCACCTTTAAAATGAGTGAATTGGCCTCGATGGTGTCAGAGCAAGCAGGTTGCTCTGACCTGCTAGGACCCTGTAGGGTTCTAAGCCTGGGGCTTTGGGACCGGAGCCCTGGGGATTGGAAGGGATTGGTGGGTACCCTAGAAAGGTGACTGATGCTCAAACAGGTTATGTCTGATCCCCAGGCTGGTACTGGGGTTCTGTGGAGGTGAAGTAGTCCTCAAGGAAGGACTGCAGGTACTCGAAGGTAGGCCTCTCCTCTGGGTCCAGACGCCAGGTCTGCTCCATGGCCTCGTACAGGGATGCTGGGCAGCCCGGAGGGCATGGCATGTGGTACCCATGCTCCACCTGTTCCAACACTTCCCGGTTATTCATGCCTGCAGGGTGGGGCTCTGTCAGTCGGGGGATCTAGCCCCTCCGGAAGAGGCAACCGGGAGGAAGCCCTTCCCATGACCACCCACCCTTCCACCTCCCCACCCCAGCAAACCTGGGTAGGGAACTCGGCCCTTGCTGATGAGTTCAGTGAGCAGGATCCCAAAGGACCACACATCTGACTTGATGGTGAATCTGCCAAAGAGAGCAGCCTCTGGGGCTGTCCACTTGATAGGGAACTTGGCCCCTGGAGAGATTGGGAGAGAAGGGAAAGTCATTGAGGGGGTCCCTGGGAACAGCTGAATTAAGAGAATGGTGTGCAGGGGTGCCTGGCTGGCTCAGTTGGAAGAACAGGTGACTTTTGATCTCGGGGTCATGAGTTTGAGCCCCACGTTGGTTGAAGAGATTGTTTAAATAAACTTTAAAAAGAGAGAGAGAGAGAGAGAATGTTGTGCTTAGGATTGGGGGCCCTAAATAGAGAGGTCTCTGAGCATTACAGAAAGGACCTGGTATGCAGCCAGCACTTACTATGTATCTAGTATAGTATTGGGTACTTCACAAACATTGTAATAATTCTCTTAATACTAACAGCCAACATTTGTATGGCCTTTACTACATGCCCGCGCTGTTTTGTTTGTTTTGTTTTGTTTTGTTTTAAAGTTTTTATTTATTTAAGTAACCTCTACATCCAACATGGGGCTCAAACTCATGACCCCGAAATTAACAGTCGCATGTTCTTCCATCTGAACCAGCCAGGCCCCCCTGCCAGGCACTGTTATAAAGTGATTTACATGCATTAACTCACTGAACCCTCACCAAAAAACCTGTGACGTAGATACTATTATTATCCACATTGTACAGATTTGGAAAAGGAGGCACTGAGTAGTCAAGTAACCTGCCCAGATCGCATAGCTTACAAGTGGCTAGGATTCGTTCCTGGGCATTCTAGTTACAGAGTTCCTATCGTTCCACTCTGTTGCCTTTCACTTGAGAATTACGGCAGTGCCTGGTGTATATCTGCTGGCTTCCTGTTGTCTGGACGTTTTCATTTTATAGATGAGAAAAAACAGCTCACAGAGGTTAGGTGACTTGCCCAAGGCCACTTGTCTGGTAAGTAAAGGAGCTAGGATTTGAACTCAAGAGTTGCCTCTTACACTACATCGGGATGGGAGTGCCCGGGATAGTCTGGGAGCGGGGGGGAATCCCTGTGTATGTGGGGCCTTGCGGCAGCCCCTCGGTATAATAGGGAGTTCTTGGAAGGTAAGGAGAGACAGGCCACCTTGCCGGGGGTTGTACTCATTATCCTCAATGAGACGGGCCAGCCCGAAGTCAGCGATCTTGCACACCAGCCGTTCCCCAACAAGGATGTTGGCTGCCCTCAGGTCGCGGTGGATATAGTTCATGCGCTCCATGTAGGCCATGCCCTCAGCTACCTAGAGGGGCCAAGGTATGGATAGAAGGGAACATTTGTGTGTGGCTTGTGTGAGAGATCATTTGAAAAACCCACTTTCCAGATGAGGACACTGAGGCTCAGAGATGGGCAGTGCTCTGCCTCAGGTCGCACAGATGATCCCGTGGATGGGGCTGTACTTCCAGGGATAGGGTAGGTGCTCGAGGGCACAAGGATTTGTGGAGAATTAATAGGGGTGGAGTCTGAGATAAAGGCTGCTGCCTTTTACCTGGGCTGCCATGTCCACCAACTGGGGCAGTGTCAAATCCTGGCCCTCCTGGTCCTTGAGGAACTCCAGCAAGCTACCTGAGGAAAGGAACTCAGAAAATCAGCTGCAAGACTACCGCGGGTTCCAGGCCAGCCTTCTCTCGCTTGGCCCCGCCCCTGTCCAGATCCCTTCTCACGGCGCTTGGCCCCGCCCCGTTCCCAGCCCTCTCACTTAGATCCGTCCCCACCCAGGATCCTGCCAGGTGCCTCAATCCCTCATAGGTCTCACCCAGGCCCAGGTCCCACAGACACCCGGACTCTGCCTACAGCTCATTTCTCGTCCTCCTCCGAACACCTAGACACGTCCCACTCAGACTCCGCCCCAGATCCCGCCTCTTCACAGATTCGGTCTTTACTCGCCCAAGCCCCACCCACCAGCTGACACTCCCCGCCCCTCCCGCCCTGCCGCGGCCGAGGCTCCACCCCCCCCCAGACCTAGCCTCAGCCCCGGCCAGTCTACCTTGGCCCCGCCCCACTACCAGCACTCACGGCGGTTTCACCCATCCCGGCCTGCTCTCTGACTCCACCGAGTCCCCTGTCCCGTCGCGTCACAGATCGCCACTCAGAACCCTCCCCTAGAGATCCCCATCTGAACTTCCTCCCAAATCCCGCCCTCCCAGACTCCGCCTCCTGACCCTGCCCCTCACCGTGGCACATGAACTCTGTCACGATGTAGATGGGCTCCTCCGACACCACGGCGTACAGCTGCACCAGCTTGTCGTGCCGCAGCAGCTTCATGATCTGCGCCTCCTCCAGGAAGGCCTTCGGGGACATGGTTCCCGGCTTCAGCGTCTTCACCGCCACCTTCGTGCTGCCATTCCACATGCCTGCCAGGTGGCCGCGGTTCGTCAGCACCGGCTCGCCGACATCCCAAGCCCTCGCCCAGCCCCCGGGACCTCGGGACCTGCGTACCCAGCCACACGTCTCCGAAGCAGCCGGTGCCTAGCCGGCGCTGGAGCGTGATGGAGCTGCGGCTGATCTCCCAGGCGTCCTTGGCCAGGCCCATTGTCTGCGGCTTCATGGTGGTGCAGGCCGCTGTGAGCAGGTGGCATAGCCCATCGTTCACCTCTGAGGAGTGGGGTGGGGGGTGTTGAAGGTCACAGGCAGGCCAGGATGCCCCACACATTCCTCATCCCATCCCAGGCTCCCCCCAACCCCCCCTGAGATCAGTGGAAAGGAACTAGGCCACAGGTGAGGTCACAGGCTGGGGCAGAAGACAACCTGACCCACTGAGTAGGTGAACATGTTCCTGTCCAAGGAAGGAGGTGGCACCAAGAGGGAGAGATGATCCCTGCAGGGACGGGGTGGGGTGGGGGTGTCCTTCCCATAGGAGGTGGCCTCCAGCTGGGCCTCCAAGGTTATGGTGGGATTCTAACAGGTAGAAATGGAGTCAGGGATTCCAGACAAAGATGTGGACATGAGGCCTTCACCCTTCCATGGACCTCATCTTTGGCCTAATCAACCAAAGCAGAAACCTGAGCATTGATTCCCAGCTTCCTCTCAACCCATCAGCCCATCCTGCAAGTCAGGCCTGTTCAGCCTCCTACCCAGCTCGGACATTAGGGGGCACCCTTTGGACGTGGACAGCCTCACCCCTGTTTCCTCTGGAATCCTACAGAGCAGGATCCTGGGCTGGAAACCCAGAAACTGGGGTTCCAGTTCTGCCCCAGGCACTACTGCTTTGGGAGCCCCTTTCCTTCCCTGGGCCTAATTTTCAGCGGGTTGGTTCATTGATCTGAAGCATACACCAGCCCTGAGGGCCAGCCTCACCAACGTAGTGCTGCACCAGCTCCTGCACCGAGTTGAACTGGGCCCGTGTGGTGATGTAATAGCCACCCGTGTCCAGCTTGCGGATTTTGTAATGCTTCACATGGTCGCCTCTGGCCTCGTCCCAATCTCGGATGGACAGGGAGTAGGCACCTGTGGGAAAGGGTCACCTTCAAGCCTGCTCTCCTCCCCACTCCTGATCTGGGAGCCTGAGAGGCTCAAATGTCTGAGGACTGGGAATATGGATGGCCACATCCCTTGAACCCGGTCCCAGTCTTATCTCTGCCCCCCCATCCCTGTCCCAGTCTGGGCCCTGGGGCTTGACCCAAGCCCCTCGCCACTTCTTCTAGCCCCACCATAATAGCCCGGCTTCCCAGTTGCCCCTTCCCAGGACCCTACCTTTGGTAGTCTCACTCTCACGAACGAGGAAGGCCCCCCGGGCGTTCCCCGGGGAGAGCAGCTGCCTCTCCGCATCCTTCCTCCCGATCTTTCCAAAGTACCACCTGTTGGGAAGGGCCAGAAAGAGGCAGATCCACCCAGTTCAACCCCCAACTCGGCCTCCTGTGGGGAAAAGCCACCTCAGGAGCCAAGATTCCAGCTCCTCACCCATGAAACGGGGCTCATACACCTGCTTTGCAGCCTGGTCATGAGGAGCATGGAGACAGGAATGTAGAATTCTTGGCTCACAGGATGCCCAATAAAGGTTAGGCTTCTCCTCATTCTCTGGGTTTCTCTTCAATTAAAATTGCGAGGACCCCCGTCGTCTGTGACCTCATCAGGGTGCCACCAGTCCCTTAATGCATCTCACTACTGATCCTCTAGGGGCTCATTTTGCAGATGAGGAACTTGAGGCTCAGAGAGAGGAAGTGACCTGCCCATAGGACGGGCTGATGAAGTCTACCTGCCCAGCCTAGTTCTTTTCTCACTACCCAGGCAATCTCTCAGATCCTTCTTCCCACACTCCTCCCTACCCCCAAACCCTTTCCTCCTGTGACTTCCACACGACAGCCACTCCTGCTTTTCTTCCCCTCTTTCTGACTGTTCCTGTCTGGCTCTGACTGCTGCTTTTCCTCCACATTCTTAAATTTGGATATTCTTGGGGCACCTGGGTGGCTCAGTTGGTTAAGCGTCGACTTCGGCTCAGGTCATGATCTCATGGTTTGTGAGTTCGAGCCCCGCGTCGGGCTCTGTGCTGACAGCTCGGAGCCTGGAGCCTGCTTCAGATTCTGTCTCCCTCTCTCTCTGCCCCTCCCCCACTTGTGCTCTGTCTCTCTCTGCCTATCAAAAATAAATAAAAATGTAAAAAAAAAATAAAAAAATTTAAATTTGGATGTTCTTCTAAGTCTCAACTTCAACCTCAGGCCCAAGCATTCCTGCTCTCTCTTGGATATTCTTCCTGGGACCAAATGATAGCTTAAAAAAAAAAAAAATTGGCAGGGGCACCTGGGTGGCTCAGTCAGTTGAGTGTCTGACTTCAGCTCAAGTCATGATCTCACAGTTCATGAGTTCAAGCCCTACATTGGGCTTGCTCCTGTCAGTTTAGAGCCTGCTTTGGATCTTCTGTCCGCGCCCCCCTTCCCCCTCCTCTCTCTCTCCCCGTCTCTGTGTCAAAAATAAATAATTTAAAAGAAAATTTTAAACTTTATTTATTTTGAGAGAGAAAAAAATAAACAGAGCACACAAGTGGGGGAGGGGCAGAGAGAGGAGACAGAATCCCAAGCAGGTTCTGTGCTGTCAGTGCAGAACCTGACATAGGACTTGAACCCATGAACCTTGAGATCATGAAGTCAAGAGCTGGAAGCTTAACCGACTGAGCCACCCAGATGCACCCCAAATTGCAGTTTTTAAAAAATGTTTATTTTTGAGAGAGAGTGAGAGAGACAGAGTGTGAGCAGGGGAGGGGCAGAGAGAGAGGGAGACACTGAATCCGAAGCAGGCTCCAGGCTCTCAGCTGTCAGCACAGGGCCTGACATGGGACTTGAACCCATGAACTGTGAGATCATGACCTGAGCCGAAACCAAGAGCTGGACGCTTAACTGACTGAGCCACCCAGGCCCACCCCCCCCCCCCCCCCGCATTTAATTCTTATAACATTATGAGGTAGGTACTTTTGTTACACACACACACCCCCCATTAGACAGATGAGGAAATTGAGATACCTAGTGGTTAAGCAACTCACCCAAGGCCACACGCTCTTCAGCTGTGTTGCCAGAATAGGAACCCAAGCTGTCTGCTCAAGAGCCTGCACTCTTAACCACAGCCCTGCTCTTAACCATGACACTGTAGTGAGTGAGCTCAGAGCTTCGTGACACTGCTTTGAGGGTATGGACACAAGCATGAACCCCCCAAACCTCCTACCTTCTGCATCATCACCCGTTCTGTCCTCCATGACTCCTACCACTTCGCCCAGACGAAGGCCTCACTGCTCCCCGAGCTCTGGGCCCCATCTACTCCCCTCTGCTCAGAGACATCTCTCCCCTACCAGCCAGCCCCCACATGAAGCCTCTCCATCCCACCAACCTCTACATATGCCCATGTTTCTTCCTTCCCCCCAAAACTGTTCTAAGCCCTAACTTGCCATCAACATTCTGTTATATCTCTCACCTCCCCTTCACTTGATAAAGCACTTCACACTTGGGTCTCTGCTTCCTCACCTCCTACTCCCTACCAGGCCCTGCTGTCTGGCCTTCGCCCCCCTCTTCACACAGAGAGATCCCTCACCAAGGTCACCCCCATTGCCAAACCCAGTGGCAGCCTCTGACACTCCCTTTCTTGTTTCCTGCAATCTTTCCTCCACCCTCTTGGCTGTTCTGACTTGGCTTGGCCTGGTTTTCCAACAGCAACTTCTCCTTTAAGGCAGCTTTCTCCAAAGTTGGGTCCCAGGGCCAACCTCTTTCCCACTCTCCGTCTCTTTCTTCACCCTCCTATGCAGCTTTAATTGTCACCTCCATCCTGAAGAGCCCCAGATTTCCACCCCGGCCCAGCTGTGCCTCTGCAAGGGCCGCAGCAAACGAAGAGCCTTAATGCCAACTAGGAAAAGATACCCCTTCCTCTGGGCTAATTCAGCAGCCTGGCTTAGCCTGGGCAGGGCCCCTCTCCTACAAAGCACAGCCTAATCCAATTCCTGGCAGGGTCCTCCACCTGGCTGTTCCTCTCTACGAATCTCACGCCAACGAGTCCCCCACCCCCAGAACCCAGGTACCTATACCCGCTCCCATGTTCCCCACTTTAGCAAATGGCACCCTCACCCACTCGGTTCCTCAAGAAGACTTTGGGCCATCCTTGATTCTTTCCACTCCCCATCACCCAATGTCAAATTAGTCACCAAGTCCTGGTCTCTCCAATCTTTTCTTTTCCCATATATGTATATATAGGTGCACATAGATAAAAGGTTTTTACGAGCCTCAGTTTTCTCATCTGTAAAATGGGGACAATAATAATATCAAATGTGTACTTGTGAGAATTAAATGCCTCAAGGTCGGTAAAGCACCTGTCATCACATCTCGGGTTATAATGGTACACCATGAATGATACTCCCCTGCCTCCTTAACAGAATTAATTCTAAGTAGTGTCCCCTTGCAATTGTTCAGCATTTTACAATTTTTAAAGCGCATGTCCTGTTGTTATCACGGAAAGTCAATATGGAGAATGCTTAGCAAATGCAGACTATCTGGGTTCAAATACCAACTCCACCTACTTACTAGCCATGTGAACTTGGGCAGGATATTTGATTTCTCTGTGCCTCAGTTGCCTCATTCATAAAACAGGATAAGATTAGTTCCTAACTCTGTTGATAGACAGAAAGCACTTTGACGAGGGCCCAGAACATGGTACGTGCTACATAAATATTGTTTACTGTCATTGTCATCACTGTTCTCTTATTCACAAAATGACCTCACAGAATTGTAAATAAGAAGATAGGCTCAGAGTGGGGCTGTGACTCAGAGGTGGCCTTGGACTCCAGGGTCTTGTCCTGTCCATAGGGATAGCCACTCCCCACCCCCCCACACACCCTACTCACTCTTCAGCCTGGATAGAGTCCACAGGGGCCACGTAGTTGCTGGGAATGTAGCCAGTTTGTCCAGAGCTGAGAGACCGAGCTTCCCACCAGTCACCCTCACTGCAGGCACAGGACACAGGCTGTCAGTGGCAACCCGGCCCCCTGGAGAGCCCTGGGGCCAGGCAGGGCCGTGCAAAAGGTCAGGTGGAGACTAGCCCTGCCAGCCCCTCATCACTGTGGACACACACACACCCCAGGGTTTTTGTCTGCCCTGCCCTCAGCCACTGCAGCTGCCCCAGAGACTTCTCCCTACAGAAGCAACATGTCTGGGGACACGTAGGACTCCTGGCATTCTCCTCTGGCTCCTCAGCTGGGCTGGGGTTTGGGTAGGCAGTGGACAGCTAATTCGGTCACTTACCCACTGAAAAATCCTCAGCCACCCCCAATGACTGCATATTTCCTTCTGGATAAAATCCAGATTCTTCAACATGGCTTAAAAAGCACTGCAGAATCTGTTTCCACCCACTTCTCTAGCTTCTGCTCTCTCCATTCTACACCTCGTACTTTATAATCCACCTAGACTGAACCACCGGGTGGTTTCCAGAAGTCATCACTGATTCTCATTCTCTCTCACTCTCTCTTCCTCTTTTCTCACCTCTTCCCTCAACATCTATTCGTTTTTTCTAGTCTCACCTTAGCAATCACCTCCTCCAGGAAGCCTGCCCTGATCACTACTATCCTGGAGACCACATATAGTGTTCTTTCTGTGCCCCTATGTTCCCATGCTCCCCCTACATAGCAGCAGTTACTCAGAGTTGTTATTGTCACGTATCTATGTCCCCAACTAGGCTGGAGCTTTCTGAGGGACCAGGTAGGATTCTTATCTGGGTCATGTTCCCAGCCCAGGCCATGTCCTGAGCTGGGGGACCTGGTTACTTACGTGTTATTCAGGATGTGGAACTTCTCACCCTTGGTGAAGGTGAGGTCATCCTCTGTCCGGGCCTCATAGTCATACAGAGCGGTGAACAGGGTCACCCCAGCCCCTGCAGAGTCAGGGCTACTCAGCAGGGTAGGGCATGGGACAGGGGACTCCAAGGTGACTGCACCCCAGAATCCTGCTCCTCACACAGGCTCTATGCCTCCCCACTGCTGCAGTGACTGGTTCCCAAAGGCCTTTGGAGTCCAGTGGATTTTTGATTTGGGCCTCACAGCTTGGCTCCACGTGGATTCAGGACACATGCCCTCAAGCCCATCCCACTCGCCCTGGGGAGTTCCCAAGTCACCCACTCCTCTTCCCCGCCAAGACTTCCCACTTGGGTCCGTCATCAGAGTCCCTCTCTCAGATGGGAACAGAGCTATGTCTACCCTTGAAACTGGGTTTCTGAAGGTAGGCCTGTACACTCTCCCTCTCAGACTGTGCTCTGAAAGCCGGGCCGTGTTTCCCACGTCACACTGGAGGCTCCTAAAGACGTCTCCCTTTCCCCCAGGTTTTCCCAGGATCCAGGCAGTGCCTGCCTCCCACCCACCGGACTCACCTGAGATGCCCCTGATGACACCCCCATCGAGGAAGGGGGTGCTGGTGGACTGAGTGGGGAAGTTGTTGTAGTTGGGGATATGGACAAAGGAGGACACAGGCCGGGCCTGAGTAGGGTCAGGGCCATAGTGGTCCACAGCCCCACTGCCCCTGAAGTCCCCTTGCAGGCCAACATCCTCCTTGGTCCCCGGCTCCAACTTCTTGCAGAACACACAGCCCATTCCAGGTGCCCTGCTACAGAATGGGGCATGCCTCACTCTGGGGCCCCTGCCGGACGTGCTGCCCTATGCACACACGCGTGCACCCGTGCACACGCACACTCACGCAGGCATGCAGTTTCCCCTCTCCGGGTCCCCCCCCCAGTGAGGGGTGAAGGCGGGGCAGGGCTACCGTTGGGTCTATCTCCCCGCTGCTTTGTTCGGAGAGAGAATGTACACCCTCAACGCGCTGCTTTGGGACGCTGCTGGGTTGATTCACATATTTTTGCCTCCTGTTCCATCAACGTGTTGTGGTTTTGTGACACTCTTCAGAGTGCTGGTGCATGTGCGTCTTTTGTGCGTCTCTAAGTATTTGTGACCACACACATTTGTGGGTGTGTGTCTATATGTGTTTGTGCAGCCTCCTGTGAGTGTTTGTGTGTCTGTGCGGGTATGAGTGTGGGTGCGTGTCTGCGCACGTGATGGCACCGGGTGTGCTCATGTCTCATCAGTTGCACACGTATGTACGTGCTTCTGTGCAAGTGTGTGCGTGTGCGTGTGTGTGTATCTCTCCGTGCATGCAGGTGGTCTGTGTGAGTAGGTGCCTCCGTGTCTGTGCGTCATGACCAGGTGTAGAGCCCTGTGCGGGAGCATATATGCCTGTCTGTGTGTGTGGGTGTCCGTGTGTGTGTATAAGTACGTCTGGATGTCTCTGGGTGTATATGTGTGTCTCCCTCTGCGTATGTGCATGTCTATGTATCCAGGCGTATTGGCGCGTGAGCGTGTGTGAGGGCTGTGTGTGTCTGCACCTGGAGATTCCCTGCGGAGGGGGATCAAGGCCATTTCCTGTTGTGGGTCCAGCCTCTGGCCTCTCAGGCTGCTTCTTTATGGTTCCCCCATCTGTTACCTAGCAACAGGGCCCACGTAGGAGGAGGGGGCTGTGATGGGTTGTGGGGCTCGGGAAGGCCACCCCCCACCCCTTTTCCTGACCCTGAAAGCCCTCAGTCCCCGCTCTCCCCACTCACCCCTCAGGCCCCTACTCCTGGGTCAGTGGGGCTGCGGCATGGTCCTCGGGAGGGGCCAGAGACCTGAGGGCGAGAGAGAAGGACGTGGAAGACGGAGGCTCGGCCAAGGTTCCTGTGAGCCAGCTGCCAGATTTGCCCTCTTCGGGAAGCCAGGCCTGGGCTCTGTCCCGGCATGACTTCTGCCTTCATTTTCCTTCCTGCCGCCCCTGGCAAGCTGACACATCCACCCTCACGCAGGACACATCACCCACACCAACTCTCTCACACTCACATCCACCTGACACACCGGCTCACCAACACGGACAGTAACACGCCCCGGCACAGAGTCACACACCAACACCCACCGCACACACTTGCATGGGCGTGCCCGCCGACACCAATACACTCACACGAACCAACTCTCACACGAGCCCAAGCTCTCGCGCGTGGACACACACACGCGCACGCACACGCGCAAAGGCACACAGGCTGCCTCTCGGGTTGACAGACTCGGAGTCAGATGCTCATATTTTTGCGTTAGACTGGCCCCTCTCATTGGATTTCTACCGAGCGGTGCTCTCTCACTCATAGGCCCCCAGTCCCTGGCCCTTCCTCTGCACGATGCCCCCGCGCCCACCCCAGGCTCCGTAAACCCCCAGCAGCCCCAGGGTTACGTCTGGTGGCAGACTGAAGGGGGACACCTACCTCCAGAGCTGGTTCCTACCCCCACGTCAAAAAAGGCCCAGGTCAGAAGCCAGGGCCACCAGGATCCCTTGGGGAGCCCCTAAACAAGCCAAGGCTTTCCCGGTAGCTATGTCCTCTGAGCAACAGGGCAGGCAGATCATTGAGCAAGGGCTCCCCACGCCCCGCCAGAAACTCTGCCATTGCAACACTTAGAGAGGAACTGCTGGGGAGAGGGCTCGGTTTCCTAAGATGTGAGAGGAATGGTGAGTTGTAGGGTGGGGCCAACCCAGTGAACCCTGATTTCTCCCAGAGGGGCTGAGGACCTTGGTGACGGGTGCCCTCGTCTTGCCTTTCTTGACCCCTAAGTCCAGTTCCCTTACGGATAGCCTCCTCCTCTTCTCTCTGGATCCTGCCCCTCCTACTGAGCACACTCACCTCTTCCAGGAAGGCTTCCTGGCTCCACCAGATCCAGCTGCCTAGCCGATGGCTCTGTCACATCAGTGCCCCGACCCCCACTCTAGACCTACCAGCACCTCTCACTCTTCACCGTCACTGTTCTCCTGTGTGTGTAGGGGAGGGACACCCATCTGGTGAACTGCGAAGGCGGGCTGTGGTAAGAGCCCTAAAATAGCCCGTGCTCACTAAGCCATTGCTGCGGATCTTCACCTCGGGACCCCTCCCCTGGGGCGCAACCAGTGTGTCTGAAAGGCCCCAGGACACTGAAGGCTGGTCAGGGCCGGGGAGAGTTTACAGGTAGAGGGTGAGGCCACCCAGGGCCCAGGGAGGGAAAGGATTTCAGGCACCGAGGGGACAGATGGGGACAAGATGAAAACAAGCGTTGCAGGGTGAGAATGGAGGTCTTCTCACAGGAAGACACACACACGTCTCAAATGGCACACGGGGCCCACGCCCGGATTCACACAGCCCTCCTGACACATTCTTGGACGTGCACATTACCTCGCCTACACACAGCACCTCACAGAGACTCTGAGCTCTTCTCCACACATACCTCTTCAAGGATACCCACCTCCCCACGTACACACACCTCCGGCCCTCACCCATCTACGCACGCGCACACACACACACACACACACACACACACAGCCATACACACAGCCTCTCCGCAAGAATGGCGTACCCAGAGTTTACAGCCCTCACTATGCGCCAGCCACCGCGTTAAACACTTTACGTATATCCCCACGTTTTATTCTCATAACACCACCACGAGGTACTGCTAATATCGATAAGGCAACCGACGCACAGAGAGTTTGGGCCCCAGGTCACACAACAGGATGAATCCTGACATTGGGCTCCAGCATCTGAAGCACCTCTCTCCGTTGCCCGGTCACAGACACGGATAATTACAGCCAACCGTGCAAGCACGCACAGATGCACGGAGCCCCCAGAGGGACACAGATCTGCAGACCCCTCTCCCCGGTCACAGACCCACACAGAGCGCCTCTCTGTAAGAGACACAAATTCGCACAACCTCTTGGGTCCCCACATAGATACAAGGTTGCCACTTCCGACAATGCCCAGATAAATATTACCACAACATTTTTATTTTTATTTTGTTTAATTCTTTTTTTTTTTTAAGGAGGCTCTACACCCAATGGGGGGCTCGAACTTACAGCCCCGGAATCAAGAGTCACACGCTCCACTGACTGAGGCAGCCAGGCGCCCTACCGCAACATTTTTATTTTATTTTATTTCATTTTTGAAAAATTAAAAAAGATTTTTTAATGTTTATTTATTTTTGAGACAGAGAGAGAGAGAGACAGAGTGTGAGCAGGGTAGGGGCAGAGAGAGAGGGAGACACAGAATCTGAAGCAGGCTCCAGGCTCTGAGCTGTCAGCACAGAGCCCGACGTGGGGCTCGAGCTCACGAACATTGAGATCATGACCTGAGCCGAAGTTGGATGCTTCACCGACTGAGCCACCCAGGTACCCCCTACCACAACATTTTTAAATCAGCCTAATGGGAGCCCCAAATTCTGCATGACTGGAATGGGGTGGGAGGGGTGGTTTAGGAACCGTCAGCCTCTAGAAAGAGGCAGAGGGCTGTGTGGGCTGAGGAAGACGTGACAGTGAAGGGCGCAGGCAATGGGGAACAGCTCTCAGGACTTGGAACTCCCCGATGGGGACTGAAGCCCAGGGCCAGGCACGGCTCTCTGGGCACCAGTTTGCCAAGGGGTTTGGGGGAAGTGAGGTGAGGGGGCGGGGCAAGGGTTTGGCATCTGCATGGCCCAAGGCATTGAGGGGGCCACACTGGATGTGCCCTCACTCAGGAAGCTTTGTCAGAGGAAAGAAAGAAATGGGGGAAACCAAGAAAGAGAAGGCAGAGACTGAGAGATACAGAGAGACAAGGAGAAAGACAGGCACAGAGAGAAACAGTGCAGTGTGCTGGTACACTGACTCTCAAAAGAAAAGAAAAAAAAAAGGTCCTGATTTGTAGCACTTGCTGATTTCCATGGTATAAATATTCCCACCATGGCTGATTTCGAGTAGCCGAGGTGACTTCCCGAACACTGGGCTGGGAAGAGACTCACACAGTCAGCTCCCCAGAGCCAATCCTAGCTGGCTCCAGCAGCCGGCTGACAGAAAGAAAGAAAAAGGAAGAGACAAAGAGAGATAGAAATGAGAAATAGAAAGAAAACAGAGAGCCAGAAACAGAAAAAGTGAAAGGTAGGAATGAAGAGAAAGACCGAGAACGAAACATTCCAAGGCAGAGGGAAAGAGGCAGAGGAAGCAGGTTGGGTCCTCTGTGCTTGGGTATCTGCATACGGACAGCCCCTAGGACTCTCCCGCAGATCCTAACTGGTGCAAAGCCAAGGGTATTTGACTTCCTCGAAGTCTGGCTAATAACGATTATGCTTTAAAATGTCCAATTGATTAAACACTTACTCAGCGCCTGGCATTGTGCCAAGCAATTCCCATGCGTGATCTCATTTGGTTACCTGAGGAAGTAGGTTTTATTACTACCCCCATTTTACAGATAAGCAAACTGAGTCACAGAGAGGTTTAGTAACTTCCTCAAGATTACACAGTAAGTAGAGGGAGACTAAAATGCAACCCCAATCAGTTTGGCTCTAATTCCACTGTAGGCACCGTTCTATTTCGTAGCCCTGGTAGAAGCAATAATGTGTGTCCCTTAACGAGCACCTACAAGGTGCTGGGCCCTGTGCTACACGTTCTAAATCCTCACTACAGCCCTGAGAGGCGAAGCCCAGGTTCTCTCGGACGGTCGTCATTTTCACAGCCGTAGAATCTGAACCCAGGCTCTTCTCTTCTCAGAGCTGAACTGGCTGCCTGCTAACACCAGAAAGGGAGCCAGCAGCTCAGAGAGGGGCCACAAGCCTTCTGGCCACCCCAGGAACTCGGGTCGGTTTATGAGTATGCCCCTTAAACAGCTGGTCGACAGGAGTCAGTGTCTATAGCCACATCTGTGTCAAAATCAGGTTGTGGGTACCAGAGCTGAGGTCTATTCCTAGACCAAGGTGTTCCTGCCTTCAACACTTCCCTCTGTGTGGCCTTACCCGACTCTGTTCTTTTGCTTTTTTTTTTTTTTTTCCAATGTAAGCTCTATGCCCAACATGGTGCTTGAACCCACAACCCCCAGATCAAGATACATGCTGTATCGACTGAGCAAGCCAGGCGTCCCTGTTCTTTATGTTATTAGCTCTGGGACGTTGGATGAATGATATAAGCCCCTCTGAGCCTCAGCATTTGCATCCGTGCAGTTATTCGGAAGGCTTGAAGAGATGTGGCCCTTGACCAATGTGCAGTGGTCAAGTGAGGCTGAAAACCACAAGCAGCAAAGCTAGAAGGCCCCCCAGAGACCATTTATCAGTTCATCCCCCTCTAGCGTGTAGCGGGGGGAAGTGACTCGCTCAAGGTCAAACAGCCACACAGGGGATTCAAAGCCAGGACCATTAATTCAGGTCCAGAGTTGAGTTCACACCGTGGCTGCATTCTTCAGAGCCTGTGCAGGAGGTCACGCTGTCCCTGACTCGTATACGTCATATTTCTAGCCCCTGGCCAACTGAACATACCACCCCTGCCATATGGCAGCTGGCCACGCAGCAGGGAGCCTGCCTCCAGCCTAGCCCTACTCCGGGACATAGGAGCCCCGGGCCCACCCACCCTCTCTTGAGGTCCACACTTCTCCAAGCCATGTCAGGGCTTTGATGTAGACACAGGATGTCCTGTTCCCCCCACCCCCCTCCCAACCCCTGCCAAGTATCCAAGTGGGACCTGGAAACAGATTTAAGCTGAATTCTACACAGCCTGACAGCTAGCTCGAGACATTGGGGAAGTTGGTTCACCTCTCTGAGCTGTAGTTTCTTTGCCTAGAAAATAGGAATATAAATCTCTACCTCGTGGGGTTGCTTCTGAGGATCAACTGTGAAAGCACCAGGCGCACAGCTGGTGCTCAGTGAACTTTCACTTCCGCTCCTTTCCCATGAGGAAGCCCCTCCAGGGCCCAGGGAGGTGGAGCAGGCAAGGGTGGAGAAGAAAGAGAAGTTCCCAGGGTGAGGTGGGAGGGCTGGGCTGGTTCAGTCAAATGGGGGGTGGGGGGGAGGATTTCAGAAAGAGGGAACTGGGACTTTGGGCAGCAGCCGGAAACCACCATCCTGCAAGAGTTCCGGCTACTCTTCGGGGCTCTGGGCCAGCCAGGGGCAGGACACAAGTCTTGGCCCCACTGAACCCCATCCCCTCACCAAGACCTGACCCTCCCGAAGGCTTCCGTGTCTCTCACCTGCCAGGGCCCTGCCCCCCCTCACTGAACTCCAGGGTCCTTACTAACCCCCATCTTTTTCACTGAGGCCTTTGGCTCTCATTGAACCTCTAACCATCCCACACCATCCTTTCTTGAGGCCTTAACAACCCTCTACCTCTGAACACCCGGGGCCTAAGAAGACATACCTTGGTCAGACTCTACCACCTGGTAGAGCCAGGTGGAGGGGGCGGGGGGGGGGGGTGGATGTGGAGGAGGGGGCCTATCTTTGTCACACTGATCTTACTCCACATGATCCTAAATGTGTCAGCTGAATTTTCTCCATGTGTGTGGGTAATGGTAGTTTCTCATCTATTGCTGAAAAGTCACCCACCAGCTTCTAAAATAAGGGTCTTTAGGGATTCAAGGTTTTGGGGAGATGGGAGCCATGGGTGGTTCAGGGGTTGCTGAGGGAATAGGAGTCTTCCAGACAGGAAGCCTCCTTCCTGGTTCCACCTTAAACCAGCCCACACCCTTAAACTAGGGGGTCTGCTGGGCTGCTGGGCTGCTTGGTGCACAAGGGGTCCTGGCTTCTCTTTCCCCAGCTCTGGGGTCCCCCCTACCCAGCCTCCCAAGGTCTGGCCACTTCCTTTGCCACATTAGCCCCAGGTGGCTGTAGAGAACAGTCTAACACCCACACATATGCTCACAGGCTCATGCTCATTCAAAGTCCAAACCATACTCACAAACATCCTGACACCTCGCTCACAGCTTCGGGCCCACTGGGGAGCAGGAACCAGCCATGCAGCCCAGGAACACCGCACCATCTTTCCCCATTCCCCAGTCACCCACTCCCCTCTCCACAGGGCTGCAGGGGATTTAGTAGGAGTGAGGGGGGGAACCGAGGCCTCAGCTCTGGCTACTTCCTTCACCACGTCAGGGACAAGAGGCCCTGGATTCAAATCCCTACTGCTGGCCCTGTCAGTCCTTCACTGCTGAAGCTCCATCTTCCTGTCTGTAAAGTGAGAACGGAAAGCCCTGCTTTTCCACGGTCCCACAGATGGAAGGATGCCTAAAGGCTCAGGGGTCACTGGGTGCGGCCTCAGAGGGGTTGGGGGACCGAACCTCAAACCTGCTGACTTTCCCAGTATGGGGCTTCAACAGATCCATAAACATTTATTTACTAGATGTCACTTGTGTGCTGTTCCCGGAGACCCTGTCAGGCTTTCTGTACCCCCTCCATGCTTTTGAGAAGGTGAAGGAAAGCATCCCCCTAGGTCAGTAATAATTCATAACCCCTCTAAGGACACTGTGCAAAAACTGCTTTCTGCACCTGATTCTGGGGATTTGGGATGGATGGGGGGATGGGGGCTGAGTGGGGGCAGAGGTAATTCCCCGCCCCCCATAATCCAAATGAGGAAAACGAGGCCCAGTGAAGCCCTGTAACTGGCCCAAAGTCAGACAGCAATCAAGAGCCCAGTCTGGCTCAGTTCCCCCCGACTGCAGATCCTCACCCCAGAATGTCTGAACACTTAGCATCATTGCCTTACTCCTCTGTCCAGAAGCCTGCCCCTGACTGAGGACCCAAAATGGGGGCGGAGGGGGTACCAAAGGGGACTGCGTGGGCAAGGCGCCCAACAGCAGCCAAGCGCTGGTCTCTCCCTCTCCACCCTCTGGTTGCTACGGAGACAGCCCCTCCGGGCAATCGCGGTCAAAAGCAGGATTTCCGTCGGGGCTGCCAGCAATTCCCGGATCCCGAGGGGAACGCGGACCGAGACCGCCACTGGGGGGGGGGGGGGGGGGGGGGGGCGGGGGTGAGCAGGGGGCACCCAGAGGGGCCCATCCCTGCTGAGGGCGGGGACTTCCCCAGGAAGCCGGGACCCACGCCTCTAGCGCCTCGGAGGAGTCCCCTAGTCGTCCGGGACCCTCCCACCAGTGCCAGGGGCGGGAAAGTTTAGGGGGCTGCGATTTCGGCTGCCTCCCCGCCCTCTGGGCTGCAGGCCTCACCCTCGACTTCTGCTGATTTGGGATAGGGGGACTTCCTGGACCCCCAGAATTGTGCCCCACATTGTGCATTCTCCAGAAACGGTTCTCCTTGACCTCCTCCAGCAAACTCTCTCACCTGGTCCTCCCAGCACCCTCCCCCACCCCCAGTTCCCCTCTTCCAGACCCTCCAGCTTCTTCCCAGTTCCTCACTTTCAAGGTCCCCTCAGTTTATCCCCCAGCCCCTGTTGGGAGAGTCCCCTTAGTCCCTCTGCCCTGACTCAGCCCCCTTTCCAAATTCTATTACTTTCACTCTACAGGTTCCCTCCGTTTTCCCTACCATTTGGGGGGGGGGGCGGAGAGGGTCCCTTCGGTCTGCTTTCCCCAATATTCCTTCAGCCCCCCCCCCCCCTCCAGATTTTATCAGTCTCTTTCTCCAGGTCTCCTCAGTTTTCCTCCTCAAGTCCTTCTCCGGGGTCCTGGGAGGGGGGTGAGGTCCCTTTGGCCCTCGGCTCGCTCAGCTCTGCTCAAGTTCAGCCTGCCTCCCGCAGCCCTCCGTCCAGGGCGCTGGCGGGTCGGAGGCGGGGCGCCGCGCTGCCCGTCCGGCCCCACCTGACGGCCGCCTACCTGGTCCCAGGGGAGGCCGCCTCGGACAGACCCCGGGAGAGCCAGCCGGGCTCCCAGCAGCCGCGAGTGCCGACGCCGTGGGGGGCGGGGGCGGGGAGCTGGGGAGCTGCCGGCCTCAGACCGCCGCCCGCTCTGGGCCCGGAGGAGGAAGCCGCCTCGGACTTCTCTTATTGCAGCCCTGCGGCGGCGGCGGCGGGGAGAACTCACAGGCCCGCCCCAGCCCCGAGCCGGCTGCCCGGGGGGGAGGGGCCCTCAAATCCCGGGCCCGCCTGCTCCCACTTCCCGCCTCCCCCGGGTTACCGGGGTTCGGCTCTCCCAGCCCTCGCCCTGCTCCCCAGCTCCTCCCCCAGACCCGGACCCCTTAGCACAGCCTCCCCGAGGGGTCCCTCCAAAGGGGCAGGTTCCTCACCACCCCCCCAGAAGCACCTGCTCTTTTAGACTGATTGGAGTTCAGGTGAAGAAGCAGCTGTTCTCTATCACTGAAGCCCACCCCCCACCCCCACCCCCTTTTGCAGCTGGGAAAACTGAGGACCAAATGCAGGCAGGCTTTACCCAAGTTCTCCACAGCCCGCTGACTTCAGATTGCTGTCACCGGAGCCACTGCGGATCCAATCGCCTTGACTTGCCTATCTCAGGAGTCGGAGACGTGGGGGCACAGGGATGTAGGGCGGTGGGGAGGGTGGGGACCCTTGTTGGAAGCTGCTTTTCAGAGGAATCAGCCCTCAGGCCACACCGAGGGAGGGAACAGTGTCAGCTTCCCCCAAACACCCAAGATTTAGAGAAACTTGAGTGTCACCCTCAGTTCCAGCCTTTCTGACTAGGAGGGATCCCTGACCCCTACACACACACACACACACACACACACACACACACACACACACACACGGGGGGGGGGGGGCGGGCAGGGGAGAGGTTCAATCCTCCCTCCCTCCACTGTTAACTTCTTCAGCCTTAAACCAAGGACCAGGAAAACCCCTCCTCCCCTGGGGAGGAGATGTGTGTGGGAGGGCCATTTGGTGAAGTAGGTGTGTTCAGGATATGGTAGGAAGGCAGGGAGGGTGTGTGAGCCCAGGTGTGTGTGTGTGTGTGTGTGTGTGTGTGTGTGTGTGTGTGTGTGCTTGGGTGAGTGATTATAGGCAATGAAATCGATGACTGCAATGTTGGAATCAACAACTGGGACACGTTTTGCAGGCACATGTGTTTCTATGTACGAACGGGGATGTGTGTGAATGACGTGGGTGTATGTGTGTGAGAGTGTGCTTGTGCACACACGCTCAGGTACGTCCCATTGTGATTGTGGGATGTAGGTAAGAATGCTTTTCTCTTAGCAAAGGGAAAGCAGCGATGGGAAGGGAGAAACGGGAGGAGGCAGAGACACAGGGACTTGGGAACGGTGGTCTCACGTTGGCTGGGCAGCTTCACAGCCAACAGCAAATGCTACCTAACTGGCTATTGGTCCACATATTCGCTTAACAAACAAACAAACAAACAAACAAACAAACAAACAAATATTAGTTACTGCCTGTCAGGTACCAGGCTTAGGGAACGCAGAGATTAATGAGACTGGTCCCTGTCCCTAAGGGATTCCCAATCCATCAGGCTCCCTCTGTCATCCGTCCAGTTCTGGCTCCTCAGGAGGCCTTCTCTGACTGCCACCCCCATTGGCAGCACCTGCTACTTGATGACCACTGGTTCCTGGGTTTTCCTCAAGGGCAAGAGTCTGACTCTTATCAATGCTCCCAGCACCTAGAGTAGTTCTGGCACAGGGTAACATGTTGTCCGGGCACAGGAATGCATGAATCCATCAAGGAACAAAGGAATTAACAGGTGAACAAATGAAAGCCCAATGGAAAAATAAATAAATGAAGGTAGGAATTAAAGAATGAATGAAAAATTCAGGACTCAATGACTGAATAAACAAACGAATAGAAGAGCAAAACTGCTTATGCTTTTATGTGTTTTAAATGTCTATTTATTTAGGGGCGCCTGAGTGGCTCAGTCGGTGAAGCGTCCGACTTCGGCTCAGGTGATGATCTCAAGGTTCGTGAGTTTGAGCGCTGCATCAGGCTCTGGGCTGACCGCTCAGAGCCTGGAGCCCACTTCAGATTCTGTGTCTCCCTCTGTCTGCCCCTCTGCTGCTTGCACTCTGTCTCTCTCATTGTCTCAAAAATAAATATTAAAAAAATTAAATATAAATGTTATTTATTTAAGTAATCCCTACACCCAACATGGGGCGCGAACTCACAACCCTGAGATCAAGAGTCCTGTGCTCTACTGACTGAGCCAGCCAGGTCCCCTGTTTATGCTTTAAAATACAAATTGGAGGGGCATCTGGGTGGCTCAGTCAGTTGGTCGTCCATCTTCAGTTCATGTCATGATCTCACGGTCCGTGAGTTCAAGCCCCTCATAGGGCTCTGTGCTGACAGCTCAGAGCCTAACAGAGCCTGGAGACTGCTTTGGATTCCGTGTCTCCCTCTCTCTCTGCCCTCCCCCCCACCACAAACTCTCTCTCTCACTCCAAAAATAAATAAACATTAAAAAAAAATTTTAAATACCAATTGGACCACATAAGTTCCTTGCTTAAAATTCTCCTGGGTCCTCCCTCCCAGTTTGCTTGGAGTAATAAGAATAAAATAAAATGCCATAATAACAAAGAATAACAAAATTCAAATGCTTTGCCATGGCCCCCTAGGCTTTGTGTGCCTTGTCCCTGTCCACCCCTCCAGTCCCACTTGGGCCATCTTCCTCCTCAGCTACACTGGGATCCTTCTCGGTTGCCAGAATACATTGAATTTTTGCTTCAGGGCTTTCTCACATGTTGTTCCCTCTTCCTAGGACACCCTTCTTGCTTTTCACAGTACTGGCTCCTTTCCATCTTTTACCTGAAGTACCCTCCTCAGAGAAGCTGTCTCTGACCACCCCATTCAGGGAGGGTCCCCCTTATTCTTGCCCTTGACCCAGTTTGTCTCCTTCATGGCAGTCGTCACAATCTGAAATGGTTTATTTCTCAGTTCATTGTTTATTGCCTATGAATCTCTCTTGACCAGACCAGGGCTCTGATCTCAAGAGATACCTGGCATCACTCGGGACAGATGGACAGAGTCTAGGACTCTCATTTATCCATTTAGGATAATCTGGTGGTAGGGACACAGACTGTGGCCCAGACTACTTGGTTTGTGGACCAACTCTGCCTCTTCCTAGCTCTATGACCTTGGACAACTTATTTTACCTTTCCGTGCTTTGGTTTCACCATCCGTAAAATGGGAATACTAGTAGACCCCACTTTACAGGAGTCTTGGGAAAAATCAATGAGCTGTTGGCACATAGTAAGGGCCATAAAAGTGTTTGCTATCATTCACTCATCCATTCGATCAAACCTCAGATCTTCCCTGTGACTACCCTATGCCAGGCTGGGTGCTGGTGTCTCAAATAGGAATCAGGCTCCAGTCCTTGACCTCTATGTGGCACAGGAGACTGGTGGGCACAGGGGCAGAGAGGCCAGAGGCCATAGGAGGGGCCTGTTTGAAACCCCCCACTATCCTCCTAACCCCCCCCCTCACATTTTCCTTTAAAACATTTCTGAAAACTCCGAGCAAAACCAAAAATCAAAGTCCAGCAAGCCTGCTGAGACCTGCCATCCATTTCCCATCTAGCCGTCACTCTCCTCCTGTTCTCACTGCTGCCTTCAAGCAGCCTAGATAGTGTCCGTTGTCAGTCCCAGTATCCTTGTTGGCAAAGACCGTGCTCTGCTTTGCCTCCCTTCCCTTCCAGTGTACTTGCCCAGAAGTCCCCAAGCCTGCAGCAATCCAACCACCTACCTTCTCTGGGCACAGAGGAGACAACCACCTGCTGTGCAGGCAGGGTCACAACTCCCAGCCTCAAAAGGACATGAGCCAGCCCCAGCAACCATCCAGTGCATTTCCTAATAAGCTGGCCCTATAGATCTGCCCAGAGGACCAGTTCACGCCCTTTCTTCTGTCTTTCACCTTCCCCCCTCTTCCCTCCTCACTTGTACTCTAAATGCCCTCACCCTTTGCATACCTTCCACCTTCTGTAACCCCTTCTCAAGCATCATCTATCTCTCCCTCCGCACAGAATTATCCTTGCAGCATACAAATAGGTTCTAGAATTTCCCATTTAAAAAGAAAAAAACAAAACAAAACAAATATCTTCCCTTAGAGAATTAAGCATTTATCCTGCTTTCTTAGGAGGATCTGCAGTTCATTCCTAGCGGATGAGGGAAAGCTTTTCTTTGCAGAAAAAAGTGCCAACTAATACACTAGAAGGGATGTGAGAACTAGAAAAAAACCCATTTTGCAGCCTCAATTAGATAATCAATTTAGGCAAAAGAATCATCAGTGATGTGTGAGTCAGCTTGGGCAGTCATCACCAAATGCAGGGTGGCTCAAACAACAACCTATCTCTCACAGTTTGGTGGGCTGAAGGTCCCAGATCAAGATCTAGTGGGATTGGCTTCTGGTGAGAGCTCTCTTCCTGGCTTGCAGACAGCCACCTTCCAGGTACATTCTCACAGGACAGAGAGAAGGTGAACTCTTTGGTGTCTGCTCAGATTCCAGCCCCACCCTTATTACCTCATTTAACTTTTAATTACTTCCAGAAGGGCCCTATCTTCAAATACAGTCAAATACAGGGATTAAGGCTGCAACGAGTGAACTGGGGGGAAGGGGGACACAATCCAGTGCACTGTAGATGCCAAAAATGCCAGGTGAAAGGTTTTAAGGAACAGACAGTTAACACGGCGCTGGGAAGGAGCACGGCACAGCCGATCTGTTATTTGCAAAAGGGATTTCTCCTTTTTAATGGAGAAGTCTGGTAGACACCTCGTAACTAAAGTAAGCTGGCACCATGTGACTCCTTGGGTGATGACTATTAAGGATGCGTCATCACTGTGAATAATTCTTGCTACAGAAGCTTAACCTAAAAGCAATCAAGGGGTCAGCAAACTATTGGTCATATATGACCTCTGCCTGTTTTCGTGCATCCCCTGAGCTGAGAATGACTTTTGCATTTTTAAGTGGGTCGAAAAATCGAAGGGAGAATAATACTGCTTGACATACGAGAATTAGGGTAAATCCAAATTTCAGTGTCCATAAATAAAGTTGTATTGAAGCACAGCCATGCTCCAGGGGCTTTCGTATTGTGCGTGGCTGCTTTCACATTACAATGAGGGTTGGATAGTTGCAACAGATGCTGTATGATCTACAAAGCCAAAAATATTTACTTGGCTTTATAGAAAGTTTGCCAATCCCTGCTCTCGACCTGACTTCCAGGTACAAGATACACAGAGCTTAGAGGACTAAGGTAAACAGCGTTATGAGGGGAACTTCAAACCCATCTACAGTGTGAAACATCCTATGAGAACACTGGCCTGGTCACTTTAAAAAGTTGCTGTCATTAAAAAAAAGGGGGGGCAGGGTGGGGGGGGGGGTGACTGTTCTATACTGAAAGAGACCAAAGAGACATCACTACCAAATATAGTGTGTGAACCTTGGTTAGATGTTTTTGGAGGAAAACCTGCTAAAAGCCAGTAGTGGTTGATAATGTTTTTCTCTTTCTCTCCTAGATTTTCAGCTCCACTAGGGCAGGAGTTTTGTCTCTAAGTCTACCCAGCACCTTGCAAGTGACCGGCACCTAGTAGGTGCTTTATAGACGCTGGTGGCAAACAGGAATGAAAGAAGGAATCACTTTCGCTTGAGGGACAGGGATGACCTCACAGAGGAGGGAGTGTCCGAGTGGGTTCTGAAACATAAATAGGAGACTGCCCACGGGAGAAACTTCTAATAGAGCCCCCCGCTCAATGGCTCTGGGGGCAGGGATGACACCCATTCTGAGGGCCCCAGACAGCAAGCAGAACTCTGACTGGTGGGTGGAGGCTCAGGCAGGCAGGCAGAGTTTCAGCTCAAGAGCAGAGGAAGAACGACAACGGTCAGGACAGCTCAGCAGCAGCATGGTTGGTCTCAGGAGGCGCCAGAGTGAGCAGGTGGAGGAAATCCACATGTGGGCAGGGGGTGGGCCTCCATGGGGATGCACAACCAGTCCCACCACCAAGCCTTTGATCCATGGTGCTCCCCATGTGGTGGCCTCTCTCCTCTTTTTTTTTTTTTTTTTGCCCAGGCTCAGCCTTCTAAGCAGGTGGTATTTTCTCCCTTCTCTGAACCTTGAGCATTTCTTGTCTGCACCGTAGGGGGCGTTTCACACGCTTGGCCTTTTATGGGCAGGCACGTCTTCACCTAGTTAAGAGGCAGGACCTCTGACCCGCTGTATGACCTTGAGAAAGTGCCTGTCTCTGGCCTTCTGTTTCCTGATCTGTACAAGGATAGGGTGGGACAAGACGTCCAGTGAGGGCTGTTCAATCTCCAGATGTCTTGCTTGAAGTCTGTCTGGTCCTCTTGGCCTGTATATAACTGGGGACTCCTGGAGGACAGGGAGGGTACTGGCTGAAGCCCCTCTGCCAGGACCCCCAGGAAGGGACCCGACTCATCTCTGCACAGCACAGGAGCCAGGGGTGGCTGTGGGGTGTGTGGTGATCCTCTGACCTCCTTCCTTGTCAAAGGCAGCGTGGGTCATTCAGGCCCCACAAGTTACTAACTGTGTTGTCTTAGGCAAGTGATTTAACAATTCTAGGCTTTAGTTTCTACATCAATAAAACCAGAACAGTAATAGCTATCTTCCAGGAGGTGGAGTAAAAGAAATGATGGCTTTGAAAGCACCTCTACCAGATGTACAAAGAGCCATCAGGAGCCAGGGAGGGAGGTCTGATCAGTTTTAGAATCTTTCCCACCGCTCCTTACCCTAGTCCCTCCATTCTCATAAGGTGATTGATGCAGGGAGAAATAATAAATACTTTCTATGTCTAAAGCAGGCCCGGCACATAGTAGGCGCTCAAATGTTTGTTAAAAGAAAGATTCATTCTATAACCACTATCTCGCTTGAGCCCTGAAGCAAAATGGGAAGGGGCAAGATAATGGTTTTCTCTGTTGCAAGGGTAAAGCCACTGCAGCTCAGAGAAGTAAAGCGATTTGGCAAAAGTAACACAGAAGAGCTGGGTTTGGAACCTAGTACCTTCTGCTTACAGAACCCATAATTGAGATCCCCTCCCATGCAGCCATCTGTGGTCAGGGACTTGCCAGTCTCTGCCTATACTCACCGTCACATAAGGGCGACCTGGTGGGTGGCACTTGGACAAACACAGAGCAGGGCAAGTATGCCCCCCCCCAATCCAGGGGCTCAACTCTGATCTTTGGTGGCCCAGAAGTATGCTCCTTGGACAGAGAGACAGCTTGGCCTTGGCTCAGCTGCCCATTTATCAACAGATCCATGGAGCCACAGGACAGGTGTCCCAGAGCAGGACAGTGGGAAAACTGGCACAGTACGGGGCTGTCTGAGACTGTGGGACTGCCTCCGGGCAGCTGACCCAGCCAGGGGGCTCATGACAAGTTGACGTGGGAGGTCAGGGGTATGCCACCCCAGGGCCTAGGTGCTCCCAACTTCTGTGAGGACTACCATGTTTCCGGTTAGTGGGGCTCTTATCCTGGGGCAGGGGGAGTGTTTCTAGAGGAGGGCAGTACTTGGCTGGGAGCACCACGGGGAAGGCAGTGGAGCCATCTCACAGATTCCTCCCACCAGAGGTGTTGACGTTGGACTTCACTGATGTCCAGGAGCCGTCTGAAGCCCCGGAGGACGTGAGAACCAGCAGGAGCTGACTCAAGTACTACCACTGTCCCTGAGGGCAGGACAGAGCATTATGGAGGTGCTGGGTTTCAGAGTAGGCCTGGAATGTTCCTGAAGGGGCAGCAAGATTTTCACTAGGGGTGGAGAGCTCTAATGGGAGGGAGGACTAGAGTACTAAAGTGAGGTGCAGAGTATTAGGCGTGTTGGTATGTTTCAGGGGGACTGGGATATGAAAGTTGGGGCACACATTTTAAAGTTGAGCTGGAGTTGGGGTGCCTGGATGACTCAGTCGGTTAAGCGTCCCGACTTCAGCTCAGGTCATGATCTCACGGCTCATGGGTTCGAGCCCTGCGTTGGATTCTGCGCTGACGGCTCAGAGCCTGGAGCCTGCTTCGGATTCTGTGTCTCCCTCTCTCTCCGCCCCACCCCTGCTCCCACGCTGTGCCTCTCTCTCTCTCTCTCTCTCTCTCTCTCTCTCTCTCTCTCAAAAATAAAAAATAAACATTGAAAAATTTTAAAGTTGAGCTGGACCCTCACAGCAGGGTCTGGAGTACTTCAGAGATGATGGACTCTGGTACAGTGGGGGTTACAGGACTTCACTGAGGGCTGGGTTATTTCACAAGGTGTGAGAAGATTATGGGGAGTGAAGAAGATTTGGAGTATCTCAGAGGAAGGCTGGAATATTACAGAGGAGGCTAAAGTCTCCTGGGAGAAGCTCGATTATTTGAGGGAGCAGGGGTACTTCAGAGGGGGCCGGACTCTTTCACATGGTGCAACGAGATTGTCTCAGAGGTGAGCGAGTATGGTGGTGGGGACGGTGTGTGACCCTGAGGTTGTCCGGAGAGCCCCCTTAGCCCTGAGTCGGTAGTCCAAGGATTCCAGGGGCGTCCCTGGGAGTCCAGGCTCGTGCTCTCTCCTGCCTCCTCCCACGGCAGGCCATCACCTCCATTTCAGCCACCAGCAGTCCTGACGTACGGGCTATGCTGGTGACCGTGGCCCTGGGAGCCAACGTCCACTGTTGACTCCAAGTCAATGACACCAAAGAGAAGCCAGTCCCAGTGCAGAATCCTGCCTGAGCTCTGGGGCTTCCAGATAAGGGTCAGGCCAACTTGACCATTCCTCTGCCTCTGGGCAGGACTTCCTTCCCCTTTTCAGCAGCCCTCTCCCAAGAGTTGAGGTAGGGGGCATTGATGGACACAGACCTCTCTGGTTCCAGGGGTCTCTGCAGTCTAGCCACAGTCCCTTCTGCACTGATGGGGGAGGGCATACTTATTTCCTGAGTATGGGAACCCTGTTGGGGTGGGGGAGCCTACTCTCCCGCAGCCTGTGAGATCTGAGGCCCTCGGGGGGCCAGGAGCGCTCAGTGCTCGAGAGGGTGTCAGTAGGTGGTGGGTAGAAGAGTGTGTGCCAACTCTGGGTGGGCTCAGGCCCTCAGGGGCCAATTCCTGTTTGTCCTACTATGTACAGCTTCAGCTACCTACTGGGCTGTCACCAACTTCTCCAACTGCTACACATGACACCTTCCCCCTTCCAAAGGGCGACTGGCCCCAGCTCACTTAACATGGGACAGAGCCCCAGACACCCTCCCTGCCCGAGCACCCACATTTCTACCTTCTGTGTCCACACCCCCGGCCGCACACCCTGTACAATGAGGCGGCACAATGCTGTGGTTTCTCACCCAGCGTCAGGCCTGGGGCTGGTATCTCGCCTCTCTGAATGCCCTGTGTCTCCATCAAACTGAAGACTATCCTCTTACCTCCCCCCTCCCCACGCCCCCAGCAGACTGAGGCTCCCTGGGAATGGAGAATTTGGGGATGGGGGTGGAGGGCTCCCGACAGTCCTCTAGGCCTTATCAGAATGGGAAGAAAGAATGCAAATACTGTCTCTGAGACAGCTAGGTCAGCCTGGCCTGGCATATGCCCAAGCCTGGAGTCCCTGCCAGAGGAAGGAGAGAAGAAAGGGAAGAGGGATCACCTTTTATTGAGCACCTACTGCATGCCAGGTCCTATTCTAGACGTTCTACATGCATAGAGTTTCTGTTCCTTTTTTTAAAAAAATTTATGTGGTTTTTTTTTTCATTCTTTAAAATTTAGTTTTGCCCTTCCTCACTGCCCTCCAAATCCCGCTGTAGCCATTGCCTCAACCACGACGCCGAAAGGAAAGAGGCAGAGTCAGCAGCAGCCGCCTCCACCGCAGCAGCCCCCGCGGGAAGAGACTGGAGACGAGGAGGATGGGAGTCCCATAGGACCACCCAGCCTTCTGGGCCCTCCCCCCGTGGCCAATGGAAAGCCTGGTGGCCCCAAGTCAGCCCCACACTGGGATCCACCCACATGTCCACCATCAGTAGAATGGATAAATAAGTTGTTGCGTGTGCCTGCGGTGGGATACCACACTGCAATGAAAATGAACGAACTCCTGCTACAGGCAACTTGCATGGATCTCACAAACACGATGTTGAGCGAAAGGAGCCAGACAGAAAGGAATGAAGACTCTCTTCACAGAGGTCCTCCAGGCTCAAGGGGACCGATGATTCCACCACGGCTGAGTCTCCCACTTCCTCCCCGGGGCAGATGCCCAATTCGGGGGGGGCCTAGGCCCCAGATGTGGCCCATATGGTCGTGGTTGGTGGGGGGCCAACACTGGACCTCCTTTTCCTGGACCAGGCCATGGGGGTCCCTCCAGGGGAGGCTTTCACAAAGAGCAGAGAAATCCTCGAAGGCTCAAAAGTTGGTCTCTTATCAAAAATACCTGCCCACCCAAGGATGGCCCCCAAGTTATGGAAGACAAATCCAACGGCCCTGACACTTTGCCGCAAAGGGTCACTGTCGATATGAGGACGTCTGTGCCTTCTACTACCCAGGCGTCAATGGACCTCCTCTGTGAGACTGTGCCTTCCCATCTGGGCTGGAAGGAGCCCTCTGTGACCTAGCGGCCATATATTTCCCTGTGGCCCTGGGATGGCTACCGGGAGGCTGTTCCACCCACCACCCTCACTCAGTCAGTGACACCCACCCCCATCCGCCACCTCCCCATTTGGGGTCCAGAGTTGTGTTTCATCACTGGGGCCCAGGGTGTCGTCTTTCTTCTGATCCAGCCTCCAGTGACTCGCCTTCAGGACCCCATCTTTGCTCCCCTCAACTGCCTCCTGGATCCTCTTCCCCCTCACCAGCGGACTGCTGAACAGGAAACCTCTTTGGTGCTATTTCTTGTGCACCTGCCCACCCAGCCCCCGGTACTGCCCTCGATTCCAGAAAGCTCTGGAGCAGTTTCCTACCATTGCCTTCTGGCTGCTTAAGTCCTTTTTATGTGACAAACCTTACCCTCAAAGTTGCCAGTTACTCTGTGAAACTCACCAGGTTGATCTGGGGTCAAGTATGGATGACCCGTGTAGTGTTACTTCCTGAAAGGCCACTCTCCCTGCTTTTGGATTTTGTAGTTTCTGCGTCAGTAGCACGATCCCCACCTCTCTGGTCTGTGATCACTGTGCTTTGTGAAACTGTGCATCCCTTCGTACGCAGCCTCTCTCAGTGTCTGTGGGCATCTTTGTGGCTTCCCGACACTAGAGTAAGTTTTTCTGCCCAAACGAGTGAGACTCGGTGCCCTCTAGACTTTCCACACCTCCCCACGGTGGGAGAATTGTGAACCTTTCTGTAAGACTGCCTCCCTGGTCTCCCCATCCTGGTGTCGGTTTCTCTGAGTTTGACACAAGCCCATGAGATGTCCTCTAAAGCTTCTGATGGGCAACCCTATCTCCTCTCCAGCCCACTTTAGCTAGACTATGTCATTGTGAGGCCACCAGCCCTTGCGTCTGAATTCTGTGAATCTCCACCCGGCCTACCTTTGGGTGGAACCTGGACAGCACTGTCGCCTTCGTCTAACCTTCTTCCCTGCATCCCTGGCACTGGTTGTTTCCTGTGAAAGCGGCAGTGAGTTTTGAACTGGCCCTGAGGAAATGGGTCAGGGGTTGTGTGGGCAAAAGGGAAGGATGAGAGCCATTGGGGAACTGAGAACGAATTTTTTTTTTCTTTTTAACATTTTTTTTATGTTAGCAATAAATGCAGTGGAAAAAAATATTTTTGAGAGTAAGAGTGTGAGTGGGGGACAGGACGAGAGAGAGGGAGACAGAAGACCCGAAGTGGGCTCCACACGGACAGCAGCGAGCCCAACGTGGGGCTCAAACCCACCAACCGTGAGATCACGACCTGAGACTAAGTCAGTCGGTTCAACCAACTGAGTCACCCAGGTGCCCCAAGCTGTTATTTATTTATTTATTTATTTATTTAGAGAGAACGAGCGGGGGAGGGGCAGAGAGAGAGAGAAAGAGAGAGACAAGCCCAAGCAGGCTCTACACTGTCAGTGCAGGGCCTGACAAGGGGCTCAAACTCACGAACCGTGAGATCAGGACCTGAGCCGAAATCAAGAGTCTGTCAAGTAACAGACTGAGCCACCCGGGTGCCCCTAGAGTTGCTCTTCCTTTTACAGGGATAGGGAAACCGAGGCCAGAGAGCTCCAGAGACTTGCCCAGGGTCATACAGCTAGTGAATGAGTAAAAAAGCTGGGTTTGGGCTCAGGGTCTACCCGAACTAACACTGCCTTCTCTCCATAGCCCTGATGTGGGCCACTGGACAAATCCTCCTTTCGCCATCTATTGGCTGAATGACCTTGACCAAGTTGCTTAACCTCCTGAAGGCTCAGCCTCCTGATCTGTAAAATGGGGGTATTAACAAAATCTGTGTTCGATGATGAACTGAGATTAATGCATGTGAATGAAGTGCCTGTTGTCTTGTATTACCGTGCAGAGTAAAGGGTAGATAACGCCAACATTTGAAACATACGGAAGAGACATGGTGCAGCCCCGAGTTTGAAGGAAGAGACAAAGCAAAACGGCAGAAGTCACCCCATCTATAAGTTCTCCAGGTCCAGGGGAAGGGAGAAGACATTAAGGCATATGGACCACAAGCTCCCAGCCCCGCCTTGCCCTTAAGCACTGCACTCGGTTACTTGAAGTGTATGTTATATATCAGCCTTTTCCCCTGGACCCTTGAGAGCCTGGCCCAGAGCTGGCATCTCTCAGTGCTGGTTACACTGAAAAACAACATGTTTATTTATTGAGTATTTACAATGAGCCAAGGGTGATGCTAAGGGCCTTCTGTGCGTTAGCTCATTTAGATCTTCACAATGACCATGAAAGAGGGCACCCATTTTACAGAGAGGGAAAATGACATTAGAGAAGATAAGAGCTGGGTGTCTGGCACATAGCTGGTGCTCTTGACTTTCGCTCTGAAAGGCTGAACAGACGGATGGATGAATTAAGAAGGGGGAGGCGGGAGCAAGGAGGTCAAGGTCACAAGTGTTCACCTCTCCCCTCATCCATCTTTATTAGCTGCCACAACTGTGTCCACCACACCTTGTGCCTGGTCCCCCATCACCTGATGGACACAGTCCTAGGGAGCTGGCAGTTCTGCAGGGCCTGCTGAGATCCTCTGAGCCGAATAAAGGAGCAATCTCTCCTGCCAAGCATCTGGCCAGTGTGCCTCTGCCTGAGAACCTGACCTGGAAATTCCATGATGAGGGCCCATCTCCAAATCTCTGACAACCAACAAAGAGTATAGGAAAACGTCGCCCAGCTGCTCTCTCAGAGGTCCCAGGGAACTAAGGGGAAATTCATTCTTTTTTTTTTTTTTAAATTTTTTTTTAACGTTTATTTATTTTTGAGACAGAGAGAGACAGAGCATGAACGGGGGAGGGACAGAGAGAGAGGGAGACAGAATCAAAAGCAGGCTCCAGGCTCTGGGCCATCAGCCCAGAGCTCGACGCGGGGCTTGAACTCACGGACCGCGAGATCGTGACCTGAGCTGAAGTCGGACGCTTAACCGACTGCGCCACCCAGGCACCCCAAGGGAAATTCATTCTTTATTGTAGCAGGAGTGATTTCAGCTAGATTGCAGAAGGGACTTACCGACAGAGAGGGGGAGCAGATCTGGGATTCCTTGCTAGAGTTAGAAAATGACACAGTGGTCCCCGTGGGTGGCTCCGCAGGCTGAGCTGTGAACAAGGCAGACACAGTCTCTCCCGTCTTGGAACTTAGAAGGGGGAGGAGACAATCAACGCATATGTAATATCGAGGCTGATATATGCTTTGAAGAAAGGTAAAGCAGGGATGCCTGGGTGGCGCAGTCGGTTAAGCGGCCAACTTCAGCCAGGTCACGATCTCGCGGTCCGTGAGTTCGAGCCCCGCGTCGGGCTCTGTGCTGACAGCTCGGAGCCTGGAGCCTGTTTCCGATTCTGTGTCTCCCTCTCTCTCTGCCCCTCCCCCGTTCATGCTCTGTCTCTCTCTGTCCCAAAAATAAAATTTAAAAAAACGTTGAAAAAAAAATTAAAAAAAAAAAAGGTAAAGCAGGGAAGGGGATAGCGCATGGTGGCATTTGCGAGTCAGGGCTGCTTTTGATTTTATTTTTTATTTTTTTAGGTGAGAGAAGGCCTCTGCAGAGACGACTTTAAGCAGAGATCTGAATGAAGTGAGGGAACAGCCAGTGCAAAGGCCCTGAGGTGGGAGTGTGCCTGGCAGGCTCTGGGAACAGCAGGCCGCCTGTCCGAGTGAATGAGGGGCACGAACCAGAGCTGAACGGAGAGAGAAGCTTGCATTCTGGTGTGCACTGGTCAGCCACAGCATGATATGTGACTTTGTTATAAATGTGATAGGAAACCATTGGAGGGTTTTCAAGCAGGAGAGTAATGTGATTTGTGTTTTAAAATAATTTTTAACGCTTTATTTTTGAGAGACAGAGAGAGAGACAGAGTTAGAGTGGGAGAGGGGCAGAGAGAGGGAGACACAGAATCTGAAGTGGGCTGTAGGCTCTGAGCTGTCAGCACAGAGCTGGACGTGGGGCTTGAGCTCTTGAACCGCAAGATTATGACCTGAGCCAAAGTCAGATGTTTAAACTGACTGAGCCACCCAGGTGTCCCTAAAATAATCTTTTAAAAGATTTTATTTTTGGGGCGCGTGGGTGGCGCAGTCGGTTGAGCGTCCGACTTCAGACAGGTCACTATCTCGCGGTCCGTGAGTTCGAGCCCCGCGTCGGGCTCTGGGTTGATGGCCCAGAGCCTGGAGCCTGCTTCCGATTCTGTGTCTCCCTCTCTCTCTGCTCCTCCCCCGTTCATGCTCTGTCTCTCTCTCTGTCTCAAAAATAAATAAACGTTGAAAAAATTTAAAAAAAATAAAAAATAAAAAAAATAAAAGATTTTATTTCCCCCCCCCCAAAAGATTTTATTTTTAAGAAATCTCTACACCCAGCATGGGGCTCAAACTCACAACCCCAAGATCAAGAGTTGCACACCCCATGGGGCGACTGGGTGGCGCAGTCGGTTGAGCGTCCGACTTCAGCTAGGTCACGATCTCGCAGTCCGTGAGTTCGAGCCCCGCATCAGGCTCTGGGCTGATGGCTCGGAGCCTGGAGGCTGTTTCCGATTCTGTGTCTCCCTCTCTCTCTGCCCCTCCCCCGTTCATGCTCTGTCTCTCTCTGTCCCAAAAATAAATTAAAAACATTGAAAAAAAAATTAAAAAAAAAAAAAAGAGTTGCACACCCCACTGACTGAGCCGACCAGATGCCCCTAAAATAATTTTTGACTTAATTTTTTGAAGTAAGGTCTAGGCCCAACATGGGGCTTGCACTCGCAATCAAGAGTCACATGGTCTACTGACTGAGCCAGCCAGGCGCTCCTTAATTTATTTTTTAAACAGCTAATACATTCATATGGTTCAAAGAGTAAAATATATTATGAGGCGCCTGGGTGGCTCAGTCGGTTGAGCGCCTGACTCTTGATTTCTTTGGCTCAGGACATGATCTTGGAGGCGTGGGATTGAGCTCCACGTCAGGCTCTGCACTGAGCGTGGGGCCTGCTTGAGATTCTCCCTCTCTCTCCCTCTATCCTCTCTCTCTCTCCCTAAAAAAATTTAAAAGCCCCCAAAATGCAAAGTATTGTTCCCCTTCATGCCTTTATTCCCTTCCTTCCACCAACCACGTATTAGTTTCTTGATCGTCCTTCTAAGACTTCTTTACACAAACACAAGCATATATGTAATTAACATTTATATAGCACTACTATGTGTCAGACCTTATTCTTATCTTTATTTTTTTAATGTTTTGTTTATTTTTGAGAGCAAGAGAGACAGAGCATGAGCAGGGGAGGGGCAGAGAGAAATGGGGAGACACAGAATCCAAAACAGGATCCAGGCTCTGAGCTGTCAGCACAGAGCCCAACGTGGGGCTCGAACTCACAGACCGCGAGCTCATGACCTGAGCCGAAGTCGGACGCTTAACCGACTGAGCCACCCAGGTGCCCCTGACCTCATTCTTATCTTTAAAAGATTAACTCATTTAATCTTTATGACTCAACCCTATGACCTAAGTACTGTTAGCCCTACTTTACAGATGAGGAAACTAGGGCACAGAGAGGCTAAATTATTGCCCCAAATTGCACAGCTTTTAAGTAACCATATTAGTTCTCTAGGGCTGCTATAACCATAACAAATTACCACAAACTGGATGGCTTCAAACAACAGAAACTTTTTCTTTTTTTAAAAAAAAAATATATATTATTTATTAATTTATTGTATTTTTGAGAAAGAGAGAGAGTGCACAAGCAGGGGGGTGGGGGGACTGGGAGACAGGGAGATGCAGAATCTGAAGCAGGTTCCAGGCTCTGAGCTGTCAGCACAAAGCCCAACATGGGGCTCAAGCCCACAAACCAGGAGATCGTGACCTGAGCCAAAGTCAGACACTCAACTGAAGGAGCCACCCAGGAGCCCCCAGAAATTTGTTCTTTCATAGTTCTGGAGGCTAGAAATCCAAAATTGAGGTGCCAGCAGGATTCATTGTTTTTAGAGGCTCTCAGGAGCATTTGTCCCATGCCTCTCTTCCAGCTTCAGGTACTTTCTTCCAATCCTTGGTTTGTAGATGCGTCTCTCCAATCTTTGCCTCTGTCTTCACACGGCATTTTCTACTGTGTGTCTGTCTCTGGGTCCAAATATTCCTCTCCTTATAAGGATACCTGTCATGATGGATGCAGGGCCCAACCTAATCAAGTATGACCTTAACTTGATCCGCAAAGGCTCTATTTCCAAATGAGGTCACATTCACACGTTCCAGGTGGACGTGAATTTCGGCGGGACGCTATTCAACCCACTACAACACGGGAATGTGTATTTGAACTAAGGCAGTCTGGCTTCTGAGTCTGTGCTCTTAATCACTGGTTATGCTGCCACTCAGTAAGGTCACAAATATAGAGACATAAGAAAATATTAAAACTCTTTTTCTACAGACAGTGGAATATCACATGTTTCTCTGTACCTTGCTTTTTATTTTTCACTTTTTATTATTTTTTTCTTTTTTTTTTTTTAATTTTTTTAACATTTATTTATTTTTGAGACAGAGAGAGGGCATGAACAGGGGACGGTCAGAGAAAGAGGGAGACACAGAATCTGAAACAGGCTCCAGGCTCTGAGCTGTCAGCACAGAGCCCGACGCGGGGCTTGAACCCACGGACCGCGAGATCATGACCTGAGCCAAAATCGGACGCCCAACTGACTGAGCCACCCAGGCGCCCCTATTTTTTTCTTTTAGTAAGTTCTACACCCAGTGTGGAGCTTGAACTCACAGCCCTGAGATCAAGAGTTGCATGCTCTACCCAGTGAGCCAGCCAGGTGCCACATACCTTGCTTTTTAAACTTAATGTCCCCTGCAAGCTTGCCCTATGAGGACACACAGATCTCCCTCATTCTTTTTCATGGTTGCATAGTGTTCCATTTAATGGGTGGACTGTCCTCTACCTAACCCAACACCTTACTAATGGACAATTGGGTTATTTTGAGCCTTTTGCTATTGTCAACAGTGCTGCAGTGAATAACGTTATACAAACTTCATTTCTCACTTGTGCAAGCGCATCTGAAGGATAAATTCCCAGAATCAGGACATCTGGATGCATTTAGAATTTTGATAGAATTTGCCAAAATGCCCTCTTGGGGGCCTGTACCGATTTATATTCACGTGCGTGAGAGCACTCTGTGACAGCACATACAAGAGTGTGGTTTCCTTACAGAAATAGCCACAGACTAGATTATTAAACTTTGGGATTTTTTTTTAACAGAGAGAGAGAGAGAGAGAGCAGGAAAGAGGGGCAGAGGGAGGGAGAGGGAAAATCTTAAGCAGGCTCCGCACTCAGCACCAAGCCCAACGCTGGGCTCCATCCCAAGACCTGGGGATCATGACCTGAACTGAAATCAAGACTCAGAGGCTCAACCGAGTGAGCCACCCAGGCAGCCCTAAACTTTGAGATTTTTTGCCAGACTGATAAGGAATGGTATCCCACTGTGGTTTCCCTGATTTTCATTCCTTCTGAGTTTGAGCTTCTTTTCACATGTTGAGAAGCCATTTCTATTTGCTTTTCTGAGAACTGTCAATTCATATCCTACGCCTGTTTCTATTAGGTTGTTGCTCCTTTTATTATTTTTTTATTATTTATTTATTTATTTATTTTTTAACATTTATTCATTTTCGCGAGACAGAGAAAGACAGAGCTAGAGTGGGGGAGGGGCAGAGAGAAGAAGACAGAATCTGAAGCAGGCTCCAGACTCCGAGCTGTCAGCACAGAGCCCGACGTGAGGCTCGAACTCACAGGCCGCAAGATCATGACCCGAGCAGAAGTCCCACGCTTGACCGACTGAGTCCTCCAGGTGCCTCTGTCCTTTTAATGAATTTCCAAAAATGCTTTATCAATTAGAGAGCTGATCCTTGGTCTATGATCTGAGTTGCAAATATTTTCCTCTAGCTTGTCATTTGTCTCATGAGTTGCTTTTTTGTGTTTTAGCTTGTGAAAGTTTTTGATTTTTATGTATTTGACTTTAACCAATCCTTTTTTATGACTTTTTGGGTTTGAGTCACGGTTAGACTTTTCCCACTATGAGATGATAGATTCTCCGGTGTCTTTCTCTAGTGCTTTTATGGTTTTGTTTTGATTTTTTTTTTTTTAACATTTAAATCTTTGATCCCTTTGGAAGTTATCCTCAGTGAGGTACTCAATGTGACATACAGATCTAATTTTTTTTCCAGTTGGCTACCTAGTTGTCCTAACACTGTTTACTAGCGTCCATTCTCCACTTTGAGATGCCGCTTCTATCAAATACTAAATAACTGTCCATTGAGTCTATTTCTGGACAGTCTATTTCAGTCCCTTGGTCTGCTTGTCTCCTCCTGCACCCAAATCAAATTGTTTTAATTACTGACGCTTTAAATATTACCTATAGTAGTTAAGTTAGTGGTGTCCTCTTCCCCCACACCCTGAAAAGTTTCTTGGTATTCTTTTCCCTTTTTTTTTTTTCCTGAGGGTGGGGAACCTCAGGAGATCTCATAGGACTTATACTCTATAGGGGAACAGACAATAAACAGTATTCATGTGTCGGGGTGCCCGGGCGACTCAGTCAGTTAAGTGCCCCGAGTTTGGCTCAGGTCATGATCTGGCAGTTCGTGGGTTCGAGCCCCGCATCGGGTTCTGTGCTGACAGCTTGGAGCCTGGAGCCTGCTTCAGATTCTGTGTCTCCCTCCCACTCTCTCTCTCTCTTTCTCTCAAAAATAAACAAACAAACAAACGTTAAAAAAAAAAACAATTCTTACATGTCACTTGGTCGTGCCAAGAAAAACAACAAAGCAGATAAAAGGACCGAGGCATGTAGGGACTAGTATTTCGATGGGCAGCCAGGGAGGGCTCCCCCGGGGAGGTGAATATACTTTCGCGAAGGGATGGAGGCCACAGGGATACCTGGGGGGAGACAGTCCCAGCAGGACCAAGGACAAATGCAAAGGCCTGAGCCAGGAGCATGCTTGGCATGTTGAAAAACAACAAGGCAGCCGGTGCCCCCCGGAATGGGGAGCTCGGAGGGGAGAGTGGGAGGCGATGAGGTAGATCGTGCAGAGGCCTTGCAGGTCACAGCAAGGACGCTGGCTTTTCCTTTGAGATGGGGAGCTATGGGAGGGGACTGAGCAGCATAGTGACATGTTCTGACCTCCCTTTTAACAGGATGGCTCAGGCTGCTGTGTGGAGAACAGACTGTACAGGTGAGGGCAGCAGCGGGGGGGGGGGGGGGTGGGGGGGGAGGGGCAATAGAATTTGGGATGGGTGAGTGGATTGTAACTCAATTTCCTTGTCCGTCTCCCCCACTAAACTGAGCTTTACAAGGACAGGCACGGAGCTTATTCAGTGATCTATGCACTGAGTAGGCATGGGTAAACATTTGTGGGAGGAAGAAGGCGGGGAGGATAGATTGGAGGAGGCAGGAGAGGCAGAGTCCCCTGGGGAATGGCTCTGCAAAGGCCACAGACAGTGGAGGGAGCAGATGTGATGACAGAGCCAGCTCCCCAGCAGGGTTGGAGGCTGAAGGGGGCAGAAGCCAGGAAAGCTAGTCCTCCCAAGCTGGTGTCCACCCAGCCCAGGATCTATGACCCCCATCAAGGACAGGCTATGTGCAGCTTATGCTCGAGTTTTGCTACCACAGGGACCCTGGAGGGGGGCTCTCTTTCTCAAGGTGAGAGGGTTCAAGGGTGAGGTAGCCTGGGAGAGAGAGCAGCTTTCCTTAATTCTAGCACACTGAGGCCCTGGGAAGGGATAATTTGTCCTCTTCACAGATGATAAATTGAGGCTTCGAGAAGGAAAGGAATTCACCCAAGGTCACACAGCAAATAAGTGGCTCAGCCCAGTTTCCGGGGCTTGGTATCTATAAGACACCTCCTTGGCCACTGCCTAATTTTGGTCTGGGTTCCTCTGCAGTTTTGGGGAGTGACCAAGGGCAGAGGAGGAGGTGACTCCTGGCATTCAGCCAGCCCCGAGCTGCTGCCCAGGCACAGCTACTGATGCCCCACTGGGGGTAGGACCCAGCTGTAGGGAACAGGAGAATGGGGCCCTTCAGGACTTCATGATGCTTTGAGCAGAATGGGCCTCAGAGCGCAGCAGGTAGATGAGAGGCACCAAAGTAAGGGAGGAGGAAAGAGGTTGGGCTTTGAAATACATCTTGGCCTTGCCACTATCTCACTGTGTGACTTTAAGTAAATTGCATCTGTCCAGAAACCTCAGTTTGTGCATCTGTAAACTGAGGACAGCCTCTCTCCCTTACAGGGCTGGCATGCAGTTGAATGAAGCAACAGGGGTCCAATGCTACCTGGAAGTGCTTCCTTCCTGACCCTCCCCCACCCAGACCAGGGTGCTGGTATCCCTGTCCCCAGCAGAGGCTGATCCACTGCTCCTAGGTGAAAGGGAACATGAGTTGTGACAGCATCTCAAGTCCCAGGCCTACAAATGGATCCAGACTATGTGGGACCTGGCCAGTGCTGATACCTATGTGCCCTATTAGGGCCAGGTGAGCCCGCAGAGCCTTTAGGACAGCTGGGTCATCCCTGGCTCTTCCCCAAGTATCTCAAAGTACTTGTTCACTCTGGGCCTCAGTTCCAGGGAATCTCTTGAGCAATGGTTGGGGGTGGGCAGGAATTGGAGGCCTTCTATTGGGCGGATGGAGTAGGCTGCTTCGATCGTCGTGAGCTCCCTGTCTCTGAGGTATGTAAGCAGAGACTGGACAAGCACTGGGCAAGGAATCACTCATCGATGGACATTAGATAGGGGCAAGAAAGTGGGTACTTGGTATGGTAGGGGCTGGCCAAGGACTTCTGAGAGCTGAAGGACAAATATGAGTAAAGTAGGGAAGAGCAGCATGTTTAGGTCTGAGAGAACAGCAGGTGCAATGCCTGAAGGCAAGCGAAAGCCCTGCATTTTCAGGGAGCTGAAAGTTTAGCATGGCAGGAGGGTAGGAAGCGAAGGGCACTGGCTGAGCTGGATGATGTCAGAAGTCACAAGTCCTCATCTAAAAGGGGACCCATCTTAGGGGTCAGGATCCACTCTGTCCCATGAGGGACATGAATGAGGAGTGAGCCGGGTGAAAGAAGATGGGGCAGAGAGGGAATCATCTGTGCAAACACCCAGAGAAGAGGAAAGACAGCTGAGAGGAGATCAGTCTGACTACAGCCAGGCTGGGAGAGGGGGAGGAGGTGTGACTGAGACTAGAGACCCAGGTATGGCCTTGTGGGTTTTGCTGACTTGCCTGAAGGCCATCGGCAGTCCCCAAAGGGTTTTACATGGTGGTTGGAGGGGGGTAGTGGTGGTGACCCAACCCCAGTCAGTAGAAACGTTGAGGAAGGTTGTCTGGGATGCCCTTTAAGGTCCCTGCAGACCCCCTAAGACCCCGCAGAAGCTCTGGGGAGTCCAGCTCTCTTAGGCACAACCTCAGAGGCATCTCAAGGAGGATGAGGAAGTTCATTTGTCAGAGGAACCACACAGAAAAGTGACACCTGGAGGTGAGTGAGGTCTGGTCTCAGCTCATCACTGATTCAATGACTCAGTAAATCTTAGCTCTCAGACCACAGGGGCTGGCAGGACATTCTCTCATCACAAGATGCGGAAGTGAGGCCCCCCAGACGGAGGTTCAATGAAATCGCTCCAGACCACAGAGCAAATCTATGGCAAGGTCAGGGTCAGGGATAAGGAAGCTAGTACCTGCAAAGCACCTAGTATGTGCCAGTCCGGTGCTAGGCACCGCATACACCACATCACTGACTGCAAGTACAGCTTCATTTTGCAGATGAGCAGACTGAGGTGCAGACGGCACGACTCTTGTGCCAGGTCACGCAGAGCTAGGGCTGGAGACCTCGTCGTGCACCACTTTCGGGTCTGCGTTTAAGGGGGAGGGGGGGGGTTGTGTCCAGGAGAGTGAGAGGACGGCGGGGCTGTGTTTCTGGGACTTTCCTCTCTGAGGTCTGAGGCCTGAAATAGTTGCGCTCCAGTGGGCGCCCCCAGGCTTGGCCACACTATCTGCCCCGCCCGCTGCGGGGAGCGGTCTAGACACAGATCCCCTCTCCCCGCATAATGGCGCGAGCCTCGCCAAACGCTCGGAGCGACGTGAACGGGCCCCGGGGTAGCCCGGCGCGCTGAAGCCGGCGCCGCTACTGCGACGCAGCCTCGTGGCCGTCTACGGGGACGCCTCGGCTCACTCCTCCGCCTTCCTGCGCTCCCAGCGCAGCTACTCCCGACGGCAGCGGCGCAGAGTGTGGCTGCCGCCGCCCCGCGCCAACCAATCAGGAAGCAGAGGCGTACTCCGGGCACGCCTCCCCTATGACGTCACGCAACCGCCCAGGAAGCCCCGCCCGGTGGCCTTACCTGGGAAAGGTCTTGGGAGAGGGCAGTGGTTGTAGGCTCTCGAAGGGTGAAAATAACCGCCATGTGAATCGCACACATTATACCTGCCCTGAGAAATACAGTCAGGGTAAACAGTTTCCTAATTTTTTTTTTTTAAATTTTTTTTTCAACGTTTTTTATTTATTTTTGGGACAGAGAGAGACAGAGCATGAACGGGGGAGGGGCAGAGAGAGAGGGAGACACAGAATCGGAAACAGGCTCCAGGCTCCGAGCCATCAGCCCAGAGCCTGACGCGGGGCTCGAACTCACGGACCGCGAGATCGTGACCTGGCTGAAGTCGGACGCTTAACCGACTGCGCCACCCAGGCGCCCCTACAGTTTCCTAATTTTAAAATGTGCTTATTCCCTGAATCGCTCTTCAACCACCCATCCGTCCGTCTGTCCATCCATCTGCACCATCCACTCAACCATAGCTACTGGGCACCTCCTGGGTGCCAGGAGCTGAGCTGGGTGCTGGTGATAAATAACGAGGAACCTTGTGCTTGTGTTCACGGAGCTCGGAGGCTAGTGAAGAAGTCTGACAGTAACAAATGCTTATACCAATCATGCTTTTATTACAATCGTGATCCATTCTAGGAACATAAGGTACAGGCTGCTGGGATAACGGAGTGTTTAATTTAGATTGGGGGCTCGGGTCTCTGGAGAAGTTACGTTCGAGCTGACTCCTGAAGCAACAAAAGTGTTCCAGGCAGAGGGAAGAGCTTGTGGAAAGGCATTGAGGTTGGCAGGCACTTAGAGGGTTCTGGAAAGGAAAAAAGAGGTCAGCGTGGCTGGAAAAGAGCTGGGGGAGGGAAAGCGAGGTGAGATAAGACTCTGGAGCTTTGGAGGAACAGATGATTCCAGACCTTGAAGACCAGAGTAAGGGAGTAGAATTGTATTTTAAGTGTGATGGGCTTAAAGCTGGAAGGGGCGGGGGGGCAGGGGGGGTGGGGTGGGGTGGGGTGGGTGTCACTTTGTCTCGCTTTGTTTTAAGATCTTCCTTGCTCTGTGTGGATAATAGACAAGAGTGGACACTGGGAGACCCATTAGGAAGACCTTGTAGGTGTCCTCTAGGCCTGAACTAGATGATGAGAGGGGGGCCATGTGGGTGGAGAGTCGTGAACAGACTCAAGAAATAATTAGGAGATAGGATCTATAGGCTGCCTGGTTGCTGGATTGAGTGCAGGCAGATGGGTGGGACCAAGGAAGATTAAGATTAAGTACCTTCATTGGACAATTATTTATACAGTCTTCTCTGGGTGCCAAGTACTGTTCTAGAGAGACTGTCGAGATTCAAATCCTGCCCCTGCCACTTGCTAGCTGTTTATTTTAGGGAAGTCATTTAACCTCTCTCTGCCTTGATTTCTTCATTTATAAAATGTGGATTCTAATAACACCCCAGAGGATTGTAGTCAGGATTAAATGAGTTATAAATGTAAAACCTTGGATCTGGAGGTCTGGGACTGGGCTCTGGGGCTCGGTACTTGGACTTGGGGCTGAGTGCTTGGGCCTGCTTCTTGGAGTAATCAAGCCTCCATTTCTTTACTGGCCTTATACAAATGAACCTGCCCCTAACTTGACTCTCTTCTCAGTGGCTTCATAGCACATGATAAGGGTGTGACCCTACCTGTCTGCACTGTTTGCTCCACGGAGACCTCAGAAGGAAGGGAAATAGAAGGCTGCTCTGGGCCTCTTCATGGACCCTTTCTGGGGCCCCTATTTTTTTCTGCCTGAGCCAGGAAGCCCACACTCCCTTATCTTCTGCCCCTCCCCCACAGCCATCTGCTTAAAGGAAGTGGCTCTTTAGTTCTTCACAGGAAGCCACAGGCCTCCTCTGCTTCAGCTCCCTCCAGCTACCGCTGACCCAGGCCCTTTGCTGGCCCAGGCCCCCTTCAAGGCTGAGTCCAGAGATGCCCTGTACCTGGCATCATTCTCTGCTACCCAGTCAAGGAGACTGTTCTTTTCATTTCCTTGTGTGGACTGTTCTTTTCATTTCCTTTCAATCTCTGTGGCCCAGGTCTGGAAGCACAGGCTGTAGACCTGGAGGTGAGACCTGACTGTAGAGGGTCGTGAATGCTGTGCTCGGGAGTTTGGAGATCCCAGCCTTGGAGGACTAAGGGCCTGCAAGGGAGAGGAGAAGCAGGCCCTGCAGGGATCCTCAGGACTGACCATTCCCGTGAGCTTCAGGAGCTCCTTCTGTAAAGCAGGGACAACGTCTGACTCGCTTTGGTCTTCAGCATCCATGGTGCCGTCCGCCCCAGGGAGAGCTGTTGGTAATTGGGGAGCGGCTCAAGGATGATGCAGGCAGAGGGAGATTCAGGGTAGGACTGCACTGCCACCTGGTGGCCATAGCCGCACATAGCACCATGGGATGGTAGGAGGTCGGCTCTTAGAGGGAGTGAGGGGACTTTCCAGGGTACCGACCCGGCCAGGAAAGCCCTTAACGAATAAAAGAAATCCCTACGGATTTTATTAAAGAGAAAGACACCTCCAACTTGAGCGCTTGGGAAAGACATTCTAGGTCCAGATGAGAGTCTCACTGCTCCCCTCCTCCATTTCACAGACTATGACACTGAGGCCCAGAGAGAAATGATGAGGACAGAGGACCTCAATGTTGTTTTCCATAAAGTCAGCCACGCAGATGGGATCTATTTTTGGACTTGCCTCAGGGTGTGGTCCCAGAGTGAGGATCTGCCCTGCTGGTTTCTAGTCACCCTCATTTGTGACCAAACATGGCATCCTCGACACCATCACCCACCTTAGTCACCAAAGTTGGCACCACAAGGTGGCTTTTGGCAGCTTCTAAAAATAAAATCCACTCTCAGAGGGCCTGGATCAGACAGGACCGAGAGGATTCCGAAGCATGTGCTTCAGACTCAGCAGTTTTAGACCAGGAAGGACCTCAGAGATCATAATATCTGAGCCCCCTTATTTTAAAAGCAAGGAAGCTAAGACTCAGAGAGGGCAAGTAAGCTGCCGGAGGCGCCCCCACCCTGTTGCTGGGCCGGGACTCAGCTTTTTGTCTCTCTGAAGGCCATTGCCAAGGAGGGGTCTGAAAGTGCATTAGCATCTCCTGACTTGCTGCCATTAACGAATTCGGGTTTGTGTCCATCGTTCTGCCTCACACGTTGTAGACGGGATGATCGTGGTCCATGATGGCTAACAAGGGCCAGGATGGGTGAAAGGAGACAGGGGCAAGGAGGTGGTGACAGGGAGGGAGAAGGAGTCCATGGATACTTTGGGGGGGCTCCTAGTTTGTGCACTGTGGGCTCCAAGGAGGTAGGAACTGGGTCTCTTTCACCACAGTGTTCTCAGCAGCTGGCACAGTGCCTGATACAGACTGAGTGCCCAGGAAATGCCCGCAGAATGAAAGCCAGGAGTTATCCTGCACAGACCCATGGGATCTTGTGGTAAGAAGAGTGTCCCCTTAGAGATGGGTAATTTTCAGTGTCATTCAGCCTGAGAAGTGCTGAGGCCTCAAATCTGAAATCCTGGGGGCAGAGCTGTCTCTCTCTGGCCTTGACGCTGTTCAAGGCAATAAGATGCCAAGGGAATAATTGTGTGTGTGTGTGTGTGTGTGTGTGTGTGTGTGTGTGTATGCTCCTGGGGGCAGGGCACCAACCTTGGGAGAAAGGAAGAACAGGGTCTGTGAGTTCCAGAAAGTAAACCCTGACCCCAAAGTCACATGATCTAGTTCCTGGTTGTTATTTGGCTATTTCCTCTCTGCTTTCTGCTCTAATCTTGCAAAGGAGGAAACTGAGTCGCACGATGTGACGGAATGCGTGTTACATCTGTAGGACTCCAGAGGGCATTCCTAGCTACTATGCTCCACTGCCTTATGTGAAAACCCCAGCCTCATCTATGCCGGGAAATGCTGAGTAAAAGGTTAGGGGCCTGTGTTTACTCAGACCACAGTGTTAAAAGGGGGTCAGGCCCCTCATCCCCAGGCCTACATGGGAGTGACAGTGAGTATTATCAAGGGTCCCCAAGGGAAAGAACAAGAGGTCCAGTCATCCTCCCCATGAGATCTGGTGAGGGTGATGGGACAGACAGGCAGATGGAAGGACTGACCTCAGGTTCAATTCTACCCACATCTATTAGCACCTATACGAGGCCTGTCCCAGGCATTGGGGAGAAGAGACAAATTAGAGACAGCACTCTCCCCGAAAGTGTTGAGGGACACACATTCATGTCTCTGGGGTGTCAACCTTCTAGACAAACTGGGGTGCAGGCTTCAGTAGAGTGTGATGCTCGAGACCCCGCCTTCCTCTGTAGGCAGAAGTCCGCTGTCTACCCGTCTGTGGATGGCCCCAGCCGAGGCGGGACTCTGCAGAGGTCCTATGGTAAGTATCAGGGGACCCAGCCCAGCTTTCGCTCTGGGACACAAACCACAGAGAGTGTGTGTGGAGCAGCTGGTGCCTCTACTACCTGTGTGCCTTTTCCACGAGCAGTGCTTCTCGGGGCCTGGGGCAAGCCAGCGGGGGCAGACAATTGCCATCTGCCCAGATGGCATTAGATCTGGGGGCAGGAGCAGGCAGGAGGGGACCTCTTCCCTGCCCACCCACACACATTGCTAATTGAAGACGAATTTCTGGGTTATAAGTGGGGGAGGCCTGAGGACAGCTTACGTGGCCCTTTTGTGACAAGATGTCGTGGTTCGCACGTGACCGCTTCCCAGGGATGCGGACCTCCCAGCGAGGCCAGTCTGGCATAAACCAGAACCAGGGCTGGGACCCTTCTGTCCTCACTGCCACTTGATTTCGAGGGCCTCTTTGGCCTACCCCTACCTGGGTCCAGGCACCCAGGTTCCCCTGGACAGGACTCCCTAACTTCAGATCTCCCCCCTAGGTTTGGTCTGGCCTTCCTTTCCCACCCGGAGGGTGTAAAGCCTCCGTATGCCAACTGTCCACTTTATCCCACTTTATCTTGAAGGGAAGGAGACCTTGCCGAGGTCCCTCGAAAAGCTGCTGTCACACACTTCCCCAAGGCAAAGGTCTGGCCTATATTCTCCACCTAGCGCTTCTTCAGAGAATGGAGATCCAGCTTCTCCATCTCTGCCTCGTCAGAAAAGTAGCTGGAAGCTTCTCCCACTGAGAACAGACTGAGCTCTGCCTCCCCAGGCACCCTGTGAAATTGAGCCTGAGTGTTCACGCTGTGGCAGGAGGCTCTGCTGGGAAGGAATCCCAGAGGAGGGGATGTCTGAGCTGGGTTACGAGCTTCAGAAGGACATTCTAGGCAGAGAGAACAGCATGTGCTGAGGCCCAGAGACAAAGCCACCTGGTGGTGTTCCGGGAGCTGCGGTTGGCTCGAGGGGAGAAAGGGGTTTGGAGGTGTGCGGATGAGGCAAATTGGAGCCAGATCTTGTTGGGAGACTCACAGAACGACAGAGTGTTTTCTGACAGGATTTTATTCTGCTTTTTCCACTTAGGTCATTGATGAGCGTGACAGAAAGCTCTCGACTACAATTGGAAGGAAGGGTTTTCTGGGAGCCTCCGCCTACTCCTCCTCCTCCACTTCCTTCTCCTTCTCCCGGCTGTTTTCAAGGTGTTTGTGGACAGTGTAGCCCAGAAAGGCACCAATCTTGCCCATGAGGGCACTGCCACCACTAGCCCCTGTAAAGCAAATATAGTCAGGTCACTTGGGGCCCAGGCACGAGGCCTGGGAATCCAAAGGTCTGGAAATCATTAGTTAAGCCCAACCTCTTTATTTCCAGTTAGAGAAACAGAGGCCCCGAGAGGGGACAGGAGTTCTGCAAAGTGAATCCTATTTCCCCCTTGACTTGCCGCCTCCAATCAGAGACGTGTTCCATAGAAGAAGAATACACAGGGGTGCCTGGGTGGCTCAGTCGGTTAAGCATCCACTCCTGGCTCAGGCCACGATCTCACGGTTCGTGAGTTCGAGCCCTCATTGGGCTCTCTGCTGTCAGTGCAGAGCCGGCTTCAGATCCTCTGCCTCCCTCTCTCTCCGCCCCTCCCCTGCTCATGCTGTATCCCAAAAATAAATAAAAACGTTTAAAAACTAAAAATTAAAAAAAAAAGAAAGAAAAATACACAGATAACAGCTCATCTTTTCACGTCTGTGGTGAACACACAGTGTTATTAATAATGCTAATAACAGCCGCCTTTGTGGAGACCTCCCTGTGGGGGCTGGGGGTTCACAAGTAAGAGATTTCATCGTGGTCACAACCCTGTGATGTGCATGAGTGCGAGAGTCTTACAGCACCTGACTGTTCCTAGCCTTGCCCCCACCCTACCTCCCACTGTTGGGGTGTGGCTTCCCTTCTGCCCCCTCTGAGAAGGGCTCTATTCTTCTGGGCTGGTTCTCTGAGCTTTTGTCATCCAGAATTGAGAGCAGATGATGGAAGGTTCAGGAAGGCAGAGGGGAGTCTGTCAGGGGCAACTTTTCTCCAAGATTTTGAGGCCTCAGAGAGAGAGAGAGAGAGAGAGAGAGAGAGAGATGGAAGGAAGCAATGAAAAAGAAAGGAGTGGAGGAGAGAAAGAGAGAAGTAAATGCACATTTTTTTTAATTAAAAAAAATTTTTTGATGATCTCTATACCCAACGTGGGCCTCAAACTCACGACCCGAGACCAAGAGTCTCATGATCCCTTGACTGAGCCAGCCAGGCACCCCAATGCACATTCTTTTAGAAGGGTCATTCTGAACTCTAGCTTTTCCTTTCATGGTGTTCAGGAAATACAATTCAAGACCAGGGCTGGTATGAGATTGAATTGAGTGGGTCACTCCACCTTTCTTTCCTCTTTTCTTTTCTTTTTTTTTTTTTAATGTTTATTTATTTTTAAAAGAGAGAGAGATTGAGCATGAGCAGGAGAGGAGCAGAGAGAGAGGGAGACACAGAATCCGAAGCAGGCTCCAGGCTCCGAGCTGTCAGGACAGAGCCCCACAGGGGCGGCTGGAACCAACTAATGGTCAGATGGTGACCTGAGCCGAAGCCCCACACTTAACCGACTGAGCCACCCAGGTGCCCCTAAGATTTATTTTATTTTTAGGTAATCTCTACACCCAGTGTGGGGCTGGAACTCACAACCCCCGATCAAAGAGATGCATATCCACCGACCGCGTCCTGCCAGGCGCCCCTCTCTGCCACCTCTCTTTGCCACTCTGGCTCTCTGAGTTTGAGCAGATTCGTAAAATGTTACATTGAGGATGGTCATCCCTGTTAACAGATGAGGAAACTGAGGCTTGTTGTGATCTGGCCAAAGCATCAGTGAGGCACCCCGCTTTGGTGGCTAAGAGCGAGGAGTCCGACTAGGTTCGAATCCTGGCTTTGGTGCCAACTGACGGGGAGCATTTGAGTAAATTACGTAATCCCTCGTTGCCTCGGTTTCCCCACTGCATGACGGAGATTGTAAGGACACCCGGCTCATGGAGTCACCTGGCCCTGGCATCCCCGCCCGCGGGCCCGGTCGCCCACTCACCGAGGCTCTGCAGCACGGCCACCAGCCCCCCGGCGGGCACACCGCCCCCGTTCGCCACCGCGGAGCAGCTCATCAACCAGGCGGCCACAGAGTTGGCGGCGATGCCCGCGCTCGTGAAGCCCAGAACGGGCAGCCCCGCGGCCAGGAGCCCTGGAGGACAGGGGAGGCGGTGAGGGAGCGCCCGCAGCAGGGGCCCCCACCTTCCGGAGCTTTCCGCCCTCTGGACCCACCTCCTCCGACAGCCATGTAGGTCAGGGCGCCCCAGACCCCGGAGCCGCCGTCCTCCGAGCGCTCTTCTTTTGCCTGTCTTCTTTTGCCTATCGGGAGGGGACAGCGTGGAATGCGGAGCAGGGTTCCCTGTACTGTGCCTGGTGCTCAGCACCACCCCCATCCTTCCATTTCGGGGAGCCTCGCCGAAGGGAAGAGACTTCATCCAAGGCGCGGTGCCTGGCACATAACTGGCACTGAGCACACTTGGGTGGAATGGAGGAATTGATACGTAAGGAGTCGAACCTGGGACTCTGGCTACAGTGACCTGGAGCTGTCCACTGGCATAGCCCTTCTCGTCCCGGAGCCAGGGTTCCTGAAAGTCTACGCCGGGCTTCCGAAACTCTCGGTGTGTTTATCTCACAGCCCTGCCTTGCGCCAGGATGCTTACCTGCCTCCACCCCGCCGCAGGCGAAGAGTAGCAGGTGGCACAAGAAGAGCGATCCCGCCTTCCGCCGCATGGTGGCGCCGCGCGCAGGCTTTGTCACTGGCCCAGAGAAGGGGATGGGGAGATGAGTCTCCAGAGTCCTTTTGGACCCGCGTGGTTGTTTTCCCTTTCTATTCGTGGAGGAGTCCATAAAAAGCAGCAACGTGCTCTGGACTGAGCCCAGGACCCCCCTGAGGAGCCGCGGGCTTTCGGTTTCCTCGTGGCAACAACAGCCACGCAGCAAATAGTTGCCGCCTAGACAAGCACTCAAGACTGTCGAGTTCAAACCTCATGCTCTTTCCATCGTAGCACAGAATAGGAAAAGGCGTATGCCCCCAAACTCACCTCCAGTGTGATCTTTGTCCGTTCAGTGCCTTTTCCTTGAATTAAAAACAACCTCCCATATAGTGAGGACTTCCCACTTTATGGCACGAGGTCAATTATCCCCGTAAGAATCCCTTGAAATACATGCCATTGTTCTCAACCATGTGTTATAGATAAGGAAGTTGAAACCGGGTGAAGTTAAGTAACATTCCTAAGTCTGACCAGCTAGGAAGTGGCAGTCAGGGTTCAAACCCACACTTGACTAATGCCCAAACCCACACTTTTTAAAAATGTTTATTTTTGAGAAAAAGGGGAGGGAAGGGGCAGACAGAGGGAGACAGGATGGCAAGCAGGCTCTGCGTTGACAGCCGAGAGCCTAACGCAGGGCTCGAACTCACTAACCTGAGCCGAAGTCTGAGTTTAACTGACTGAGCCACCCAAGTGCCCCCCCCCCAACCCACGCTTTTAACAACCACTCCAGATACCTTCATCTGCCCTCAAAGACAAACTCACTGTCACATTAGATCCTGCGTTAAAGGGGTTTCAGACACAGTCCAGTCCTTTGGGCAGGCAAGGTAGCTTGATCTCCATTTTACAGATGACAAGTTAAAGCCCAAAGAAGTGAAGTGCCAGGGTTAAGGCCGTAGACTTATGCCTTGGTGCCTATAACCTAAGTCTGGGGTTTGGCACCCCAACCCCCTAAAAGCCCCAACCCACCTCCTCAGACCAGTCTTAGCCCAGGGCACTACAAGGGACCCAGGGGTATAGCCTCCCTGAAGAATGGGTATCGTGGCTCTCGGGGCATAAGGCTCACAGGCAGACAGCCTGGCAGAGGCTTGGCAGCTGACATCCATACTTCCTGGCTTTTGGGTTTACCTTGGAGGAGGGGAGAGAAGGAATCTTCCTTCCCGGAGCCTGATGGTAGATGGGAACAGCAGTGAGGTTATAGCTCTGGGGCTGAAGGCTGGCTTTTTATAATCACATTTGGACTGCCTCCTCTCCTCCCCAGGCAACCAACCAATCCTTGTCAGACTTTCCATTTCCTGCACTCATTCTGTAGTTTCTTTTCTCTTTTCCTCCAGCTCTGCTCAGTGACAGAATCTCTACCGTATCCATTAACAGAAACATGTAATTCAAGCCAGGGATTTTCTGAATAGCTGAGAGTATTCAAAGCAGATCATGCTAGAGCGGAATCCATGGTCCTGCTGGGCTTAGTGAAGCCGGAACACCAGCTCCTCTTGGGGCGCAGAAGCCTTTCACAATTCAATTCAATTCAATTCATAATTATGCCTACCGTTTATTGGGAACTTTCTGCATGCCGGGGCCTGTGGAAAAGGCTCTATATACGTGATCTTTTTCCTATGCCACAACAGTCCTGTGAAGTATCTATTGTTTATAATCCTCATTCTGCAGAGGAAGAGATTAAAGCTTGTGGAAATGAAATCACTCGATTCTGTGTATTCTTTGAACCTTTGGTTAGTAATGCCTGTAGAAGCACTATGGTTAAGAAATGCAACCTATGGTTGGAGTACATAACAATTCTAAAATTTTTTTTAACGTTTTATTTATTTTTGAGAGACAGAGACAGAGCATGAGCTGGGAAGGGGACAGAGAGAGAGGGGGAGTCACAGATTCCAAAGCAGGCTCCAGGCACTGAACCATCAGCACAGAGCCGTCAGCACAGAGCCCGACGCAGGGCTCGAACCCAGGAACCATGAGATCATGACCTAAGCTGAAGTCAGCCACCCAACCGACTGAGCCACCCAGGCGCTCCAAGTACATAACAGTTCTAGTAAGAATGAATCATTGCCTTCTCCAAAGTGGAACGGGTCGGGGTGCTGATATAACTGACCTGCCACCAGATGGCTAGCTGTTCTCCCTGACTTTTGTTGCTATACTGCTCCCTACCGTTGGCTATTTGTTGGTAGTTGCTAGATTAACTTCGCTGAGAGGGAGCCCGAGTTGGAGGGTCCAATCATAACCTCCATCTTTGCCACCATGGCCATTCTTTTATGAGTCTTTTGCAAAGCAATAGAGCTGCTAAATTTAGAGACTGGCTGACATCCACAATACGGGACATATGACCATCTGGCTGGACGGCCTCCTTTGCAGTAGATGGTCTCTGGTGAGCATCAATATGAGACACAAAGATCTGCGTGTCTCGTGCCTGTTCGTATGAGTCCATCTGTATGCCCCTTACCCAGACCTGTTTTCCTTCTAAATTCTAATCTTGCTTTTTCCATGCCCTTGACCAACTAGCTAAGCCATTTGCCACTTGTTAGGAATTAGTGTCTGTCTGCACCTCAGTCCACCTCTTCCTCCATACAAAAGGGGGACTACAGAGTATGCTGCTCATAGTTTGGCCCCTGAGAGGATTTACCACCGTCCAAGGCTACCCCGAATGGGGCTGTAACAGAGTAGTCCATTCCCAGCTGGTGCTAAAATATCATACTGACCTATCTGTGAAATGGGTTTGACTTCTTTCCTCTTTTTAAAAAAATTTTTTTAAATGTTTTATTTACTTTTAAGACAGAGAGAGACAGAACACGAGTGGGACTGGGGCAGAGAGAGAGGGAGACACAGAGTCTGAAGCAGGCTCCAGGCTCTGAGCTGTGAGCACAGAGCCCGACGTGGGGCTGGAACTCAGGAACTATGAGATCATGACCTGAGCTGAAATTGGACGTTTAACCAATTGAGCCACTCAGGCGCCCCTTTCCTCTTTTTTTTTTTTATTAAAAAAATTTTTTTTAAGGTTTATTCATTTATCTAGAGAGAGAGAGAGAGAGAGAGAGAGAGAGAACGTAAATGGGGGGAGGGGCAGAGAGAGGGAGAGGGAGAGAGAGAGAGAATCCCAAGCAGGCTCTGAGCTGCACAGAGCCCTGTGTGGGGCTTGAACTCACATATCGTGAGATCATGACCTGAGCCGAAACCAGGAGTCAGGCGCTCAACCAACTGAGCCACCCAGGCGCCCGACTTCTTTCCTCTTTTATAAATTGGTTGCAGGGAACCCTTCATGAGACCATAGGTATGGGTTAAAAGAGAGGTGTCAGATCAACAGAGTTAGATGCCATGGGAGTCTGAGCTGTTTATTCATTTGATTTACTTGTGTCTTCTGAACCCTATGAGCCCAGCCCTGAATTTACCACCTTCATCATATTGGATTGCTGCTCTGCCTGTCTGATAACATCTAGCTGAAGACATACAGCTACCCGGCATCCAGAGATCACATTGGGGCCCAGTGACACATCAGGACCTTTTTGTTCATTATGTTAACTAACTTGGATGTAAATTACCAAAAAAAAAAGTAAATAATAGAAAAAAGTGGGGGAGGGGCGCCTGGGTGGCTTAGTCGGTTAAGGGTCCAACTTCGGCTCAGGTCATGATCTCATGGTTCGGTTTGTGAATTCGAGCCCTGTGTCAGGCTCTGTGCTGACAGCTCAGAGCCTGGAACCTGCTTTGGATTCTGTGTCTCCCTCTCTCTCTGCCCCTCACCCATCATGGTCTGTCTCTTTCTCTCTCTCAAAAATAAATATTAAAAAAAGGGGGGGGGGGGAAATGGACCTTTTTGTTCAAATGGACCATGGTGAGTAGTATGTCCTTACTCCAGAATCTCAGGAGTCCTCGCTGCAGCTCTCCTTTTTGAACTCCCATAAGCTCCCTATGGAAACGTGTTCTACCACAGGCGCCTCCAGCCACATTGTATCTGCAGGATCATGTGATCCACTGGATTTAAGCTAAACTCCCATCTATCACCTGGCCTCTCTCCGTTCCTACTCTAGCCAGAAAGCTATGTAGGTGCTTTGTGTCTCCTAGTTTCTGTGTCAGCGCAGACTCCGTGTCTTTAACGATCTTTGAAAATTGTGAACATTCTTCTTTTCCTAACGCACAATCACCCCGGAGGAACATTTGCTATATGTAACTATGGTATGACTCACTTCAGAGTTGTTCCTTAATGGGGCAAGGCCTCTCCTATAGTCAAGGGGTTCTGATTCTGTGAACTTAGATCTAGGATCTGGATGAGGGACTGTGATTTTCCATTGTGGAATTAATGTCAGTCTTCTGCTTATCAGGTTTTGATTGCTCTCTCGATTTTTTTTTTTACTATTCCTTTTTTTTTTTTTTTTTTAGAGAGAGAGAGAGCACAAGCAGGGGAGGGGGGTAGAGAGAGAAAGAGAGAGAAAATCTTAAGAAGTTTCATGCTTAGGAGGGAGCCAGACGCAGGGCTCAAGCCCATGACCCCGGGACCATGACCTGAACCGGTTAAGAGTCACATGCTCAACCTGAATGAGCCATCCAGGCACGCCGGCTCTTGATTTTTTTTTTAAATTAATTTATTTATTTTGAGAGAGAGAGAGAGTGCACACATCAGGGGGAGACAGAGAGAGGGAGAGAGAGAATCCCAAGCAGGCTCTGCACTGTGAGTATAGAGCCCAACGTGGGACTTGATCTCATGAACCATGAGATCATGACCTGAGCTGAAATCAAGAGCTGGACACTTAACCAGGTGAGCCATCTAGGCTCCCCAGCTCTTGATTTTTTTTTTTAAATGAAAAATTGACATCTCTCTGGCTCAGTCAGTAGAGCATGCGACTCTTGATCTTGGGGTTGTAAGTTCAAGCCCCATGTTGGATGTAGAGATTACTTAAAAATTAGATATAAATAGAAAGATAGATAGATACTGAGAATTACCCAGTCTGTAGAGATTACTTAAAAATAAAATCGAAGGAGGGGTGCCTGGGTGTCTCAGTCAGTTAAAGCGTCTGACTTTGGCTCAGGTCATGATCTCACGGTTTGTGAGTTCAAGCTCCATATCAGGCTCTGCACTGACATTGCAGAGCCTGCTTGGGATTGTCTCTCTTTCCCTCTCTCTGTCCCTCCCCTGCTCTCTCTCTCTCCAATAAACAAACAAACAAACAAACTTAAAAAAATAAAATCGAAAGGGGGCACATGGGTGGCTCAGTTGGTTGAGTGCCCAACTTCAGCTCAGGTCACGATCTCATGGCTTATGAGTTCGAGCCCCACATCGGGCTTGCTGCTGTCAGTGCAGAGTCTACTTTGGATCCTCTGTCCCTCTCTCTCTGCCCCTCCCCCGCTTGTGCTCTCTCAAAAATAAACATGTAAACAAAACAAATAAATAAACAAAACGAAATAGAAGGGCGCCTGGGTGGCTCAGTCAGTTGAGTATCTGACTCTTGATTTCAGCTCAGGTCATGATCCCAGGGTTGTGGGATCGAGCCCTGTGTCCAGCTCCATGCTGAGCATGGAGCCTGCTTGAGATTGTTTCCTCTCTGCCTCTCCCCTACTTTCTCTCTCTCTCTCAAAAAATAAAACAAAATCATATATATGTATGTGTATACACATATGTGTGTGTGTGTGTGTGTGTGTGTGTGTGTGTGTGTGTGGAGAGAGAGAGAGAGAGAGGGCTACCCAGTCAGCGGTCCATCCATCCATCCCTCCCCATAGTCAATTTGCCATAGGTCCCTGCGGATCAGGGCACCCTCATTGTCGCTTTGAGCTTGCTGCCCATGATAGAAATCATATTGACCTGGCCTTGGATGCCACATTTGGCATTCTGGAATCCCAACATGACTGTTGATATTAGGGATCCCAGTTCCACGGCATCATCTCCTACTCTTCTTCTCAGCCTACTGAAGACAGACACCACTGAGCTAGAGATGCTGCTGTCCCCTTTCTCAGTGAACCCCTTATCGCCTTAGTAAAAAGAGTGTCCTCTTGGCCCTTCTAGAGAACATAGTCAGGTGCTGAGCTCTTAGATCTTTCATTCCCACCTCCCTGAAATTTCTCTCTTTCTTTTTTTTTAAGTTTTATTTGTCTAAGTAATCTCTACATCCAACGTAGGGCTTGAACTCATGCTCAAGAGTAGCATGCTCTTCTGACTGAGCCAGCCAGGCACCCCTCTCCCTGAACTTTCTGACCTCTTCTTAAGCACTCTACCATGGAAGTCCTGGCATCTTGACCTCATTTGTTGTAAGCCATCATCCTGCTTTACAGAACAATCCTTGCAAAGTATTAAACCATATTTCAATTATTTCTTGCTGAATAACAACCCCCCCCAAAAAAACTTTAAAGACGTAGAACAACAGCAATTTATCATTTCTCACAATTCTGCAATCTGGGTTAGGCTTAGTTGGGTGTCCATATGCTTCATGCAGTGTTTGCAGGTGTTTGTGGGAGAAGAAATATCCAAGGTGTCCTTTTCACTTACACAAATAGCACTTCAACTGGAATGGATGGAACACCCAGGGACTGGCCAGTTATCTCTCTTAATATGGTGTCTCCACATGGCTGGCTTGTACTCCCTCACAGTATGAGGGTCTCAGTGTGGTTGGACTTCTTACATACGTGGTGGCTGGCTTCTAAGAGGGAGGAAATGGGAACTGTTGATCTTCTTAAACTTTAGGTCTGGAACGAGAACAGTGTCACTTCTACCATATTCTCTCTCTCTCTCGCTCTCTCGCTCTCTCGCTCTCTCTCTCTCTCTCTTTGAAAAGCACTTGTTAGTATTTAATGAACCTCCCTCTGTTGTGGCTTTAAGTTCCCAGGACACAGGCTCCCTCCACACCTTTAATCTTCTCCTTGGCTCTTCTACTGAAGAATTTGGCCTTCACGAAGACAGGCTGTTTGGGGAGCTTGCCCTTTCCCAAAACTCTGTAGTAGCCCGATCGCACCACATCGATGCGAGGACCAGCTCCTGTCTTGTTTTTGGCAGACATGGGTATATCTGCTCAAGGACCAAGGTCCACAGTTTATCAAGATTGACAGTTGGGCGGAAGCTCTGGTTCTTCTCTAAGTGGTGATGCCTCCTACCAACTTTTCCAAAGTAGCCTGGGTGATATTTGTCAAGGTTGATCCTGTCATGATGCATGCCACCAGCATGACCCTGGCCTCCTGGGTGTTTCTGGTGCTTGCCGATGTGGCCATGGCCATGGCTCACATGGCCCCCAAGTTTCCGGGTCTTCCTCAGTCTGGATGGCATATTGGCAGCCCAGACGAAAGAGCTGCCATATTCTGTTAGTTAAGGCAGGTTACAAGGCCAATCCAAGTTCAAGGAGAAGAGGAAAACAGACTCCGTCTCTTGATGTGAGGAGTGGCGTGTATATAGAGGAAGGGAAGGAACTGATGGTGACCATCTTTGGAAACTATCTACCAGAGACCAGGTCTAGCTATCCTTGCAAGATTATTGAAGGCTGAGGGGCACCTGGTTGGCTCAGTTGGTGGAACATGTAACTCTTGAACTCACCCTTACGGGTTTAAGCCCCACATTGGTTGTAGAGATTACTTCAGAATAAAATCTTTAAAAAATATATTGAAGCCTGAGTTACGGGACAGTGGTCCATGATGATGTGTTCCTTATTAGTCAGTCTTCTATTCTGCCATGCTGCCCCTCACTGCCATGTCCAAAACCCCCAAGATCTCTCCTACATATATTAGCTAGGTCTTTCGATTCCTCTGATGTGTAGCTTATTTTTCCCAGGTCTGGACTTAAGTTTTCCCACTCAGGATTTGCCAGGAACTGACCCTAGTTATTTGAGGAGGTAATGGGAGCAGGTTTTGAGGAGAATAAGTGTCATCTTATGAGGCACCTGCTTCATGTGAAATTATTGCATAGTCTCAAGGAAAGGGGAAAATGTTCTTCCTTGGCAAGAGGGCAGGGGTGGCTCTCCCACCCAGGAAAACTCAGGAGAATTTATGAGATAAAGGCTCTTAGATTTGTCTACTCTAATGTCCCTATCCCGGGTCTCAGGGTCCTACTTTTTCCTTGTCAGGACCTTGACTCTGACATAGGAGGTGGGCTAAAGTTGCACATTTAGACTTCTTTGCAACCATGCCACTTATCACCTACCTGATCCTGGATGTAGTTTTCTACCTACTCTTTCCTGCACCACAAGAGAAAGCGTTCATAACTGTGATGCCCACTGAAAGCCAAGGTTAGTACCACTGCACGTGCTACCAGCAATGAGATCCCTACTGCCTTCACATAAGTGAGAAGAACCACCACAGACTCACACTCTGAAGGCCTTTTTTCTAGGACCTCTTCTGGTACTAAATGTCAGCCTATGTTCCCTAGAAAATGAATTGAAGCCTGAATTGAAGGTTGTATGCTAATACTTTCTTGGGAGTTGCAATCCCCAAAGCCAGGGGAAAGGAGAAGTGAAACGGAGAAGGAAGGAAAGAAATATAAGCTTGCGCATCACTTAGCTGGCCAGGGTCCCACAAAAATCAAAGCCAGTTGTTCAGTCACGTGGGATCTCTTCAAAGAGGTCACACAGAGCCACCATGTCTTAGAATAGACCATAAGAAGGAAGGATAGGGAGGAATTCACCTCTCAGCAATTTTTCATTTTTCATTGTCTAGTCTCATGGTCATGAACAGGGTCCTAACAGTCTGAGCTTTGGAATCGTGTGAACTCATTCCACTGGGCTGTTTCTGGGCAAGCCAGAGCCTTTATGAGTCCAGATGGGTCAGACGTGAATGCCAAAGCTTCTCTGATTCCACTATAGCAGGCTTATTTGAGTTCATGCCAAAGGCTAGCATTTGCCTCCTGATGATGCTGAGGCATCCGGTAACGCCAAGGATATTGACCGCTGGGAGACATCTAAACTGAGTCTGGGACAGTTAGAATAAAGACTAGCATTTACTTAGAATGAGATGGGAAGGATTTGAACAGAGGGACATGTCTGGCAAATTTTAACAGGTTGACTCTGGCTGCCCAGGAGGGCACGGACAGAGTCAACTGCAAAAAGTCCAGGTATATTGACCAGGGTTGTATCAGAGAAGCAGAACCATTAGGAGCGATATAAAATTGAGGTTTTATTATAGGTATTTAACCTTACACAATTATGAGGGTTGGTTAAGCGGTTTCCACACAGTTGTTACTTGTGTATCCGGTGTTGAGCTAGAAATCAATAAGGCGGTTCTGAAAGATGGACACGAAGTCGTGGATGTCAAGGTCAAACTGGACCCCTGAAGATGAACTGGAACCCACAAGGACAAGCTAGGCCTCCTGTTGGTCTCTCCTCACCTTCAAGCCTCCATTTTGATGACCAGTGATAGAAGCCGATGCCCTTCATAGACACACACAGTTAACCCTGGAGCTGGAGAAGCGGAAGGTAGAGAACCAGGGGTTGCTAGAGGACATGTGGGCCTGGCTGCTGCCTGACACTGACCAGGGGAGCCAGCAGATCGGAGAAAATGTTCATGAGCTACAGCAGCATCTGACCCTGTACCAGCCTTCCAAGAGTAAGCTTGGCCGCAGCCTCACTTCTGCCTCCAAATCCTGCCTAAATCTCTCTCTAGGGGGCAAATTCTCACCCAAAACTACACAAGAAAGGGAATTCTGGGAAACACAGTTCCAGCTCAGCTAAGCTGACAAAAACAAATTCCACCACACCAGGCAAGCAATTAGGATGGCTTGAACCCTAGAGTATTGGGAACAGGGGTGTGAGAAATGCTTGAATTCTGGAGGTATCTTGGATATCCTCACTATTCTGAATCCATTTGCTTTCTGAGCTGGGGTGGTGAGTTCTGAGGGAAAATCAGCATGTGTTGAGTGAAAAGGAAATGTCCACCATTCACATCTACAGAGCCTGGGACAAAGGTGTAAATGCACCTGTTACATGTCTAAATATTAAAAAACTCCAAATGAAGACACAACCTATCATTTGAAATATATTCCATCTTTATATCTTAATAGACCTTCATAATGACAAAATAAGAAATATGTGTAGACCTATAATTTTTATATGAGTGAAAATCTATCAAAATAAACGCCTTTCATTATCATACCACCTATTTGGGTGTTCTCGTGATGGACTGGAAATATTTGGACAAGGAATAAAGAAAACATATACATAATTAGTGAATTATTTTATATTTATTCCATATAAAAGAGAGAAAGGGCTGGCCTGTAGCTCACAGCTAGACCATGTTATTGAACATGAATGATCTCACAGAATACCAATCTCAGATGTTACTCTGAGACCATGATGAGACAAAACAAGGCTACTTTATATTTTATCTTAACACAGACGACAACAAAGTCACTGTGCCTCCCACAAAATATCAAACTACCCTTTTTCCCTTCGCTAAAATGAGGGACTGCTACATCTTTTTTTTAAAAAGCTTTTTGAATGCTTATTTATTTATTTTGAGAGAGAGAGAAAACATGAGCAGGGGAAGGGCAGAGAGAGGGAGAGAGAGAATCCTAAGCAGGCTCCGTGCTGTCAGCGCAGAGCCCGAGGCAGGGCTCCAACTCATGACAAATCATGAGATCATAACCTGAGTCGAAATCAAGAGTCGGGGATGCTTCACTTGATCTTAGACAAAAGGCCGAGAAGCGATAAGAGGGTCGGGGATGTTTAACCGACCGAGCCACCCAGGCGCCCCGAGTGCCTGCTACTTCTTAACGGTTAGTTTTACCCTTGTGCTAGTCTCCTATCCCTATGGATAAGATTTATGTATTGAGATTCCCAGTCATAGAATTGCCCTTGCTTTTTAACATCCAGAACGTGACCACCTTGCTAGACTTTCCCCCAAGTCATTCACCATCAGGCCTGATCCTATAAAAGGCTATTTGTAGGGGCACCTGGGCGGCTCAGTCGGTTAAGCATCTGACTCTTGATTTCTGCTCGGGTCAGGATCTCCCCTGTATGTGAGATCAAGCCCCACATGGGGCTTTGCCCTGAGCACGGAGCCTGCTTGGGATTCTCTTCCTCTCTCTCTGCCCCTCCCCTGCAATACCCTGTGAGATATCCCATGATTCCCAGTGGTGTCACTTCTCACTGCAATGAGTAATAAATCCAATTTGTTTATCTATAGGTGTGTTTCTACTGGTCTTTGGCTGAAGAGCATTAACATACTTAGAATATATTTTTCTTGATTTCTTTCATCAAAATTACTAATCTTTTTAAAAATTTTAAATATATATTTTTTAAACATTTATTTATTTTTGAGAGGCTGAGAGAGGCAGAGCACAAGCGGGGGAGGGGCAGAGAGAGAGGGAGACACAGAATCCAAAGCAGGCTCCAGGCTCTGAGCCGTCAGCACAGACAGAGCCCGACGCGGGGCTCGAACCCACGAACCGCGAGATCATGACCTGAGCTGAAGTCGACGTTTTAACCGACTGAGCCGCCCAGGCGCCCCTAATCTTTCTTTCTTTCTTTCTTTTTTAAGTTTTTATTTAAATTCTAGTTAGTTAACGTACAGTGTAGGTGCACCTTTTGTGCTCATGCTCAGTTCCTGGAAATCCCCTTGTGGCTTCTGAGCCAGCGTTGCGGCCAGGCCTTTCCTGTTCTGTTGGCCCTTAGAGGTTGCTCTGAAGGTGTGGCTGCTAACCCTCCAGGTGGCCCGTAGGGTATGGCCGGGATCTGCTCTATCCCTCCTCGCTCATGCCTAACTAACTGCCTAACATTAGTTTCAGGTGTACAATATAGCAATTCAACACTTGCATACATATAATACCGGGTACTCATCACGAGTGTATTCCAATATTTCTTTTTTTTTTTTTTAAATTTATTTTTGGGACAGAGAGAGACAGAGCATGAACGGGGGAGGGGCAGAGAGAGGGAGACACAGAATCGGAAACAGGCTCCAGGCTCCGAGCCATCAGCCCAGAGCCTGACGCGGGGCTCGAACTCACGGACTGCGAGATCGTGACCTGGCTGAAGTCGGACGCTTAACCGACTGCGCCACCCAGGCGCCCCTCCAGTATTTCTTAATCATCAACATTTTCACATAATTTGTGTTCTTTTTGTTTAAAAAAACGTTTATTTGTTTATTGGGGGGGCAGAGAGGGAGGAGAGAATCCCGAGCAGGCTCCTCGTCGTCCCTGATCTCATGAATCGCTGAGATCATGACCTGAGCCGAAATCGAGTCGGACACTTAACCGACTGTCACCCAGGCACCCCTAATTTGTGTTCCCTTCACAGCATTGGCAAGCGATAGCCTATAGGCCAAATCAGCCCTGCTGCTTGTTTTTGTAAACAAAGTTTTATTGGAACACAGACACATTCATTCATTTGTATATTGTCAATGGCTGCTTTCATGCTACCATGGCAGAGTAGTGACAGAGACCATAATGGCCCACAGTGTCTAAAATATTTAGAGTCTATCCCTTTACAGGTAAGTTTGCCAATCTGTGGTCTAAAAAAAATCAAAATTAAAATGTAATTATTTTCCCAGTCACTGGAGCCTGGGGCTCTTGATCTTAGGGTTGTGAGTTTGAGCCCCACATTGGATGTAGAGATCACTTAAAAAGATAACCTTTAAAATAAATAAATTAATTAATTTCCAAATATAATTATTTTCAAGACACAAAATTTGAATATATTTTTGTCAAAAAAATAAGTAAAAATAAATACAAAAATTAAAAATAAAATCTCATATATATTTCAAAATTCAAAAATTACTCCAAAATGTTTACTTATTTTAAAAAATTTACTTATTTATTTTGAGAGAGAGAGAGAGAGAGCAAGCACAAGTGGGGGAGGGGCAGAGAAGAGGAGAGACAGAATCCCAAGCAGGCTCCAAGCCATCAGCACACATCCCAGTATGGGGCTTGAACCCATGAGCCATGAGATCACGACCTGAGCCGAGATCAAGAGTCGATCGCTTAATTGGCTGCGTCACCCAGGCGGCCAGTCCAAAATATTTCAATCATCCATTAAAAATAAAAAAGCCGGGGGTGGGGGGCGCCTGGGTGGCTCAGTCGGTTAAGTGTCTGACTTCGGTTCAGGTCATGTTCTCACAGTTTGTGAGTTCAAGCCCCACGTCGGACTCTGTGCTGACAGCTCAGAGCCTGGAGCCTGCTTCGGATTCTGTCTCCTTCTGTCTCTGACCCTCCCCACTGTGCTCTCTCTGTCTCTCAAAAATAAATAAATGAAAAAATAAATAAAAAAACAAAACAAAAAGCCGGATGCCCGGGTGGCGCAGTCAGCTGGGCGTCTGACTAGGTCATGATCCCGGGGTCATGGGATTGAGCCCCCTGTCAGACTCAGTGCTGAGCGTGAGCCTGCTGAAGATTCTCTCCCTCTCTCTCCCCACCCCCCCTGCTCTCCTTGCTCACGCTCTAAAATAAAAAGAATAAAAATTTAAAAAGCAAGCTAGGGGCGCCTGGGTGGCGCAGTCGGTTAAGCGTCCGACTTCAGCCAGGTCACGATCTCGCGGTCCGTGAGTTCGAGCCCCGCGTCGGGCTCTGGGCTGATGGCTCGGAGCCTGGAGCCTGTTTCCGATTCTGTGTCTCCCTCTCTCTCTGCCCCTCCCCCGTTCATGCTCTGTCTCTCTCTGTCCCAAAAATAAATAAAAAACGTTGAAAAAAAAATTAAAAAAAAAATAAAATAAAAAGCAAGCTATACACACTAGTATAACACTTAAAATGAAAACTTAAAGCTGATATATTGTTTTTGAAATTTTTGTCGAATCTTACTAATTTTTTAAATTAGTGTTCAATATCCATCTAAACGCCAATAGAAAAAAATTGGTACTGTGCTTCACACATGCTACATCTAGATCTCCGCATACCCAGGTGAGTAATAAGATTTGTTCAGTTGGAAAACATCCCTCAGCTGCCATGTGTAACTGTTGTGACTGCCAAGGTAATTTACGAGCATCTCCAGTTTTGAATTGAAACTGGAAGAGAAACAAGAAAATGGACACTAGGCACTCCTGGAAAATGATATTTTGTTGTGCCATAATTTATTACATTCATGCTATCAGAGAGAAAACTTTTGGCACAGCAATTAATTTGTCGCTCTCTTACCTAAGCTCTATCCTTCGGTCTCCTGCAGACGCTGAAGCCGCGTTTGTCTCTGATGTTGCCAGTGACACAACCTGTAAACCTTTACAGCAATCGACGCAACTCGCTTGTGTTTTGGAAACACGGGACACAAGATTTTAGAAGCATTCTCTGGGGCCCGACTTGTGCTAATACTAGATGTTTATGATTTGGGTTGTGCTGTGCCAGTACTGAGATTCAGATCCTGAGCAGCAGAAGCACTCGTATGTTCTTTATCTGACGTGTGTTTGTGATACGCAGCGTTCTCTAAAACACAGGGCTTAGATCTAAGAATGGTAGGAGTAGTAAGGTCTCAGGTGTTGAAGGATATTTCACAAATTCTATTTGTGTCTCTTTGGTTTCTGAGTTTAGATCACAGGAGTTGAACTAGCGAGGGTTATGTGGTATTTCAATAATAGAACCGATCAATAGCATTTACTGACAGATCCGATGTGAGGTAAGAAAGGGAGGAGTCAAGAATGACACCAAGATCTTTGACCCAAACAACTGGAAAAATGGAACTGTCGTTAACCGAAAGCCAAAGTCCTGCAGAAGGATCTGGACGTTTTTTTGGGAGATCCCAAGTCTGAGATGCTTATCAGACATCCAAATAGAGATGTCAAGTTCAGGGGAGAAGCCAGACTAGAGACAAACTTCAAAGTCATCAGTGGTAGAAAAGCCAAGAGCTACCTGAGATCTCATAGGATAAGGGGAGAAAAAGAAGAAGTCCAAGGGCTTTTTACATTCCCCACCAGTTGCACCCCACACGAACTAGCCTCACCATGCAGACACTGTAGCAACTCACTAGAAGAAATCCGGGTGCTTGGATGTCAACACGGAGCATAGCCACCGGCTGGCCTGGACCATTAGTCCTTTGACCATTATTGTCAGTTTCAGGTGCTGCAACAGAATACCCTAGACTAGGTGGCTTATAATCAACAGAGATGTATTTCTCACAGTTCTGGAAACTAGGAAGTCCAAGATCAAGGTACCAGCAGCGTTGGTGTCTAGTTAGAAGCAGCTTCCTGGTTCCTGTCTTCCCACTGTGTCCTCACTTGGTGGAGGGGGAAGGGAGTTCTCTAGGGCCTCTTTTATAAGGGCTCTAAGCCTTCGTGGGGCTGAGCCCTCATGAGCGAATCACGTCTCAAAGCCTCCACTTCCAAATACTGTCACGCTGGGGATTAGGTTTCAACATGTGAATTTGGGGAGGACATAAACATTGTCCATCGCAATTATATTAGAGAAAAACAAACATCTACCTTGTTCAAGCCACTGAATAATTTGTTCATTCTTATTGTTGCAGAAGCCTAGTCTTACCCTAAGTGGCAAACCTCACAAGGAGGTCCCTATACCCAACATAGCCCAGGAGCTATAGACAGGAATGGTTGATGGGTGTGGCTCTTCATGCTGGAGGGAGGCGCAGGGAGCAGTGGGACATTTTCCCCAGTCACCTTGAGCAGAGCGGGTATGGCACATATCGCTGGCAGACATGAAGAGGCCTTGTGGTCTAGATGAGGAGGACATGGCAGCGAGCCACATGGACAAATGACTTGACACCAGCTGGGAAAGAGGATGTCAGTATGGACAGATGACAAGGACTAGATGATCCTTCCACCTGTGTTTGTGGCTTAAAAACCTCCCAAGGGGCTCCTGGGTGGTTCAGTCGGTTAAGTGTCTGACTCTTGGTTCCAGCTCAGGCCCTGATGTCATAGTTTTGTGAGTTCAAACCCCACATCGGGCTCTGTGCTGATAGTGCGGGGCCCACTTAGGATTCCTCCTCCCCTACTTGCACTGTCTCTCTCAAAAATAAATAAACTTAAAAAAACAAAAACACAAAAAAACCTCCTAGAACTTAGATGCAGCCCCTGGGGAATGTGTGGGGCAGACTCTAAGTCATTTGTGCTGCTACTGTTCACGGTCAACTTTCAGCTTGTATGCTGGATCCCATCCCCACTCACCTACTCGAAGGCTTTGTTCCTGCAAGTCTCTCCTGCATCATCAATCTTCCCCTTTACTGTAATAGCCGCCAGTGAGGAAAAAAAAAGGTAAATCTTCTCTTGACCCCCACAACCTTTTTACATTTTTTATTTATTTTTGGGACAGAGAGAGACAGAGCATGAACGGGGGAGGGGCAGAGAGAGAGGGAGACACAGAATCGGAAACGGGCTCCAGGCTCCGGGCCGTCAGCCCAGAGCCTGACGCGGGGCTCGAACTCACGGACCGCGAGATCGTGACCTGGCTGAAGTCGGACGCTTAACCGACTGCGACACCCAGGCGCCCCCCCCCCCACAACCTTTTTAATTATCCTTTTGTTGTTGTGTTCCAAATCCTCTAAATGCTTCCCTATACTGACTGACTCCCACTTCCTCACCTCCCATTCTTTTTTCCTTTTTTTTTTTTTTTTATAGTTTGTGCTTTTCGTTTTCAAGGTTATTTTTTATTTTGAGAGAGAGAGAGCACACAAGCAGGGGGAGGAGCAGAGAGAGAGAGAGAGAGAGAGAGAGAATCCCAAGCAGGCTCTCAGCTGTCAGTGTAGAGCCTGACTCGGGGTTCGATCCCACAAACTGTGAGATCATGACCTGAGCTGAAATCAAGAGTTGGACGCTTAACTGACTGAGCCACCCAGGGGCCCCTCTATCTCCTTTTTTCTCCTGCCCCCTCTGTCTTTAACCTACCTCAGTCAGGCTTTTCCTCATGCCAACCCAGTGCAACCACTCTTGCCTGGGTTACCAAACATCCATCCCACCAAAGCTCTTAGCAGGTTTTACCACAAATGATCACTTCTTCTTCTTCTTTTCTTGAAATTTACTTATTTTACTCAAGCAATCTCTACACCCACCGTGGGGCTCGAACTCACGACCCTGAGATGAAGAGTCGCTCTCTCTTCCGACTGAGCCAGCCAGGTGCCCCAGTGATCATGTCTTTCTTGAAGCCCTTTCTTCACTTCTGGTTTTCTTTCTAACCTCATTGCATCTTCTGAGTCTCATTTGCTGGATTACCACTCCCTCCCTCCTCCATCCCATCCTTCACTTAGGTGCCTGCTCATGTGCTACCTTCTTGGAGAAGTCATCCCTGACCATTCCACCTAAAACAGAGCTTCTCCCATCATTCTCTCTCCCTTTTCCCTGCTTTATTTTTTTTTTTATCTGAGCCCTTAGCATCACCTGCAATTATATTATCCTTTTGTGTACTCGTATATCACCTGTCTCCCTCACCCCTAGAATGGAAGCTTTGTGACAGCAAGGACTTAGTCATATCTGTTGCTGTACTTTTTTAAAGTAATCCCCACTCCCAATGTGGGACTCGAACTCATGACTTCAAGATCAAGAGTCACATGCTCTACCGAATTAGCCAGCCAGGTGCCCCTTGTTGCTGTACTTTTAAGGCCTAGCACTGTGCCTGATACTTACTAGATTGTCAATGCAATCTACTGAATAAATAACGGAAATTAAATCCAGTTATATGTCAATTATATCTCAATAAATCCGGAAAAATAATGTTTAAGGCAGAAAAGTAAATTACATTTGTGGTTATTTTAAGTTTTATTTTTGAATTTGTGGACCAAGAATTCACACCTGCAATAGAAACCAGTTCTAATTTTTGTCAACTCCCCCTTCTCCACCCCAGACCTAGACCATCATCCTTCACATGAAGATTTTCTGGAGATTGTGAATAGGAGGTAGGCGGTGACACCCTAGGAGAGCTGACCCAGTTAACGTTAAGTGTCCCCTCTCTGGACTGTCATGGTACCCTAAGCACAGCACAATTTATTTATCTGTTATCCTGCCAATAGTTATTTCCTTTTCCTCCCCACCTTTTTTTAAATGTTTATTTATTTTTGAGGGAGCACTCACAAGTTGGGGAGGGGCAGAAAGAGAGGGAGAGAGGGAATCTCAAGCAGTCTCCATGCTATCAGTGCAGAGTGGGATGCAGGGCTCGAACTCAAGAACTGTAAGATCATGACCTGAGCTGAAATCAAGAGTTGGATGTTCAACCAACTGAGCCATCCAGGCACCCCATCCCCTTTCTTTTTGATACTAGGAACAATACTGCTAGAAAATTCTCTTTTCCTATTGCTCACTTAGGGTACACTCTGCTGCTGACACATGGAGGAAGACAAAGACACATGGAGGAAGACTCAATAAGGGAAGAGGACAAGTTTTGACAGGGTAGACATCAGCAAACACAGGTGTGTCCAAGTCAGTTCAGGAAACATCCATCATTGTCCTCACTTCAGCCTCCCAGCAGCTGATGACACTATTGACTAATGTGTCTCGCTCTTCTCTTGGCTTCTGTAAAACCACTCTCTCCTCTCTGCACTCTCTTGCTCCTGACTCCTCTGCAGGCATCTCCTTCTGACCAGACCTCTTTTGGATGGACTTCCCCTTGACTTAGGAGGGAGACACTGCTCTCCTCTCTCTATGGGCTTCCAAGGTAATATCACCCAGTCTTAGGGTATTAAATACTACATATATACTGATAATGTCCCCCAAACTCTATCTTTGTCCCAGACCTCTACTATAAGAGATATACAGACTAGAGCCCACTGCCTGCATAATATCTCCTCCTGGATGTCCCACAGGCATCTAGAACTTAATACAGGCATACCTTGGAGGTATTGCCAGTTCGATTCCAGACCTCCACAGTAAAGTGAATATCACAATAAAGTGAGTCAAATGAATTTTTTGGTTTCCTAGTTCATGTAAAAGTTATATTTGCACTATGCTGTAGTCTATTAAGTGTGCAATAGCATTGTTTCTAAAAATACAATGTGCATATCTTAATACAAATATTTTATTGAGGGGTGCCTGGGTGGCTTAGTTAGATAAGTGTCAGACTTCGACTCCGGTCACGATCTTGCTGTTCATGAGTTTGAGCCCCGCAATGGGCTCTGTGCTGACAGCTCGGAGCCTGGAGCCTGCTTCAGATTCTGTGTCTCCCTCTCTCTTTCTGCCGCTCCCCTGCTCGCACTCTGTCTCTCTCTCTCTTAGAAATAAATAAATATTAAAAAATATTTTATTGATAAAAAATGCTAACCATTGTCTGAGGTTGCAGTGAGTTGTAATCTTTTTGCTGGTGGAAGGTCTTGACTTTTGTTTTAGTTTCTTACAATTTATTAAATTTCTTCTGTTTCAATAGTTACTTACCCCTTCTCACTTCTTTTTTTTAATTGAAGTATAGGTGACAATGTTATATTAGTTTCAGGTGTACAACATGATTTGACAATTCTATACATTATGCTCTGCTCACTACAATAAATGTAGTTACCATCTGTCAACATATAACGTTATTACAATATTATTGACTATACTCCCTATGCTGTATCTTTCACCCCTTGACTTATTTGTAACTGGAAGTTTGTACCTCTTCATTCCCTTCACCTATTTTGCCCATTCCCTCAAACCCCTCCCCTCTGGCAACCACAAATTTGTTCTCTGCATTTATGATTTTGTTGTTGCTTTTTTGTTTGTTCAGTTGTTTTGTTTTCTTTTTAGATTCCACATATAGGTGAAATCACATGACATTTGTCGTTCTCTTAAGTTATTTTTCTTAGCTCAATACCCCCTGGTCCATCCATATAGTCGCAAATGGTCTCACCTTGATGCTAACAGTTACTGACTGGTCAGGATGGTGGGTACTGAAGGTCAGGGTGGCTGTGGCGATTTCTAAGACAATGAAATCTGCTGCATTGATTGCCTCTTCCTTTCACAAATGATTTCTCTGGAACCTGCAGTGATATTTGATAGCATGTTACCCCCAGTAGAACTTCTTTCAAATTGGAGTCGATCCTCTCAAACCTTGCTGTTGCTTTATCAGCTCAGTTTATATAATGTTCTAAAGCCTTTGTGTCATTTCGACAGTCTTCACGTGGGGAGGAGATTCCATCTCAAGAAACCACTCTCCTTGTTCCTCCATAAGAAGCAACTCTTCATCTGTTCAGGTTGTATCAATGGGATCACAGCCATTCAGTCCCATCTTCGGGCTCCACTTCTCATTCTGGTTCTCTTGCTGTTTCCACCCCATCTGCAGGTACTTCTTCCATTGAAGTCTTGAACCCCTCACAGTCATCCATGAGGGTGGGAACCAACGTTTTCTAAACTATCAACGTTGGTATTTTGACTTCTTCCCGTGAATCATTAATGTTCTTTCTTAATGGCATGTAGAACGGTGAATGAATACTTTCCCGAAGATTTTCATTGTACTTTTCCCAGATCCACCAGAGGAATCACTCTCTAGGGGCGCTATAGCCTTAAGAAATGTATTTCTTGAAGCGCCTGGGTGACACAGTCAGTTGAGCCTCCGACTTCAGCTCATGTCATGATCTCATGGTCTGTATGTTCAAGCCCAGCATTGGGCTCTCTGCTGTCAGTACAGAGCCTCCTTTAGATCCTCTATCCTCCCTCTCTCCCCCCGTTCTGCACTCATGCTCTCTTTCAAAATAAATAAACTTTAAAAAGTTGTTATTTATTTATTTGTCTATGTATTTATTTTTGAGAGAGAGAGAGGTCGAGACAGAGAGGCTGAGAGAGAGGGAGAGAGAGGATCCCAAGCAAGGCTCTACAGCACAGAGCCCAAAGCAGGGCTCAAACCCACCAACTGTGAGATCGTGACATGAGCCAAAACCAAGGGTCAGAGGCTAAACCGACTGAGCCACCCAAGTTCCCCAAGAAATGTACGTCTTTTTAATTTTTATTTATTTGTTTGTTTATTTTTTATTTATTTTTACTTATTTATTTATGTATTTATAAATTAAATAAATAAAATTTATTTATTCATTTAATTTTAATTTAATAAAAACATGTTTTTAAGTTTATTTATTTTTGAGAGAGAAACAGAGCACGAGTGGGGGAGGGGCGAAGAGAGAGAGGAAGACACAGAATCCGAAGCAGGCTCCAGGCTCTGAGCTGTCAGCAGAGACCCCGACACAGGACTCAAACTCACAAACTGTGAGATCATCACCTGAGCTGAAGTCAGACGCCTAACCAACTGAGCCACCCAGGCGCCCCTCGAGAAATGTATTTCTTAAAAAATAACACTTCAGAGTTGAAATTACTCCTTGATCCATGGGCTTCAGCACGGATGATGTATTAGCAAAACAATGTGAATCTCATTGTATATCTGCATCAGAGCTCTTGGGTGACCAGGTATGTTGTCAATGAGCAGTAATATTTTGAAAGTAATCTTTTTTCTGAGTAGTAGGTCTCAACAGTGGGCTTAACATATTCAGTAAACAGGGGTGGCTGGGTGGCTCAGTCAGTTGAGTGCCCAAATTTGGCTTAGGTCCTGATCTCCTAGTCTGTGGGTTCTTATGGGCTCGAGCCCTACCTCGGGCTCGAGCCCTACCTCAGGCTCGCTGCTGTCAGCACAGAGCCCACTTCGGATCCCCTGTCTCCCTCTCTTTCTGCCCCTCCCCCACTTGTGGTCACTCGCTCTCTCTCTCTTTCTCTCTCTAAAAAATAAACATTAAAAAATAAAACATTAAAAAATAAACATAAAAATTATATTCAGTAAACCACATTGTAAACTTATGTGCTTTCATCCAGGCTTTGTTTTTCCATTTAGAGAGCACAGGCAGAGTAGATTTGGCATAGTTTTTAAGGATTTTTGGAACAAAAATGAGCATTGGCTTCAACTTCAAGTCACCAGCTGCATTAGCCCCTAACAAGAGAATCAGCCTGTCCTTTGAAGCTTCAGAGCTGATCATTGACTTTTCCTCTCTAGCTATGAAAGTCCTAGAGGCCATCTTCTTCCAATAGGAGGCTGTTTCATCTACGTTGAAAATCCGTTGTTTAGCGGAGCCACCTTCACCAGTTACCATAGCTAGATCTTCTGGAAGGCTTGCTGCAGCTTCTACATCAGCACTTGCTGCCTCGTCTTGCACTTCAATGCTATGGAGATGGCGTCATTCCCTAAACCTCATAAACCAACCTTTACCAGCTTCAGACTTTCCTTCTGCAGCTTCCTCCCCTCTCTCAGCCTTCATAGAAATGAAGAGAGCCAGGGCCTTGCTCTGGATTAGGCTCTGCCTTAAGGGAATGTCGCGGTGGGTTTGATCTCCTCTCCAGACCACTCAAACTTTCTCCATATCCGCAATAAGGCTATTTTGCCTTCTTATTATTCATGTGCTCACTGGAGTAGCACTTTTCAATTTCCTTCAACAACTTTTCCTTTGCATTCACGACTTGGCTAACTGGCACAACAGGCCTAGCTTTCGGCCCATCTCAGCTGTTGGCAAGCCTTCCTCACTGAGCTCAATCATTTCTAGCTTTTGATTTAAAGCGAGAGACATTTGGCTCTTCCTTTCACTTGGACACTTAGAGGCCATTGTAGGGTTATAAATTGGCCTAGTTCCAATATTGTTTCCTGTGTCTCAGGGAATAGCAGAGCCTGAGGAGAAAGAGAGGAAGCAGCCGGTTCATAGAGCAGTCAGAACACACACATTTTTCAATCAAGTTTGCTGTCTTATATGAGCGTGGTTCGTGACACCTCAAAACAATTACAATAACGACATCAAAGATCATCGATCACACATCACCATAACAAATATAATAATAGTGAAAAGATTCGAGCTATTGCAAGAATTACCAAAATGGGACACAGAGACCAGAAGTAAACAAATGTTGGAAAAATGGTGAGGACAGGCTTGCTTGACGTGGTGCTGCCCCAACCTTTCAACCTGTAAAAATGCAATCTCTGCAAAGTGCAATAGAGCCAAGTTCAATAAAATGATGCGTGCCTGTATGTCAAAAATAAAACTCTTGGTTTTCTGAAATCTGTCTTTCTAATCTTCCTTTTTGCTGGAAATGATACCACTATCCACATAGCTGGGTACATTTCTTCCTTTCCCTTTCCACCTTCTAAATCCAATCCATCCCTAAATCCTGTTGACTCTCTCTCTAAAACATGTCTTGAATCTGTCCACTTCTCTCACTGCAACATTTTGATTTATTTTTTAAAGCTTATTTATTTGGAGAGAGAGAGAGTATGTGTGTGAGCAGGGGAGGGGGCCGGGGAGGGGCAGGGAGAGGGAGAGAATCCCAGATTCCACGCTGTCAGTGCAGAGCCCAATGTGGGGACTCGAACCCACAAACCGTGAGACCATGACCTGAGCCAAAACCAGACGCTTAACCAACTGAGCCACCCAGACACCCCTCCCTCACTGTAACATTTTAATGGTCACCTCTTACCTGGAGGACTGAAATAGCCTTCTCACGGCTCTATGCATTTATGCTGCCCCCCTACGGTCTATTGTCCTCATAGCACCCAGACAAATCTTAAAAATACAAACCTGACACTTGTCTGCTTGAACACTGCCAATGGCCTCTTCCCCATTATACTACATACATTGTCCTTTGGAAAAAAAACCCATGTCCATACCAGGGTCTATACATCTGGCCCCAGCCACCTCCGGCTGACCTCTCTCCTTGCCTCCATCTTGCTAAGCTCCAACTATAGTAGCTTCTTCTTCATTCTTTTTTTTTTTTTTTTTTAACATTTTTTTTTTGGGACAGAGAGAGACAGAGCATGAACGGGGGAGGGGCAGAGAGAGAGGGAGACACAGAATCGGAAACAGGCTCCAGGCTCCGAGCCATCAGCCCAGAGCCCGACGCGGGGCTCGAACTCACGGACCGCGAGATCGTGACCTGGCTGAAGTCGGACGCTTAACCGACTGCGCCACCCAGGCGCCCCAACTTCTTCTTCATTCTTAAACATGCCAAGCTCTATTCTACTTCAGGCTGTTCAGCTTTCCCTCTGCCCAGAACATTCTTGGCTGAGTCATATGGCTAAGTTCTTCTTGACCTTGACATCTTGGCACCTCCTCAGAAAATTATTCCTTGGCCTTCTCTACCCAGGTGACTCCCCTTACCTTCTCCTGTACCCCAACATTGTTCTCTATCCCTGCAGTACGTCTCATCATTCATAGTCCTTGCTATTTGACTATCTTCGTTACTAGACTTTTGGCTTCACGAGCTCAGGATTCACATCAGTTTTACGCACCTGGTGCCTAAGCCAGAGCCTGGTACATAGTGAATACTTAGTAAGAATCTGTTGAAAGAATGGATCAATTCACCCTGAACTGAGTAACGAGGATACAGAGACAACCAAGATAGGGTCCTTCTATTCCATAATGCTATATAGTCTGATGGATGAAAAATGTGTAAATAGGCAATTACAAAACTGGTAGGTAATACATTGGAGATCAGAACCGGAACACAGAGAGGCCCAAAGCCCAGGGTGGGGTTATGTATGTGAGTAGAAGGGATGCTGTGTTTACATGATGCTGTGTTTACAAATCCACCAACATTTCCTTAATAAGAAACACAGTTTTTCTTTCTAATAATGAACATTTACCTAGTGTACCAACCTCCATGTACTGTTTCTGGTCTGTTTATTTTGTTGTTAATGTGACCAAAGTAGTACAGCTTCTAAGCGATAGAGCTGGGATTCAAAACCATGCAGTCTAGCTCCTGAGCCTACAAAGGCTACATTTTTAAAAAATGATTTAAGGTGAAATTCACATAATATAACATTAAACATTTTAAAGTGAACAATTCAGTGGCAATTAGTACATTCACAATGTTATACAATCACTACCTCTATCTAGTTCCAAAACATTTCCATCACTCCAAACTAAAACACCAAACTTATTAAGTAGCTTCCCGTTACCTTCCAGGTACTGTTTTTGATCCTCACAATGATCTGGTTGTACAATTGAGGAAAGCGAGGCCCTGAGAAGTTCAGTGGTAAGTCCAACGTTATATAACTAGTAAATGTGGGACAGGGATTTTGAACCATACTTAGTTTTCTGACCCCAGAGCCTAATCCTTTGATTAACACGCATCTTTGGGCAGCCCCCCCCCCCCAAGAAAAGGGCTGGATTTGGGTTTCAGAGACAGTAAATTTTGTTGGGCCAGGGACTTAGAAACTATAAGTGCGTCCTCAATTGTTAAAAAATGCACGTTGAAGGAAAACTTCAATTAGTACTGTATAGGTGGTTGGCAGAACCAAAAATATTCTAAGCCCAGGAGCATCTATGGGGCAGGCACTTGGAAAGGTCAGTATTGCAGGAAGTTTTGCCAAAGTCTCAAGAATAAGAAGTTCATAATTCCTTGGGCAGCCCTTATGTGTGCCAAGCTGAAAGCTGAAGAGAGGCAGAGTAGCCAGGAGGGTGTGGCTTGCCTTGGGGGGTGGGGGGGTGGGTGGGGGAGGGGGTAGAGGGGGTGGGGTGGGGGAGGGGGCAGGGGCAGGGGCAGCCGGGAAAGCCCAGCTGGTTGTCTGCAAGAGAAGCTGGGGTTGCAACTGGGAACACAAAGTAGGAAGCAGGCCTTGGGCCAATTGCATCGCACTCTGAGGGAGGCCACCAGAGCGGAAAGACTGTAAGGGGTGGAGAGCCTCGCCTTAGTATTTTTCTACTTCGTCCTGGGGCGGCTGTCATCACTCTAGCATCCCTCTTTCTCAACACAGGGATCCTGTTTCTGGGGCTTCCCCCTTTCTCTCTGGAGGTCAACGATCCTACAGTCCCCCCCTCTTTTCAGGGATCTCAGACAGAGGGCACCCCTTTTACGTTGTTTCTCATGGTTTCCTCTTCTCCCTCCCTAGTGCGGGCCCCTCCTGTCCAGATGATGGTGGAGTTCTCTCACAAGCCCCCCACCTTTCTCAGGCTCGGGATCTTGCTCGAGTTCTAGTTCAACAATGCGCAGCTCTTGGCGCAACCGCACCCCTCCTACTCCCAGACGGCAGCTCCATGGAAACCAAAACATCACAACTCCGCTAAGGTATCGCGAGAGGTGCAGTTGCGATCGCATCAGGGGAGAGGCGGAGCGAGGGCGGGAACAAAGAGCGAAGTGGGAGGAGCCTGGGAGCTTCCGAGGTCCCGGGCGGGGAAGGTACCACCTAGTGGCGCCCCCGCGTGACTGCGCTTTACATAATCGAGGCCGCGCGCGTCATAAGTGGCGTACTCCAGTTCAGGCCGAATCAGAATTGTCCCAAACTCCGTGTTCTGCCCCTTTGTGCTTGATGGACGTCGAAGTGAACCAGTGAACGGGCGACCAGCGCCGCCGCGCCCGCCCAGATCCGCCCGCACTCGCCGGCCCGCCCGCCCGCCGCAGCCCGCAGCCTGCTGCCGCCGCCGCTGCCGCCGCCGCCGCCAGCTTGTCCCTTAGACTGTCAGATAAAGCGGTGGGCCGGTCGGCTGGGCGGTGAGCGTGGCCCGGGCCGGACATGGCGGCGCTCTACGCCTGCACCAAGTGCCACCAGCGCTTCCCCTTCGAGGCGCTGTCTCAGGGGCAGCAGCTGTGCAAGGTGCGCGGGCTGGGGCGGCGGCCGGGAGCTGGGACGCTAGAGGCTCGGCCCGGAGCCCCCTGTTCTGCGGGGCCGCCCGGCGGGGTCCCCCGGGCGGGGCGTGGCAGGCCCGCCTAGCTGAGGCGCCGCACCCGCTCCGCTGGGGGCCAGCGGGGCACGTGGGGGAGTCCCGGGCGCCGTCCAGGCCCCCGCGGCAGGCGTGTCCGGGTGCTTAGCAACCGCGAGGGATTGTTCTCGGACCCCGTAAGGTCTGGGGAGGGGACAGCGGGTCCCCGGCTTGACCCGGACCGGCCGTACCGAGCTCCCTCTTGGGCTGGCTTCCCCGCCGCTGGTTGCACACTGAGCAACCGCCTGCCTTGCCTGGGGACTGAACTCCAGAGTTGGGTGCTGCCTAGGACGAGAGTCTCCAACTCGGGCGCCTCACGGGCACTTTCCGGCCAGTCTGAGAGACGGAGGTAGCGAGGCTTTATAGAAAAGCCCCAAATTAAGCGCACGAAGTAAAAGGATTTTTCAGCATCCAGTTGGTGACCTTCGATCCTGGCCCTAATCAGCTACTATTCAGTTTTTACCCTTGAAGGCCCAAGTTCTTTTTTTTTTTTTTTCGTTTGAGTTGTTTGCATCCTGCTTTGCCTTTTTAAATTAATAGAAGTGCTGTGAGGTGACAGTTAAAAGTCACGAAGCCGTCCTGCGAGTGATTTGAGATATTCTCAGATAATCCAGAGTTTGTCTCTGGTATGGGTAACTCGTAATTGTATGTCACCGTTGCCTCAAATGGCTATGACTTTGTCACTCTGTTTACTGGGTAGGAGAGAACGCAAGTGTTTGGGTGCCTTTATTTTTTTGGTCTTTATATAAATAAAAATATATATACATTTGAGATATATATATACTGACTTCAAGGAAGTTTCATATAGGTCAGCAATAATGATTTTAACTTAGCATTTCATTTCACAAGTGAACCTGGTCAAAAATCAAACCGTGGAAGTGGCAGAACCGGAACTAGAATCCAGGGCTTCTGATTCCCAGTCTGAGACTTATTCATACATACTTTGGTTTTACAATTTATGACTAGTTCCATATAAATTCTTTCTTAACTTCCACATCAGTGCAGGGCAGTGATGCCAGTATTACAGAAGAGAAAAATAAGGCACAGAAAGTTCAAGTGACTCACTCAAGCACAGTGGCTATGCTGGGAATAGTACCCAGGTCTTCTGCCTCCTACTGAAGGCTGTTTCCATTTCTGACTGCCTTTTAAATTATATCCTCATTTCATTTCAGGAATGTCGGATTGCACACCCTGTTGTGAAGTGCACCTACTGTAGGACTGAGTACCAGCAGGAGAGGTACAGTTTTTATTGACCACGAAAGATGTTTGCAGGCTTTTTCCTCTTAATTAGTTGCTGTTCAATGTACAGATCTGTAATTGATTGCATTATACCCGGATTCTGCAGGGTGTTTTTTTTTTTTATTATAACACATTGATGAATATAAAACACACATATTGTTCCCTAGTTATCCATGGATTGCTTAAAATTTTTTCATGACTTTTTAAAGTAATCTCTGCACCCAACAGGGGCTCGAACTCACAACCCCAAGACTGAGTCGAACGCTCCACTGACTGAGCCAGCCAGGTGCCCCTTGCTTAAGTTTTTAAAGTTACTTTTCAGATCCTTGATCATTTTATATTGTGGTTATGATCTTTATGACACTAAGAAACCACAATTGTAAAACATGAGCCTTAGGTTTCAGTATGCTTATACTCGAAGCTTGAAGAATTTTTAAGCCAAAAGAAGACACTTTTGGAAATGTGCCTATTCTGTTAAAGGGTTTGTTAGCCTTAGCCACATTTGAAATTTACTTGCCTTATGTAAATCTCATTTTTAAAAATGTGAAAAACATTTAGTTGTAAGTGAACACATATCTTTGGGAGACTTTTTTAACAGCAGCAGAGTGGTTTATTGGTTTTCAATAGCAGCAAAGTTGTTTATGGGTATAGTTAAGTTCTGTGGGCCTGCAACTGTAGGTCACAGTTCCTTGAAGCAGGGTGGGGTCTATTTGTTAGCTCACACATAGACCTAGAAACCTAATTTTAATCAGCCTTATTTCAATTCTGGGAACATTTTCCCCAACATTTTATTATGGATATTTTCAAACCAGAAAAAGTTGAAAGAATTAAACAGTAAACACTCATATACCTACCACTTCGATTCTACAGTTTACATTTACTTTATGTGCATCATCTATCATCAATGTATTTTTTTTAATTTGAGAGAGAGAGAGTGAGCGGGGGAGAGGGGCAGAGGGAGAGAGAGAATTCCAAGCCGGCTCTATGTGCAGTGCGGATCCCTATGCAGGGCTTGATCTGAAGACCCTGGGACTGTGATCTGAGCTGAAATCAAGATTTGGGTGCTCAACCAATTGAACCACCCAGGTGCCCCTTCAGTGTATTAATCCATCTTATTTCCGATTCATTTTAAAGTTGTGGACATCAGTATACTTGATCCTAAATACTTAAGCATGCATTTCGTTAACAAAGTTTGATATTTGTTTATGGTCCTTTATTTTTTTAGAGGTAAAATTTGCGCACAGTGAAATGCTCAAATCTTAAGTGTATCATTCGATGAGTTTCGCAAACAGTATATGGACCTGTAACCCTCAACCCTTTAAAATATAGAACATTACCGTCAGCCCAGAGTCCTCTCATGCTTCATCCCACTCAATCTCCACTCTTCTCGCTTCCCCCGTGCAACTACTGTTCTGATTTTCCTTCCCACCGTAGATCAGTTTTACCTGTTTTAGCCCTTCATAGATACGGAAACATATAAAACATAGTCTAGAAGCTTTATGTTTCAGCTTTTATATTTGGGTCCATGATCCACCTTGAACTAATTTTTGGGTGTAGGGTGAGATATGAATTTACACCATACATAAAAATTGATTCAAGATGGAGGCACCTGGCTGGTTCGGTTGTTGGAGCACGCAACTCTTGATCTCGGGGTTGTAAGTTCAAGCTGCAGGTTGGGTGTAGACATGACTTAAAAAAATAAAATCTTAAAAAAAAAAGATTCAAGATGGATCATAGGAGTGGTTTTCCTTTTTTTCTAAAGTTTATTTATTTATCTTGAGAGAGAGAGCACAAGTCGAAGAGGGGCAGAGAGAGGGAGAGAGAGAATCCGAAGCAGGCTCTGGCGCAGTCAGTGTGCAGAGTCCGACGTGGGGCTTGAATCCAAGAAACCGCGAGATTATGACGTGAGCTGAGATCAAGAGCCAGACACTTGACTGAGCCACCTGCGTGCTCCGAAATGACTTCTTTGTTTTCCAAGATGTCAGGAGCATTTGTATATATTGATACATATAAATCCCACTTCTTCAGTAATAAATCTAAGTATAAATTAAAAGTTCAACATTCCGGAATCACCGATGTGAATCCTTTTTCTAGAGGTTTCTTTCGATACGCCTCACATCTTGTCCTGTCTCTTTAAAATGGCAGAAAATGGCCCTGGAAAATATTTTACTTGAATATCTCACTTTAATTTAAATATTTTGTACTTTGAGGTCTTTCTTTGTTTTAACTTTATGGTCACTTTTATAGGACTTTATGGGAAAATAATCACAAGATAGCTAATGAGACTGCATTTTTATGTGATTTTATTTTCAGCCCCAGAATATTGTTTTAACTGTTCTTGCACATCAAGCATTTATTGTACCTCTCTTTGTGAAGAATTGGACTTTATTTGAAGATGATTTTTTTCCCCTAAGGCAGTTTATCAGCTCAGGTATTTAGATAATACAGGTCTCTGGACCTTCACAAGACCGAAGACGTTTTTATTTTGATCAGTGCTTAGTTCTTAGAGAAATTGGAAATATTGACAAAATATTTAATCATAGCATCCATTTCCCCACATCTGGGATTTTCATATGCTTTTACTTACAGAGGAGGGTGTAGACAGAGTAAAGTCGACATGAATAGAATCTCTGAGTTAGTATTCCAAATGCATATACTTCATTCCTCACCTCAAGTTTCTCAGCTGTTCATCTAAATTGAGAATTACTGCTAGTCCATTTCAGTCTAACATAATATTCTTTTGAGGGTCCTGTCCATATTTGCTAATTTTGTTTAGTGATACTTAGAGATGTGATACTCAGAAATAACTCACTGTCCACTTTAACCAAAACCTCATTTTATCTGAGCTAATAAAATTAATAACCATAAAATAATTAATAAATAAAAGAGTTAGTGGCCAAATACTTAACTTTAAGTTAACCAGGTGTCCAGACCAAATATCACCTTGGCACTTAGCAATGAGCAAATTCTGTGGGCTTAAGGAGGAATCAGTTTTCAGATATTGTAAGTGAAGCAACTTTTTTCTCATAAAAGCATTGTGTCTCTTTTTTCCTTAACAGTAAAACCAATACAATATGCAAGAAGTGTGCACAGAATGTGCAGTTATATGGAACAGTAAGTAGAGTTTCTCTGTACCTAACAGTGAGTTCTTGGGTCTCTTGGAACCTTACATTCTGTGGACTATTTATATAACTACCATATTTTTATTAGAATATCTTATGTGTAAATACTTTCTCAGAAAAGTTTATCTAGCCCTTGAGCTTTTGAACCTAGCTAATACTTACTGAGAACTTCTGTGTTTATGTTCATGATGGCGGGATTGTCGTTCTAATTTTCCTTGAGAGCCTTGGAAACCAGTATGGAAAGAGGATGGGAAAGATGGATCCTACAATGTGACGTCTTTGGTAGCAGTTGACTGTTCGTTTTGATGACTTTTTTGGGGGGGAGGGGGTTTCTCAGTGTTAGGGTTCTATATTATGTCCTTGCAGGCATTCTCCCAGCCTGTTTATATGGTGATAATGGCAAAGAGGCCTTTCCAGAAATTTGGAAGCACTTACTGGTTTCTCCAAAGAACTGGTTCTGTTGAATTTCTTACAGAAGTCCCAGCATATACTCTAATGGGGTTTTGTTATTTGTTAATTTATTTGTTTTAAAATCAATAGTCCTGTGCAGAAAATCACTTTACATAGTATTAGGAATTGGGCTTCATTTGATCAGTGTAGAAGGAAATTTATGAAGTTGGGAATACATTTTTACAATGACTGATGAACTGTATAATAGGAATTATTGCTTTAAAAAATGCAGTGGTATTTTATAATATACTTAGTTGACCCTTTTTTTCCCCTCTCTTTAAGCCCAAACCTTGTCAGTATTGCAACATAATTGCAGCATTTATCGGCAACAAATGCCAGCGCTGCACAAATTCAGAGAAGAAGTATGGACCACCCTATTCATGTGAACAGTGTAAGCAGCAATGTGCATTTGACAGGAAGGATGATCGAAAGAAGGTAAATCTCTGTGTTTTGTTTTGTTGTTGTGTTTTTTGTTTTTTTTTTTCCTTTCTGAGAAATTAAGTTTGGTCAATTGTGTCAAAAAGAAATCACAACAGGGCCACTGGCTGGCTCAGTCAGTAGAGCATGCGACTCTGGATCTCATGGTTGTGGGTTTTGGCCCCATGTTGGGTGTAGAAATGACTTAAAATCTTTAAAAAAAAAAAAAAAAAAAAAAGACATATAACAAAGAAATCTCCGTTCCTGTCCTAGTTGTTCTTGAACTTGAAGATTTTCAGCCTTTGTTTTCATTTAGCAAATATGGACCATTGTATTCTTTAAAAAAAATATATATATATATATATATATTTATATATATTCATGTATATATAAATATATATTCATATATATATATACATGAAAATATATATATATATATATATATATATATTTTTTTTTTTTTTTTTTTTAAGTCATCTCTACACCCAACGTGGGGCTTAAACTTCTGACCCTGAGCTCAAGAGTCACATGTTCTGACTGAGCCAGCCAGGCGTCCCTGGACCATTATATTCTAATATTACATGAGCTGGTATTTCATGAGAATCTTAATTAACAGTGATCTGTACCCTGTATAAGTAAAGCGATGATTGGCAAAATTCTATAGAACTCTGTAAAGGAGAGATTGTGACTTAGGATACACTTGTATTACCAGTTTCACTATCTGACTGTTTCAAGTGTTTCTATCTGTTGAAGTTAAAAATTCCAAGATGACATAGAGGAGAGCTCTAGGTGGAGTGATGGTACCTTAGTAAACTAAAAATGGTTTAGATTTGTTCTGTTTAAAACCGTCCAGTGGCTTCCAGCTGCACTTAGAACAAATCCCAACCCCCTTCCCTGGTGCACATTGCCCATACCTGCCTCTCAGTCTCTCCTGACGTTACACCTCCCGCCTGTCACCTTGTTTCAGCCACACTGACCACCTTTTAGCCCTTCAAATGTGCCAGTTTCATTCCTACCTTTGCACTGGCTATCATTTTGCCTGATAACACCCATCAGTCTTAATTGGTTCCTCATGCTCAGATGCTACTTCCTCACAGAGCCCCTTTACTAACTCACTCACCCCCTATCATATTACCCTGTTGTGTTGTCTTCACAGCATAACATTGTGAGAAATTATCTTGTCTATTTGCTTATGTTTGTCTACCTTCACTAGAACGTGAGCTCCTTGTCCATCTTGTTCTCTGCCACATTTCCAGTGGCCTGGCACATGGTAAGTGCCCAAAACAAACAAACATACATATATACATACACACACACACAGATACACACAACACACACACACATACATATATATGTATATATATATATTTACTTGTTTTGGTAAGAGTCATACTTTATCGAGAACTATTTCTTCCCCCTCTTTTACCTGACACTGTCAAAATATTAATCTGAAATATATCTCCAGCTTACTGTTTTTTACTGAGAAAAATTGTGCTTCTCATTTTCTACTTTTTAAAAAGTAAGTGAAGTGGGGCACCTAGGTTACTCAGTCGGTTAAACATCCGACTTCGGCTCAGGTCATGATCTCATGATCTCATTGTTCATGAGTTCAAGTCCTATGTCGGGTGAGCTCGAGCCCCGCTTTGGGCTCTGCACTGACAGTGTGGAGCCTGCGTGGAATTCTCTCTCTCTCTTGCTCTCTCTCTCTGCCCCTTGTAGGATACTCTTTCTTCCTCTCTCTGCGTCTCGCTCACCCATACTCTCTCTCTTTCTAAAATAAATAATTAATTTTAAAAAGTGAAGTGATTATTTTTTAAATTGAGATATAATCAACATATATCAGTTTCAAATGTACAGCATAATGATTTGATATTTGTATATATTGGAAAGTGATCATCACAATAAGTCCAGTAAATATCTGTCACCATACACAGTTAATGGGATTTTTTTTCTTATGATGAGAACTTTTAAGATCTACTCTCTTAGCAACTTTCAAATATGCAATATAGTATTACTAACTATAGTCACCATACTGTACATTACATCCCCATGACTTATTTATCCTTTAACTAGAAGTTTATACCTTTTAACTACTTTCACCCATTTCACCTACCCACCACTCCCCACCTCTGGCAACTAGCAATCTCTTCAGTAAATATTTTTTTTAATGAAGGAATGCAGTACAGAAACTTTTTCAGTGTCCAGAGGTACTTTTCAGAGATGCTTAGGCTCATGAGAACTGACTCCTGTGAACCAAATTCATTAATTTATCATGGGAGGATATTAACTCTCCAGTGACCAGAATACTCCTGTCTGCCAACCAGAGCACCTTTTCCCTGAATTAAGATACTGGAGAAGCTGAATTAGGAATCACGAGGTAGCATATGATGATAGTCGGAGTATAAGCTCTGCAGTCCTACTGACCTGGGCTAGCTGAATGGTCCTGGACGAGTTACTTACTCTTATTAGGCATCAATGTCATCACCTTTCCAGTGGGAATCACAGTAGCTGCTTCACAAGGGCATAGGGGGATTTAATTGAGGTTGAGGACTTGCCTAAGTTCACACACCTCCTAAGTGGCAGAATTGGGACTTAACCCAGAGGTCCGGAGCTCCCAGTAGCTCCATTCTGTACTACATTCTCTCTTCTTCATGTTTGTCTCCTTGTCTTTCAGGTAGATGGGAAATTGCTGTGCTGGCTGTGCACGCTGTCCTACAAACGGGTCCTTCAGAAGACCAAAGAGCAGAGGAAACACCTGAGCAGCTCTTCCCGTGCCAGCCACCAAGAGAAGGAACAGTATAGTCGACTGAGTGGTGGCAGCCATTATAACAGGTATCCCCAAGGTGCATGAGATAGGACTAGAGGTACCTATTGGTCAGACGGAATACACAATTAGCCATGGAAGAAACCATTTGGTATCAATTTTCCTCTTCTTTTCTCTCTAGTTACTAGCCTTAGGAGGAATCTCCTTTGTCACATTGGACAGTTCATGTATCTTCCAAGTGCCAGAGAGATTTCCATAAGGTATTAGGATTTACTGACTTGGTTTGTCTTGTGTCTGGAAAGTTTGTGAAATTGTTCTGCTTTGACTATAATGCTCCCCTCACCCTTGGAGTGGATTATCTCCTTAGAAGACTGGGCATGTCACTTTCTGAGGGATGCAGCTTTTTTTAATGCATAGTTGGCCAGGAGGTTGGTAGCTGTTCTAGGTTTGTCCTGGTGGGAATCCAGTCAAAAAGATGTCCTTTCATTGTTGTCTTAAGCTTCCTTTCAGAGTATCTGTAATGTTGTTGAGAGTTCTGGCTTTCGATTGAATCCTGACTCTGCCAGGTTCTCTGTGTGGGATCTTGGGCAAGCTTGTTCATCTTTAAAATAGGGAAATAATAATATTACCTCATGGAATTGTGGAGATAAATTATATAGTGCATGAATAGTGGTTTGCTTTATAACTGGCATATGGGAAGCATTCAATATATTTTAATTACTGTTTGTTATTGTTACCATTATGATTTTGTTTGTTCATTATTATTAAGTACTCTCATGGGCCAGTGACTCTGCTAGGAAGGCAGAGATGAATAAAAGAATCATGCTGCTCACCAAGAGTATGCAGTCTGGTAGGGAAGACAGACCTGTAATCAAATCATTGCATTATAATTCGATGAGCACCACAGTGGAAACATCAAGATGCAGGCATGAGAGGCAGTAGTAATTAACTGCCTTGGGGAGTCAGGCAAGAGAGGCTCAGAGAAGAGCTGGGTTGGGGCTGGATTTTAGGATGAGTTGGAACCATCAGATCACGGATGGGCAGAAGCATCCTAGGCTGAGGGAATAGTGTGTGCAGAGAAATGGAGGGCGTAAGACCACACGGCCCTGAGGAGTTGCAGGTCCTTTTATGTTGCTGGAGCTTATGTTTGGGAGCCAGGGAATGGGAGAGAAAGGGATTCTGAAAACGTTAAGGAGCATGAAGCTGACCCTGATTATTGTGGAGAAAACATTGGAAGAAAAAGAGACCGGAGGCTAGTTAAGAACCTGTTTTTTAAGAGTCCACAGTAAGAGGTATTAATATTAGAATCTCAACTAAGGCCATGGCACCAGAGATCAAAGAGGCAGATTCAGGGGGTGCCTGGGTGGCTTAGTTGGTTAAACATCCGATTTCGGCTCAGGTCATGATCTCCCGGTCCATGAGTTTGAGCCCCACGTCAGGCTCAGAAGCCTGGAGCCTGCTTCAGATTCCGTGTCTTCCTCTCTCCCTGCCCCCTTCCCTGCTCATACTCTCTCTCTCAAAAATAAAATAAAAATTAAAAAAAGAGACAGATTCAAGAAGATACTTTAGAGGGAGAATTATGAGAAACTTAGATAATTTAATGAACAGGTAGATGGGCAGGAGTTGGGTGAGTAAAGAATCATTCTCAGGTTTCTTACTTGGATGAATAGGTATATTCTTTAACTGAAAGAGAATACAGGAAGAAAAGAGAAGTTCAGTTGTTTTTTTTTTTTAAATTGAGGTTGGAGCATCAAGAACAATTTTGTGGGAGCTTTAGCCTAAAACTCAGAAGAAAGGTTTGGAGCACATAAGAGTCAGTAGGAATAGAAGTTATTATAAAGTACAGATTCCTGCAACGTCATCCCAGAGTTTAATTCAGTAGGACCTAGGATAGAGTCCATGAATCTGCATTGTTTTACAAACATCCTGGATGATTATGGTACAGGTGACCTGGGGAACACCATCTCCAGCCCATATGATAAGTAGTTGTTTAAACCATGCTCTTTGATGATAGAATTCAAGTTGGAGGGTGAGAACAGAATTCAGAACAGAAGCACTCAAGAAGGATGGAATGAATATTTGCAAACCATATACCTAATAAGCGGTTAATATCAAAAATATATGAAGAATTCATACAACTGAATAACAAAAAAAGCGCAAATTATCCAATTAAAAAATGGGCAAAGGACCCGAATAGACATTTTTCCAAAGAATATATACAATAGATACATACAGAGGTGCTAAACATTGCTAATCATCAGGGAGATGCAAACCAAAACCACAATGAAATATTACCCCGCATCTGTTAGGATGGCTGTTACGAAAAAGTCAAGAGGGGTGCCCAGCTGGCTCAGTTTGGTGGAGCATGAGATTCTTGATCTCAGGGTTGTGAATTGGAGCCCCACTTTGGGTGCAGAGATTGTGAAAGGAAGGAAGGAAGGAAGGCAGACAGACAGACAGACAAAAGATAACAAATGTTGGCAAGGTTGTGGAGAAAAGGGAACCCTATACACCATTAGTGGGAAGGTAAATTGGTGCAACCATTGTGGAAAACAGGATGGTGGTTCCTCAAAAAATTAAAAACAGCTACTATATATTTGATCTAGCAATCATTTATGAGTATATATATATCCCAAGGAAATGAAATCAGTATCTTGAAGAGCTGTCTGCACCCCCAGGTTCATTGCAGCTTTATTCATAATAGCCAAGATATGGAAACAATATAAATGCCCTACAATGAATGAACGGATAAAGAAAATGTGATACACACACACACACACACACACACACACACACATACAGTTTGTGGTATCACTTTTACAAGGAATCTTTTTAAAAAGCCAATTTCTTAGAAACAGAGACTAGAATGATGGTCGCCAGGGGCTGGGGAAGGAGGAAATGGGGAGATTTAGGTCAAGGGGTATAAACTTTAAGTTATAAGAAGAGTAAGTTCTAAGGATCTGATATACAGCAGAGTGGCTATTCTTAATATGATACTATATACTTGAAAATTGCTGGGGCGCCTGGGTGACTCAGTCGGTTAAGCATCCGACTTCAGCTCAGGTCATGATCTCACGGTTCGTGAGTTCGAGCCCCGTGTCGGGCTCTGTGCTGACGGCTCGGAGCCTGGAGCCTGCTTCGGATTCTGTGTCTCCCTCTCTCTCTGTCCCTCCCCTGCTCATGCTCTGTCTCTGTCTCAAAAATAAATAAAAACATTAAAAAAATTGCTGAGAGTAGATTGTAAGCATTCTTGCCATAAAAAAAAAAAAGTTATGTGAGGTGATGGATGTGGTAATTATCTTATTCTTGGTGATTATTTCATAACGTACACGTTTATCAAAATGTTATGTTGTACACTTTACATGTATACAATTTGTCAGTTATTTCTCAGTAAAGTTGGAAGGGGGGTTAAGGATAGCATGGTCAGTGGTATCAAAAATTGAAAAGAGATCAAGAAAGAAAGGGTCTTACTCGAGGGTGAACTCATTGAGTCTATAACCGATTTTTAGTGGTTTGTGGGACTCAGATATCAGTAGATTCACAGAACTATCCTGAAGAAGAACTGGATTAGGGGTTCAACCTGGTATCTAGTCCTCGCTTCACTATTGACTAGCTATATATCCTTGGGAAGGTCACTTAAACTTGATGAGCCTCAGTTTCTGCAGAGTAGAAATAGTGCCTTGTATATACCTCACAGACTTGGAAGATGTGCATGAAACATTAAATGTGAAAGTACTTTCTTAAACTGTAAGGTAGGTTTTACTTCTTATTAAAAATTTAAAAAACATTTTTTTTAACGTTTATTTATTTTCAAGAGACAGAGCATGAGCAGAGGAGGGGGAGAGAGAGAGGGAGACACAGAACCTGAAGCAGGCTCCAGGCTCTGAGCTGTCAGCACAGAGCCCGATGAGGGGCTCGAACTCACAAACCATGAGATCATGACCTGAGCTGAAGTCTGACACTTAACCGACTGAGCCACCCAGGCACCCCACGTCTTATTAAAATTTTATTGACTCTGTTCCCATAGTTGTTAATAAAGCAGATAATATTTAATTAAAGGTAAGAATTTTGGAGGTCTCTGGAAGTGAGCTACCCATGCATCCAGGACCTATGAAATCAACACCTCAGTGGATTTTAATAGTCAAGAATAATTAGCTCTTTCATGGAGGAGCTGTGATATTACATTGGTCCTGTTTGAACAAACTTTTGTTGTGATGTTTTATAAATCTTTGATTTCTAATTTGTGTTTCTCTGTTTTTGCCATTAAAAGCCAGAAAACACTTTCTACATCTTCAATTCAAAATGAAATCCCAAAGAAAAAATCCAAGTTTGAATCAATCACAACCAACGGAGACAGGTAAGCCAATTGGTATGTGTGCATGCTTCCATTTGAGTTACTGCATATACAGTTCCTGAAACAGGAATACATTCCAGGGTGTGCCTTAGACCTAGTCTAGGGTTGTTATTGAGCCTCCGAGGGTCACTCCATTAGCCACTTGATATCTTATGAATAAGCAAGCAGTGCTGCTATTTGTTTATAACTCTAATCTTGTCATTAAAAGACAAGCACATATAACGATTTAGTAGCAACTGAATTCTGCGATCAACATATAACTCTCCCACACTAATTCTTTTTTTTTTTTTAATTTTTTTTTAACGTTTTTATTTATTTTTGAGACAGAGAGAGACAGAGCATGAACAGGGGAGGGTCAGAGAGAGGGAGACACAGAATCTGAAACAGGCTCCAGGCTCTGAGCTGTCAGCACAGAGCCTGACGCGGGGCTCGAACCCACGGACCGCGAGATCATGACCCGAGCCGAAGTCGGCCGCTTAACCGACTGAGCCACCCAGGCGCCCCAACTCTCCCACACTAATTCTAAGAAGTCAGGAGCTATATGCGTTTCATTGTGTTCTGTGCCTGTGGCCTCCTCCATGCAGGGCAAGAGTTGGTATTGAGAGGTGGAGCAGAGACAAGTTGGGAGTTAAGGCAGTGTTCTTAGTCTAATTCATGCTTCCTTAGCATGCAGAAAGCCCAGGGCAGCTACTGAATCAGCAGAGAATGAGATGCATTTGAATATTTTCACTGCATTTTAAGCCTGTCTTAAAAGCATATATTTACTCCTTGCCTTCCTCTCTCCATCTGAATGATGCTTCCTCTTGCAAGCTGCTTTGTCCTAATATCCACAGTGTCCCGTCTGTGTTGGTGCAGTGGGCTGCTTCCCAGCTGAGTCTTGGGGCCACCATTTTCCTGTTTGTCCAGGCCCAGGCATCCTGAAGTGAGACACTGGCATACTCTTCCTCCAAAGCCTTGAAATCCTCTCCATTCTGAAAACTCCCAGTGTCAGTTCTCCCTCCCAGCAGGTGGTGGGAATGGGAGTAGACTTAGCACATAGGCTTGCCAGGACCGAATTTCATCTAGGGGTACACAAAGCATCTATGAAGTTTATTCTTTACTGTTACCTTTTTTATTAAGTTGATTTCAGATTCTACAAGGTACCTTTTTATCCACTAGTATCATTGATTTTATACTTGTCAAATGGAACCTTCTGGAAATGTTTAACTTGGATGTTCAAATTATATGGAGAAAGGAACCATAAAGACCATCAGCTTCACTGTTACTTGAGCAGATATCCTGACCATCATGAAGATTGTCCCATCACCCCTGCCAGCATGCCTGATCCTACAAAAACCATGTCAAGGAGTGAACCTTTCTGAATTCCCTGCCTTTATAAAGGTCTAAGCCAAGAGGTGCCTGGGTGGCTCAGTCAGTTGAGCTTCCGACTTCAGCTTAGGTCATGATCTCGTGGTCCGTGAGTTCAAGCCCTGCACTGGCCTCTGTGCTTACAGCTCGGAACCTGGAGCCTGCTTCAGATTCTGTGTCTCCCTCTCTCTGCCCCTCCCCCACTCATGCTCTGTCTCTCTCTGTCAAAACTAAATAAACTTTAAATAAATAAATAAATAAAATAAAGGTCTAAGCCAAGACCCACAGCCTTTAGATTCTGTGCTCACTTATGACCCAGGCTGTATTTGAATGACCTGGAAAAAGTGCATTCTTAACTTTAGTTTAACCAGCCAGTCCTTAAAGCTTACCTTCTTTTAGATTATTTGTTCTTAAGATACTGCCATTATTCTTGCTGTCCATTGCTATGGATATACAAAGCTAAAAACATAAGTTTTCTGTTCAGAGTGATTTTTAAAAAATGTTTATTTTGGGGGAGAGAGAGAGCATGAGTGGGGGAGGAGCAGAGAGAGAGGGAGAGAGATAATCCCAAGCAGGCTCCTCCCTGTCAGTGCAGAGCCTGACGCAAGGCTCAGTCCCATGACTGGGAGATCATGACCTGGGCCAGAATCAAGAGCCAAATGCCCACCCAATTGAACCACCCAGGTGCCCCTGTTGAGAGTGTTTTATCACTTCTAATCACCAGCAATGATTGTTTTCCTCAAGTAGGAAATACTGATCCTTACCATGGTCTTTAACAATCTCATCTGGAAAAGATCTAAGAGATCATTTTTTTCTTGAAATGTAGATGCTAGCTTATTAAAATAACTTGCCCTGATAACTTGAAAATTTGGAAAACTTTTCTGCTTCTACAAAAGTTATTTTCATACACATACAAGTTCCATTTGAATGTTCCTGCATTAGCAGTCTTAACTTACCAATTCCACTTGTTTGCATTTCTTTTAAAAGTTCATAGCAAAAGTTGTTACATTTTTCCTTTATTTTTACTTTTGTGTAGTTTTTTCTTTCTTTTCCCTCACTTTTAAAACATTCTGACAAGCTGTTTTTTGATGGTCCTTTTGTAATGTTATGCAAACCCCCATTTTTTTTTTTTTTTTTTTTTTTACTGAATATCTATCTTGAATTCAGTTCTGTACCAAAGGTTACCGGTCTTGTTTCTGAACTATCTATTGTAGCCGCCTCTTAGCTTTCAGTTGATCGTAGTCCACTTTCCTGGCCCCACTTTGAAAATATCCATATAGGCTCTTGTCCTTTCATTGTTATCCCCTTTTCTGCAAGCTGCTCTCTAACAGCTTTCCATTCTCCTTTCTATTCTACCATTCTCCACTCTTACTATTTTTTTTAATGTTTATTTATTTGAGAGAGAGAGAGAGAGAGAGAGAGAGAGAGACAGAGCATGAGCAGGGAATGGGCAGAGAGAGAGGGAGACACAGAATCTGAAGCAGGCTCCAGACTCTGAGCTGTCAGCATAGAGCCCAACGTGGGGTTCGAACCTACAAAACTGCAAGATCATGACCTGAGCCGAAGTCAGACACTTAACCAACTGAGCCACCCAGGCGCCCTTCCACTCCTATTTTTTAAATATTGAGACATATTTGATTTTTTTTTCCTCTCTTTCTTTCTCCATTAGCCTTCCATATTGTACTGAGAGAATGCATCACTTCAGGTTTTTTATAAAACCTTTTCTCGAATAGTTTTATACTTCTACAATGCCTCTGGGGGCGCCTGGGTGGCTCAGTTGGTTAAGCGGCCGACTTTGGCTCAGATCATGATCTCATAGTTCATGGGTTTGAGGCCCACACCAGGCTCTGTGCTAACAGTATGGAGTCTGCTTGGGATTCTCTCTCTCTGCCTGCCTGTCTGCCCCTCCCCAGCTTGTGTGCGCACATGCATGTGCGGGTGCATGCTTTCTCTCTCTCTCTCTCTCTCAAAATAAATACATAAACTGAAAAAAAAATTTTAAATGCCTTGGTCATTTTTTTTTTAGTATCCCACAAAATTCATAGCCTCCCTCTCATATTTTCTAGTTTGCTGAAATCATAGCAAAAACTTTTTTTTAAGTTTATGTATTTTGAGAGAGAGAAAGAGTGCACATGTGCAAGAGAGGATAGAGAGAGAGAGAGAGAGAGAGAGAGAGGGAGAGAGAGACACAATCCCAAGCAGGCTCCATGCTGTCAGTGCAGAGCCTGACCTAGGGCTCTCTCTCACAAAGTGTAAGATTTTTTTTTTAATGTTTATTTTTGAGAGACAGAGGCAGAGAACGAGCAGGGGAAGGGCAGAGAGAGAGGGAGACACAGATGAAGCAGACTCCAGGCTCTGAGTTGTAGACACAGAGCCCGACGTGGGGCTCGAACCCAAGAACCATGAGATCGTGACCTGAGTCGAAGTCGTATGCTTAACCGACCGAGACACCCAGGTGCCCCTCGAACTGTAAGATCTTGACCTGAGCCAGGTTCGAGAGTTGGATGCTTAACTGGCTGAGTCACCCGGGTGCTCCATAGCAAGAACTTTTCACTTTGAGAAAGATCTGAGTTCATTTCTAGCTTTCCTTCCCTGAGAAAACGTACCAGCTAGTTTTTGATCTATTTGTTTGTTGTTCCATTGGCGATAAGGCATACCTGTTGATTGTTTCTAAAGGATATTCCTTTCCTTTCTTTGTAGTTTTTTTTTTTTTAAGAGTTTTTAAGTAATCTCTACACCCAATGTGGGGCTCAAGCCTACCACCCCGAGAACAAGGGTCACATGCTCCGTGAACTGAGCCAGCCAAGTGCCCCTCCTCATAAAACCCTAGTTTTATTTTATTCTCCATTTGAAATATGCCTGAAAAATTAGACTTACTTTGTGTGGCCTTACCCTTTTGTTGGAGATACTTGGAAAGAGACTGGATCTGATTTTCTGCCTTGCTAACCTAGCCATCTGTTTTCATTTGATTTCCAACAGTTCTTATTAGTCAGAAGTTAGACAGTTAGAAAGGTCAGGCCCTAACAGGACAGACATGACTGGTTTTGTCAACAATAGTGGTATGGGAAAAATCCTCTCTTGAGAAGCAGGTGGGCAGAGCATTAGAAGCTTTCGGGAGCACAAGATTTATACTAGCCCATTACACTGTTTCATTTGTCACTCTAGTTATGGGTTTAAAGAAAATCTTTTGGATTGAGGGAAGACAGTCCCTTGGCAGGTATTGAAACTGGTAGAGGAGACTTTGATGGGTCCTTTCAGCATTTTCTCCTGCTTACCTTGTTTTATTATGTTGCTTTTACTTTTCGTCACCCAGTAATTCTGCATATTCATGAGTTAAGAAAGCACCAGTTCATTCTTCTTCTGCTGTTCTTCTTACATGCCTCATGTAGACCAAGAGAGAATATTCTTAGCAGTCAACCATGTCTTCTAGCCATAGAAATGTTTGACTTGGTAACTGAGGATGTTCAGTGATTCCACTCGCTATTTGGAGTTTCTGCCCATGTAGAGAAATGCTGGTTATTAGCTGTAGTTCAAGATGAACTAGAGTCATTGCTGTATTGATCTAGGGAGTCTCGAATCAATATTCCACTGACTGCTTAGGAAAAACAGGTTTGTGTTTTACTTTAAAGGTTGCCCTGGGAAGGGTAAGGAGGTTTCTTTGGGCAGTCTCTGGAGAAGGGCAGGACTTGACTCTTCTGGCAGTGATTCCTTAACTTGTTTTGGGCCTAAGACATCTCTGACCAACCAGGGAACGTTGTGGATCCTCACCCTAGAAACCATCCATTGTATGTATACACCGAATTCTATATGCAACGTCAGGCATTCACAGATTCCCTGGAACTAGGCCTGGTTACAAAACTCTCCAAAAAAGACAGAGTTCACCTGGCACTTTAACAAAATGAAGTGCTCAGGTACTGTTACTGAGAAGAATCTGTTGAAACCCCAGGTTATGGTGTGACTCTGGATTTTATCACCTGTTTCTTTCCTGATTATCACTGGATTCTTGATATTGGAAGTGGTAGTCAACAGGCCATTTGCAGTGTAGGGGAAGTTGGCTTCCTTCCTATTAATTTCATCTTCTTCTAATTTTTAAAAGGGACTGACTGCTCCTGGAATGGGATGCAGCAGCTTCTTAACAGCTGCACCATACATGGTGCTTTGGAGCAGAACATAAAGAACCAAGATCTGATGATCGCCTCGCCTGTGCAGTTTAGCAAATGCTATTGAGTGTGGCGTGTGTGGAGCATTGTACTTCCTGCTGGGAATTCAAATAGTTGCTCCTACTCTGGAGCTTGTAGTCAAGTGGTCCATGGTGTGTCCTCAAGTAAAAAAAAGTTTATCCCTCCAAGTTACGATTTTTCCCTCTCCATTTTTCTACTCAGCTTTTCCCCAGACCTGGCCCTGGACTCACCAGGCACTGACCACTTTGTCATCATCGCCCAACTGAAGGAAGAAGTGGCCACTCTGAAGAAGATGCTGCATCAAAAGGATCAAATGATTTTAGAGAAAGAGAAGAAGGTACAGTTTTGTTAATGCCTCTCAGACCAGAATGGTGCAAGGGTAAGCATGTGGTACCATAGGGCATGGTGCTAACTGTGTTTAACTGATACTTACTTGGTACTGACCACTGAAGCTTTGAGGGATCCAGTGTCAAGGTTGGGGTATCGTGGGAGAGGCTTACTGTCTGCCAAGGTGACTCGCGATCTGCTGTTACTGTGAGAGAGAACCCTCACTCTGCCTTGGTCAGGTGCATTTAGAAAGTTGACTTTTCTCAACATTCGGAGGAAGTTTCACTCATGTTTACCAGGCTTACAGAGGTGATGTGTGAAACTACAGTGCCCCCCTTAATTCACAGGGGGGCATAACTGACTGCTACATTTCTCAGCATGAACTGCCTTGGAAAGTTGTAATCAGAAGGCGCTGAATGAACATGGAGTTGGGACAAGAGGAGGTTGTTATGTAATTGGAATTTTTAATGCTCTCAGGCTGAGAACCTGATACCTCCGTCTCTGGTATTGGGATGGCCATGCCCGTGAGACAGTAATACTTAAAATATGTGGGCCAGGTTTCCCTCCTTCCTGGACAATGGTCGGGTAGGCCTTCCTCCATGACTCTTACATCACTTTGCTTCCATTACTGACAACTCCCTGAGTGACCCATTCTTTAAACACATTAACATCTTCAGTTAAGTCTTACCCTGGTCTAACAGTCATCCTCCTTCTTTAAGGGAACTTTTTACATCCTTCTTGAGATTCAGGTCTATTTCTCTTATTTTTAGGTTATTTTTCTTTTCTTTTTTATTTTAGAGAGACAGAGAGAGTGGGGGAGAGTGGCAGAGGGGGAGAGAGAGAGAGGGAGAGGCAGAGGGAGAGAGAATCCCAAGCAGGCTCCATGCTCAATGTGGAGCCCAACATGGGGCTTGATCCCAAGACCCTGCGATCATTGCCTGAGCCCAGATTAAGAGTTGGACGCCCAGCTGAGCCACCCAGGTGCCCCTCTTACTTTTAAGTTCCCAAAGAGTATCTTCTTTTTGTCTTAATATATTAGTAACAATAATAGCTAAACTTTTATTGGATACTTAAGTATGTGCCTGACTCTGTTCTAAGCGCCTTCTATGTATTAATCCATTTATCCTCATAACAGACCTTTGAGATAGGAATTACTATTGTCATCATTTTGTAGATGAAAAGTATCCTCCAATATTTTTTCTCTTAGGGTTCCAATCCTTCTCTTAGTTTTCTTTTTTGCTCTGAGGCTGTATGTTTTCTTGTGCCAAGTTTGGAGTGCTAGGATTCATTCTGAGTGGCTAACAAAGGCATTTATATTGTTAAAATATTTACATGCATTCTGTCCATCTAATTTCAACCTCATTTTATAGATGAGGAAACGGACCCAAAGATATTAAATGACATATCACATCACACAATTAGTAAATGGCAAGTCTTCCTGACTCTGCCATTCTTTCTACTAGGCTATGCTTTCTTCTGCCAGTAAGATAGAGATTCATGGGAAGTTCGAGACCAGTATACTTTCCACTTTACAACATGACTGTCAGATGAAAGCAGACCCAAGTATATTTTCTTCATAGACAAGATCAGAATAGCACATAATAAAAGGGTTTTTGCAAAAGAGACAAAATGAACAACTTGTTTCTACTGATTTGCAAAGTGAGGGTTTTAAAAGGAGCAAAAACATAGATTGTTTCTCAGCACTTTCAGGATCAAGGTCACACTCCTTGGCTTGGAACACAGGCCCTTCTACAACATACCTGCCTATCTACAGCATCAATGTCACTCTCCATGCTCATCAGTCATTTGATTAATTTTTTTTTTTTTAACGTTTATTTATTTTTGAGACAGAGAGAGACAGAGCATAAACGGGGGAGGGTCACAGAGAGAGGGAGACACAGAATCTGAAACAGGCTCCAGGCTCTGAGCTGTCGGCACAGAGCCCGACGCGGGGCTCGAACTCACGGACCATGAGATCGTGACCTGAGCCGAAGTCGGACGCTTAACTGACCAAGCCACCCAGGCACCCCGCTCATCAGTCATTTGAACAAGCTGTCAGTTACCTCACACTCTCTGGCTGTGCCTGTACAGTTTCCTGTGCTTGGATGTCGTTTTCCTTACCTTGTGTGCCAGCTGTACCTCATGTACCTCGAAACTCAGCTCACACATCACTTCCCTCTCTTAGATATCTCCTCCCTGCTCCTTGAATAGCATAGTCAATAGAAGAAGGCCTGGGGTTTGAATTCTAGCTCGTCTCTTGCTAACATGTATGAGCATGGCCATGTTCCTTAAGCCATTCTTTTTTTTTTTTTTTTTTTTTTTTTTTTTTATGTTTTTTATTTATTTTTGAGAGACAGCGACAGTGTGTGAGTGGGGGGAGGAGCAGAGAGAGGGAGACACAGTATCTGAAGAAGTCTCCAGGCTCCGAGCTGTCAGCACAGAGCCCAACACGGGGCTCAAACTCACGAACTGTGAGATCATGACCTGAGCTGAAGTCAGACGCTTAACCGACTGAGCCACCCAGGCACCCCAACTTAAGCCATTCTAAGCCATTGTTTTCCCATCTGTAAAATGGGAAAAATAATATTGCCCGCCACAGACAGGTTTATCATAGGATTGAATGAAATAATATAATCAAACAGTTTGGGGTGCCTGGCTAGCTCAGAAGAGCATGCAACTCTTGATCTTGGGGTCGTGAGTTCAAGCCCCATCTTAGGTGTAGAGATTACTCAAAAAAAAAAAAATTGTGTGTGTGTGTGTGTGTGTAAATATCAAACAGTTTACCTAGAACAGGGTTAAAAAATTAGTAAATGGCAATAGCTGTTATTCTCCTGGCTTCTCACAGTCAGTCATATTGTGTCATATTGTAATCACTGATTTATTTGGAGGATTATTGGCAGGTATTAAATACATAAAATTTTTAAAACCTGTCAGTGATGAGGTATCAGAAATGGCTGTGTCAGGATTTTGTGTAATTTTTAAGAAATCTTTAGGATAAATAGGATACAGAATTCCCTGGCTTTGGCTTAGTTAGGGATCTTCCGAAGAGCCCTGGATTTCATTAATTTGAGGAACCATTTAGCTCTCTGCTGCCAGAACATTCATCATTGTACTGCACAGAGATTTCTTCAGTCAGTCTGCCTTTTCCCCCCTCTCAGATCACAGAGTTGAAGGCTGATTTTCAATACCAAGAATCTCAGATGAGAGCCAAAATGAACCAGATGGAGAAGACCCACAAAGAAGTCACAGAGCAATTACAGGTGAGTCTGCCTGTTTGTTTGTTTTAATGTTTATTTATTTTTGAGAGAGAGAGAGAAACAGAACATGAGCAGGGGAGGGGCAGACAGGGAGAGAGAGACACAGAATCTGAAGCAGGCTCCAGGCTCCAAGCTGTCAGCACAGAGCCTGACGTGGGGCTCGAACTCATGAACTACGAGATCATGACTTGAGCCAAAGTTGGACACTTAACCAACTGAGCCACCCGGGTACCCCGAGTCTGCTTGTTTTATGTGATAACCCTGGTGTATTTAGCTGATTGTATTTTAAGTGATTTATCTCTTAGATTTTTTTTTTTGTTTTCAAAATATTGACAAAATCATATTTAATCTACCTTATTAGCTGTCTTTTACTATTTCGTTGTTGGGTGTGTTCTGATCTCTTTCCCTCAAAAACTGGAATTAATAAATGTGCGTTTTGAGTTTTGGATAAGCCAGATGTGATTCCAGATGTCTGGATTATAAATTCTGTTTATCCAACACGTTAAGGCACTCCACGGTTTGTTTGTGTTGCACAAAGCATCCTTTTGTAACAGTGGATCCCAGGAGATTGAAGTGTGCTGATTAACCTCTAGCAAATACTTCCTTCCCCTGAACCAAGCCCTGGAGCTTTCTGTTGATTTCTGCCTCTAGAATTTGTTCTCTTGCTGACCCTTTACGTTGTCTGCCTTAGCATCTGCATGAAAAACATGTCCTGTCCTGTTAAAATATCCTTGCACTGATTTTTTTGTTTAGGCCAAAAACCGAGAGCTCCTGAAGCAGGCAGCTGCCTTGTCCAAGAGCAAGAAGTCTGAGAAGTCAGGAGCTATCACCTCTCCGTGAGAGACCATGAGGAGGCTCCCAGCCAACAGCGAAGGGGTTCCTGGGTGAGGGTTGGTGACCTGGCTGTTCTCTGTGAATTGCAAGCTTTCTTAAGAAATCTCTATTTTATTACAGTTATCCTTCTTTGTGGGATTGTGGTGGGCTGAATGGAAACACCTGGTTTATGCTGTGTCATGACTGCATGCTTGGATGTTTGGGGTTCCAAGCTCTCTGTCTCATACTCTCACTCCCCCCAACCCCACCCCGAGTACTACTCTCTGTCTCTCTCTCTCTTTTGGCACTACTCTGTGTGTGTGTGTGTGTGTGTGTGTGGCAGTCACTGTTCAGTGTTATGTGCAGAATTTTTTTTTTTTTTTTTTTTTTTTTTTTGGTCCATCACATCCTGCCATACCCATGAGCAAATAGTTTGGCATTAATTACATACATATCACTGCCACCCTCTGAACTTTGAAAACTGCCACCTTAAGACTTGGTACAATGGAAGAGGCTTTCTCTCTCCAATAAACCTTTTGCTTCAGGGTATACTCTTGGGTTTTTTTCCAGGTATATTATGTATGACTTTGTACTATGTATAGCCAGAATTTTATTTATTTTTTAAAAAAAAGAAACTTTTTCTTGATAAAGGAATAATGGTAGCCTAGCTTGTTCTTGTAAAAGTGATGCCTCTTAAAAAGAAAAAAAAAAAGCCCTTCTCTCTACCTTTTAGTAAAGGAATAAGACCTTTTCTTGTTACCTTGGAGTCTTAAAAACTGATTGCTATGGTGCAACAATTCAGTGCATCAGTGTGGAGTTAAGTGCCTTTTGGAGGACTTCTTGGAAGAGCATTTAAGGAGATGCTTAGGGGAGGTAGCAAAGATTTGAACAGTCTGTCTTTTTAAGTAAGGGCAGAAAGAAAGGTTGTCCAGGTTTTACTGGACGTTTCCCTCCCCTACCCCTTTCTAGATTGTTTTATGTGACTGATTTTAAATTCTCACACTGCCACTTCTTTTTAAAGAAAAAAAAATACCCTTTACTTATATCGGTCGTTACATTGGGCCATTGTCAGAGAGCTTTTTTTTTTAATGAGCAGATTCAAAATGGATAATATTTGAACTACAGAGCATTTTGGGGGTTAGTACGAGCTGCTCAAGTATGGACTCTTGAGTCTGAGCGGGAGAAATGCTGTCACTGTACCTTCTCCCCCTTCCTCCTCATCCATCCCAGCCTGCACACTCCCTGCTTTTAGTGGGAAAAGGGCGTTTCTTGAAGACAGGTGCTTGGCAGAAGCAGCTTGGCCTCAGCCAGAATTGTTTGTGTCCACCTTTCCCTTCCTGACTGAGCAGGCACATGGGTTTACTTTTCCGGGAGAGGAGATAGATTTGCACTTCTCGCCATTCTCTCAGGTTCTCCATGGGATGTTTGTGAAAGAAATGAGAGGTGTGTGATGTGCCGTGAAACACAGTAAAATCAACTACCTTGGAATCATTAATGCAGAGGGGTCCTGAGGCTCGAGGTAACCATGAGGACAGATGAACTTTGTACCTCAGTGCACCAAAATTGTAAGCAGTCAGTTTAACTTGCTAGGCATTTCCTAAAAGCCAGTGCTTGTAATCTGTGATAACATTCTCACAAGTGGAGCCATGCACAGAATTGGACAGAAATGTGGAAATGGGTGGCTTCTTTCTGATAAAAGAAACAATGGACCACGTTGCTCATCTATCACTCTAGTAGGGGAGGTCATTTTCCCTTCCAAGCAAGGGAGACGACAGTGCTAAACACTTTTGTAACTTTTTGAATGAGAAACTTTTAGGTAAAGATAAACTGTCAGATAATATTTTTCAGATGCATTTACGTTTGACTCTGGGGAAAAGATTATGAAAAAAAGTTACAGTCATGGTTTTGGGTTTGTTTTTTTTTTTTAATTTGGAAGACTTGAGAAATTCTGTTTCATGAAATGACAATATAAAAACACATACTTAGTTTTATACTAAATCTTTTTTTAAGGTGTTGGCATTTAATACAAAGCAGATTCACACATTTTCTAACTTTCCACAAGTTCCAAAAAGTGAAGGAAGAAACCTCAGTCTTGAAGTTTTGGTTTTTAAAAATCATGACACTGTTTTACCATGAAATTGAGTAGCTAACTTTTGGTAACACCTTTTGTTTATTTGTATGTTTGTATAATGGACACTTTGAAACACAGGAATGTTTTGGTTTGTACAAACTTTGAAAAACGTGTGTTAATAAAAATTCACATTGAGTCAAGTATTGTTGGGTGATTGATTGATTGATTGCCGGTTTACCAGTAGGCATATCCCATTATGCCCTTCAGCCTAGAAAACAGTTTGTCTTGCTTGTTGACTTAAACAGTTAAAAGCCTAACTGTGGTAATAGGGAGCTTCATATCCATCAGAGAATAAACCCATTCTCTTTTTTTCTTCTGTGATTTTATTTTCCAGTTTAAGTGCTTGCTTTGTTATAAACGCTATGCTAGGCAATGAGAATACAACAGTGAAGAAAATTTATTTCCTCATGGGGCTTCTATTTGGTGAAATATTGGACACCACCACTGTTCCTTGATTTTATATTCACCATTATGAGTCAAAATACAACACAGGATGAATCTTCATAAGGTATGAGTGAGAAGATTTTGAGATACCATCTCAAGGAGAGGAATGTATTAGTTTGAATCTTTGGTGCTGGTAATTTTTAAAATTAATAACAGGTGCCTCTCAGACATTGTCACTGCCACATCCTGGTCATTCTGTAGACTCAGCGACAACTTATTTTCTCTCAATAAATTGAAGAAAGTTTTATTTTGTAGGTACTATGGCCTGAATTTGGGGGGGTTCTCCCCCCAAATTGATGTATTGAAATCCTAACCCCCAAAGACGATAGTATTAAGAGGTGGAGCCTGTCTTTGGAAGGTGCTTGGGCCTTGCCTTCACAAATGGAATTAGATATCTTATCTCTACCACCATGTGAGGACTCAGCCAGAAGGCACTGACTGTGGACCAGAAAGAGGGCCATCACTAGAGTGTAACCTTGCTGGCCCCTTGATCTTGAACTTCTCAGCCTCCAGAACTCTTGAGAAATGAATTTCTGTTGTTTACAAGCTATGCAGTCTGTGATACTTTGTTACAGCAGCCCGAAAAAGAAAAGGCGGTAGGCTATGTTTATGACCATCTTCATTGTGTAAATCTATTTATCCATTTTCTCAGCCTTAAAAATCACTGTAGGGGAAGTATAGAGTATAAACAGAGAAGGATATTTAGTTCTTCAGGAAGGCCTTCAGCCGCTCAACCCTCAAAGTTTAGGGCTTTAGTTCCATTCTTTCGGTTTAAGATCATAAGTTACCTGCAGTATAGCTGTCTTCGACTAACGGCCAGCTCAAAGGTCTTGGAGGAGGGGCCGTTTTTGGGAAGGCCCAAACTGTCAGGAGTTGCAGGATATCCTGCTTATTGTTTCTATATAACAAACTACCCCAAAATTTAGTGGCTTAAAGCAAGCATTTAAATATGCGCACAGACTCTGTTGATCAAGAATTTGGACAGGGCACTGTGGGGCTGACTGGTCTTTATTCTACAATGTCTGGGTCCTCAGTTGGGAAGATTCAAAAGCTGAGGGATACTTCCTGGGGCTGGAATCGTCTCTAAAGGTTGTTTATTTGTATATTTAGTGCTCGGGCTGGGATTCTGGAAGTCCAGTAATGCTGACTGGAGCACTGACCTGGGACCCCTCCATATATAGCTTGGCCTTCCCCAGCATGGTGCGTCAAGGTAATCAGACTTCTTCCGTGGTGGCTCCAGACTCCCAAACACAAGTGAAGGGATTCAGTAAACAAAGCTGCAGATGTATACATTTTCTGACCTGTCCTCAGAAGTCACATTACCTTACTTCTGCAGTACTCTTATTGGTTGAACAGAAGTCCATCCAGACTTGAGGGGAGCGGACATAAATCCCTTCTCAATGAGAAGATGACAAAGTAGAAAAGCATGTTGAATAGCTATTGTGGTGGCTATCTTAAAAAATATAATCAGCCATTGGGGCGCCTGGGTGGCTCAGTCGGTTAAGCGTCCGACTTTGGCTCAGGTCATGATCTCGCGGTCCGTGAGTTCGAGCCCCGCGTCAGGCTCTGTGCTGACAGCTCAGAGCCTGGAGCCTGTTTCAGATTCTGTGTCTCCCTCTCTCTGTGACCCTCCCCCGTTTATGCTCTGTCTCTCTCTGTCTCAAAAATAAATAAACGTTAAAAAAATAAAAAATAAAAAAAATATAATCAGCCAAGAAAGGGAGTAGATTTTGGAATCAGACTAAAACCAAGAGGAGCAAGGTAGAAGCTGCAATGTCTTTCATGATCTACCTTCAGATGCCACTCTCCATCATTTCTACAATAGCTTACTGGTTACAGAGGTCAAATTATTGACACTATTCAATGTGGGACGGTGTCACCTATGTGGGTGCATACCAGGAGGTAAGAATCATTGGGGTCCATCTTGTAGGCTGGCTACCACATTGCCCTTTGGCCTATACGATTGAGTAAAACCTCTAGATTTTGAAGCCAAAAATGAAAGTTATCAATTTGGGGAAAGCAATTCGTATTCCTTAGCTCTTACCGGAATCAACGACTACTTTGCCTACTCCCGTTTGCCAGGTTGTCTCTGCAACAGGGTTATCAATTCCACTTGAAAAGTGACATCGTGTCAGGCTATGGTTAGCTCCGAAGTCAGACCGCCTGGGTTTGAGTTCTGTCTCTACTTAGGGTTGTGAGGATTAAATAATATAAGAAGTCTTTAGGACAGTACTTGGCACATAGCATGCGCTAGATTTTGCAAGCGATTATTTTGGATGGCTTCTACAGAATCTACATTTTCTGTCTCCTGAGAGGGAAAGTCATAGAGTCACACATTGGAATAAACATGGATGTTCACTTGTTTTTTGCTTCCATTGTTACCTTATCCCAAGATCACTTTTAGGCCCTCAGAACATTCATGCAACCCACAACTTGTATATCCTTTCTGCAACTCCACACTACCCACCTCATGAATGCCACTTCATTGCGCTGGCTCTTCTCATCGCACTGCCTTTTTTTTTTTTTTTTTAAGTTTAATAAGATATAATTTGCATACAATAAAATTTACCCATCTTAGTATATAGATTAAGGAGTTTTGATGGATGTATACAGTTGTGTAATCACCACAATCAAGACATAAAACATTTCTATCAACCTCAAAACTGCCCTTATGCCCCTTGGCAGTTAATCCCCTGCCCCCAACTCCATTTCCCCCCTCCACCCCCCGCCCCGAACCGTTAATTTGATCTCTATCCCTACAGTTTTGCCTTTTCCGGAATGTCTCATAAATGGAGTCACACAATATGATTGTGTGCCTGACTTTTGTGCCTGACTTCTTTCATTTAGCATATGCTTTTGAGATCCGTCCGTGTTGGGCATGTCTCACTAATCCATTCCATGTTTCAGTAGTCTGATCCTTTTTATGGCTGAATAGTGTACCGTTGTATGAATGTACCACAATTTGTTTACCTATTCAGTAGCTGATGGAAATTTCAGTTATTTCCAGCTTTGGTTTATTATGAATAAAGCTGTTTTACACATTTATGTACAGATCTTTATATAAAAATGTGTTTTCATTTCTCTTGGGTAAAATACCTAGGAATGGGGTTGCTGGATCATACGGTAAATTTGTTTCATCTAAAAAACTACCAAACTGTTTCCCAAAGGGGCTATAAGATTTTGCATTTCCACTAGCAATGTATGATGAGTCCTAATTTGAATGCAGCCTTCACTGCAACCTAAGTGAGTACCGTATCTCCATTGACCCTTCCTTCCCATTCCCTAGAAAGATTACCATATTGGTCATAATGACACTCTATTTTTAAAATACGAAACTTATTTACTGAAGCATAGCATACTTCAGAAGAGGACACATCACATGTATATGACTTGATGAATTTTCACAAAGTAAACACATGCATATAATCACCACCCAAATCAAGAAAGACTGCTACCAGCATCTTAGAAGCTCACCTCATGTGCCCATTCCTAGTACTCCCTCTCTTTCTTAAAACTGACTACATACTATCCTGACTTTTAATAATATGATTTTGCTCATTTTGAATCTAAGAAAAATGGATTGATACAGAATGTACTCATTGTTGTCTGGCTTCTTTGGCTAAGCATTATGTTATTTTTTAATTTTTTTTAAAGTAGGCTCCACACCCGACATGGGGATTGAACTCACAACCCAGAGACCAAGGGTTGCATGCTCCACTGACTGAGCCAGCCAGGCGTCCCACTATGTATTATGTTTGCATGAGTTCACCCACATTGCTCACATAGCAGTAGGACATTTATTTTTGTGTTCTCTAATACCACTACAATTTATCCATCCTACTGTTGATGGACACTCAGGTTATTTCCAGGTGGGAATTAGTAAAAATAAATGCTTCTCTGGCCTTCTTCATAATAGCCTCAAACTGGAAACAATCCATATGTCCATGAATAAGAGAATGGATAATCAAATTGTAGTATATTTGTATGATAAAATAGTACCCAGCAATAAAAAAAACCAAACCACTGATATATGCAATATCATGGATAAGTCTCAAAAATCTTATGTTAATTGAAATAAGCCTAACACTAAACAATACATAAAATATGACTCCATCTCTACGAAGTCCAAGAATAGGGAAAACAAATCTGTAGTGATAAAAATTAGAAAGTGATTTCTGGGGATGAGGGAAATTGATTAGAAAGGAGCACAACTTGATATAGCAACATGCACAAACCTGCAGTTTTTGATGTTTTTGTTTTTGTACAACTCTGACCCATTTGCTACATTCCTTCCCCCCCCCCCCCATAAAATATGTGATAGAAAGGAGCACAGCTCAAGGAAACTTCCCTGGACTATGAGGAAATATTCTATATCTTGATATGGGTGCTAGTTCCATGGATGCATACAAATGTCAAAATTCACTGATCTGAACACTTAATATCTGTACATGACATTGTATTGTATGTCAATTATAACTCAATAAAAATAAATTCATAAAAATGCTTAGTCCTAAAAAATGCTGTTATGAACATTCCTATACTTGGTTTTTGGAACACATAGGTATTCATATCTGTTGAGTATTTAGTTAGGGGTAGAATTGTTGTGTCATAGAATATGTATGAATCCCAGCTCTGAACTTAATAGCTGTACAGCATTGGGCAAGTACCCAGAACCTCTAGAGAACACCAGATTCCTTATCTGTTACCAAGGAGTTAATCTCACATTGATGGGTGCAAACCATGAGAATTGTTTTTGTCAATTAACAAAAGGACATAATGCAGAAAAATCACAGATTTTCAGAATATTTGCCATTTAAAAGATCAGTAAGAATGGAATATTCCACTCCTGCCTGGAGGATTTGAGTTACTTTGACACAGAGGAGCAGCCTCGATTTCCAACCCAGGTGCAGAGCTTCAGATAAGGGGTTTCCAGATACAACATTCCACATTTATCCTCACGTTGTAGTTTCCAAGGCAACAAGATCCCGAGTCCTCTTGTTAGCTCAGGCCTGATGATAATCCCCTTACATGTAGCCTGCTGTGCTTTGAGGCTATCAAAACACTGCTTTTAAATTTTACCTACACCCCATCTTTCCCCCAAATCCTAGAATAACTCTATCTCCTCCTGTGCTAGGTGAGATGCCCCGTGATTTCTCTGGTGTGCAGTCTCCCTTGCAGCATGAAGTTGATAAGCCTAAGTTTGTCAGACCACAGGTGGTCTTTATCAGATAGGCTTTATCTTGGGGGTTACCGATAAGAATTGTAAAAGGTGTTCACATTGCCTGGATAGGTATTTAAAAAATGGTAGTTATTTTTTATTATTTATGTATAAATATAATAAATGTGCATTTGACATCTAGTATTTGCAAGACATAAATGTATTGCTTTGGCAGATAGCACACAATAGCACAAGACACAGATAGAAAACCACTTTTTATTGAGATGGAGAAAATACAGGCACCTGGGTGGCTCAATCAGTTGAGTGTCCAACTTCGGCTCAGGTCATGATGTCACAGTTTGTGAGCTTGAGCCCTGCACTGGACTGGCTGCTGTCAGTACAAAGTCCGCTTCTGATCCTCTGCCCCCGCCCCCTGCTCCTCCCCCCCAGCCTCTCTCTCTCTCTCTCTCTCTCTCTCTCTCTCAAAAATAAAACATTAGAAAAACACAAACAAAAAAACAACAATAACAAAACCCTATGTCTTCAGTTCCTAGGATTAAAAATACCTTTACTGAAGTTCACCTTAAATAGAGTCAAATGTAAATGAAAAACACTCAAGACTATTTTATAGGTAAAAAAGTACAATTGACATGATTTGCTATAAGATTTGACATATGGATCTAAGAAATGGTAGCGTTTTACTAACCAGAATCAGAGCCCCCAAATGTCATCTGTCCCTTTCTGTACAGAAAGAAATGCTCTTATAAATGCTGCACAGAAACAGCTTTGCTTACAAAATCTCTAAGGCTGAACGCAGGCTTATTCCCTCATTTGGGGTCTCCTCCCAAACAGGCAAACAGCTTCCTCTCTTTGACCTTTCCCAGACATTTCAAAATAGGCTGGGGTGGGGATGGGTGGAGAACTCAGGAAATAAACGCTACCAGTTCCCCCTTCACTTCTCCCTATCTTGATCTCTTCCCAAACCAAAATCCTACCGACGTCTGCCCATTTACGATAAGCTCACAAAATGCAGTCTTCTGTGGGAACATTGAGGTCATACATTCCAAATAACTTACAGAATGATTTTTAAAATTTGAGAGTCTAGTTCTCCCAAAAATCCTGGTTTGAGATACATAGTAAATTAAGAGGCTATTTGGGAAAGATTTAAATTTTTTTTTAATGTTTTATTTATTTTTGAGACAGGGAGAGACAGAGCATGAACAGGGGAGGGTCAGAGAGAGGGAGACATAGAATCTGAAACAGGCTCCGGGCTCTGAGCTGTCAGCATAGAGCCCGACGCGGGGCTCGAACTCACGGACCGCGAGATCATGACCTGAGCCGAAGGCGGCCGCCCAACCGACTGAGCCACCCAGGCGCCCCGGGAAAGATTTAGATGGAGAATGAGTTTAGGAATATGAGAATGCATTTTAGGGAAGAAGCAACATGAGGATGGAGTTGTCTTAGTGTTTGGGTTTTGCAGTCAAATCTCAGAAAAGCAAATTGACTGCTGTGGTCTTAATTTTCTAAGTGTTGCAAAAGAAAAGAACTTACTTTGTCGAATTACTTTGCTTCAACATTAAAAAAAAAAAAAAAAGATTGTCTATTATTTATCCCGAAGGTAAAAATATAGTTAGAACATTGTCCCTTGCTATGATAGAGCTTATGAACAGCGAATTGCAGTGAAGATTCATACATAGTATGTTCTCAATAAAAAATATTATCATCGCTTTATTGTTTAGATTAGAAGAGGGGTGGAGGAAGAAATAAAAGCCGTCTGTAAACCATAAAAGTGCTCCGCAAATACTATGAAAGCCCTAGAGTTTGGAAGTAGTGTGAGGGATTTCAAGAGTTTGGTTACGGATCTGAGGGTCAAGGTTGTCGAATTCTCCTATATTTGGGCCTGAATTCTCAGACTAGGATGTTAGGGCTGAGATCATCGGTACAATTTTATGCTAATCAAAAATTCTTGCCTCCTGTCACCGTGCTCTGGCGAGCAACAACACTGTCACACCAGCTCCTCCAATCCGAGCCCCAACCGTATGACGTCATCGCCCCGCCCCATTCCTCCAAAGCGGATGCGTCCTGTCTCTAAGCTACTGTCTCGGGCACCAGATCCAGCGCCGCCTGCGCAGTGGCCCGGGGCGGGACGGACGCATGCGCGCTGCAGGGAGGTGGGGCTAGTGCGCACGCAGCCCTAGCCCCCTCCCCCGCCCTTTCTCTTCTCGGTTCCCCCGTCAGGGTGCGGGTCCAGTCTGGTGGCTGCTTCCGGTAGGAAAGGGCTGCAGGGCGAGTCGGCCTCAGTTCCTCATCATGTCTTACGGTCCCTTAGACATGTATCGGACCCCGGGGTCCTCTGGGCCCCAGCTCCGGGACTTCAACAGCATCATCCAGACGTGCAGCGGCAACATCCAGCGGATCAGCCAAGCCAGTGAGCCGCGGTACAGGGCTGGGGGGCAGGGGCCGTCCCGGGGACAGGCCTGGGTGAGGGTGCCGGGACGCGGAGCCCGGCCGAGGCTACGGCCAAGGCCACACCTGAGCCCATCTCGGGCTCTCTCCCGTGGGGGCGGCGGGTTGCCATCCCCGAGTCTTATCAGGCCCAGCCTCCCCGAGGGTCCCGAGCCCCAGCTGAAGCTTGAGTTTCTTCTCTGGTGTTCTCCTCTCACGGTCTTGGGGCCGAAACAGCAGTCCTGACAGCCCTAGGGTGGGAGGAGTGTGTGTGTCACCTCGGGAATAGTGAGTGAGTGAGTTGACTTGGCGGCGCAGTGGTCAGCCGAGTTTTTCCTGTCATCCGCCTTCCCCCCACCCACCTCTCTTTCCTCTTTGGCCAGTTTGGATCAGGAGTTGTTTACTGATGTAGATTTTCGGTTTACATTCCGCTCAGCTTCTTGCTCCTTGGAAATTAGCAGCTTTCAATTAAGGGAAGTGGAGAGGGCATGTGTTTGGGTGACTTAATACCCAGCTCTCCCTGTGATGAATTTGGAAATCAGATACAATAACTTGTATTTGAGGGACGAGGTGACTTCTGTTTTAATAAAGAGAATTCACCGAAAACATTTGGATTTACATGATTTTGTCTTTTGTAGCAAAAGATGTGCATGTATTTTTGGATTTCAAGCCGATGAAGTTTTTGCATTCCTTCCCTATTTAGCCGCTTTTTTGAACAAATCTCGTACACAGAGAAGCTCAGGGACTTGGCCACATTCACACAGCAAGTAAGACATGACAGAGTTAGTGGCGGATTTCAGAATGTCATTGCTTGTCTTAAAACCACCTCCCCATCGTTAGGTTCTGAGTAGGACTGATTGAACTGATTGAGTCAAATACAGCCTGTTTCTTGTGCTTGCAAATCATCTCAGAGCCTTATAAACAGGTCAGCAGCACAACTTGACTTGGAAAGAATCCTCATTTATTATTGTGTTTTTGTGAGCTTGGCTGTACTCTTTTAATAGGTAGAACTCAGCTGGTCCTGAATTATAATTACGTTCTATATAAAGAGGGGGGAAAGTTTCTGATGAAGAGTGTGAGACTGGGTGATATGGCAGTGGAAGGAAGAATAAATATGTGGCCTGTATAATATAGAAATTAAAAAAAATTAATATGACCACTGGTTAGAAAGTATAGTATTTTGTGTTCTAATTCCTCCTTTTGTGAGGGAGCTGTAATACCAGTTAGGTCACAAGAGTCTACTTCAAGGCTGAAAGTTTATTGTTGAGGCTAAATGTAACCTTAATGTCTGAAATATTCATCCTAGGTGTTTTTTGTTTTTGTTTTTGGTTTTTTTTTTTAGTATTAGGCATGTGGTAAGTGTAGGAACTGGCATGGATTCTTTCAACAGGGAGCCTGTGGAGTTGTAACAACCGAAATACAAAGTTGCAAGTGATCAGTACTACAGAAGAGGTATATAATAACACTGTGCAGGTGTTCAGGGGAGAAAGATACCATTTTCATTTGGGAGGAACCTGGGAAGGCATTATGGCATTTGAGCTAGGTCCAGAAAGTGGTGGAAAGGATTCGAATTTTAGACAGTAGAGAAGGGAATAAAATGCACAAGGCATGCTGGTGGGAAAGTATGGGGTATATATAGGAAAGTAGAGTGATTTAATTTGGCTGCGGGAGTGGACTCCAGAAAGTAGTGGAGAATTGGGTTGGAAAAGTTAATTTGGGGCCCAAACCTGAAAGGCTATAAGTGTTAAACTAAGGGGGCTTGGATTTAATTCTTTAGGAGTATATATATTGAATTGGAAGGGACTGGAATTAGAGACACCAATTAGGAGCTGTGAAAATGAAAAGGAAGGAAAGGATAGGCTTCTTTGGTAATAGACTTGACAGGATTTAGCTGTTGGTTGGGTGTTGGGCTCAAGGGATCATTGGAGTCAACTGTTAATAACATTAATAGGTTATATTTGAGTACATACTGTGTGCCAGGCAATGCAAAGAGTGCTTTATATGCATTATCTTATTTTTTTTTAACTACTCTGTGAAGTAGCTACCAATATTATTTCTTTGTATGGGTTAGGAAGCAGACTGAGAAAGTTTAAATAATTACCGAGCTAATAAATGGCAATACCTGAATTTGAAACCACATCTGTCTCTTATGACCAGTAATTAGCTTTTTTATAATTTTTAATTAATATTACAGTTTGTAGAAGCCCTTCAACTTACAAATGACCCCTTTTTTTTTTTTTAACTCTCCATAGGAAAGTGGGGAATACCTGAGGCCATAGAACTTTCTCATGTGGTGTGTCTAACCTCCCTTGCTAGATTGTTAGCTCCTTTGAAGAAGCATGGGGCATGACTTATTCATCTTTTTATTTCTAGTACTTATCTCAGTCCCAAATATATGATAGATTCATACATGTACTGTTCAACAAATATTCTTTGAGCACCCTCTGTGCGCTGGGATTGGAGTGATGAACAAGACAGACAAAATTGCTGCCCTGAGAATGTGTGTGTACCTATGTGTGTGTATATACGTATATAAATATCCAGTAATGATTAAATGCCATGAAGAAAATAGGGTAAGGGGATGGAGAATGAAGAGAGAAAGAGGGTGGGTGTTCTGTATTTTAGATCAGATGGTTAAGGAAGGGCTCTGTGAGGAGGTGATATTTGAATAGACACCTGAATGAAGTGAGGGAGAGAGCCATGTGAGTAGCCGGGGGAAGGCATTCTAGGCAGAGGTTATAGTAAGAGCAAAGACCTTAATGTGTTCAAAGAATAGCAAGGAAGCTAGTGTGGCCGGACTGCAGTTAAAGAAGGGGAGCGGGGCGCCTGGGTGGCGCAGTCGGTTAAGCGTCCGACTTCAGCCAGGTCACGATCTCGCGGTCCGTGAGTTCGAGCCCCGCGTCAGGCTCTGGGCTGATGGCTCGGAGCCTGGAGCCTGTTTCCGATTCTGTGTCTCCCTCTCTCTCTGCCCCTCCCCCGTTCATGCTCTGTCTCTCTCTGTCCCAAAAATAAATAAAAAACGTTGAAAAAAAAAAAAAATTAAAAAAAAAAAAAAAGAAGGGGAGCATAGTAAGAAAAGAAGTCAGGGACGTAGTCAAACATCTTATCATTTAGGGTCTTGATGCTTTTTTTTTTTTAATTTTTTTAATGTTTATTTATTTTTGACACAGAGAGAGAGACAGAGCATGAGCGGGGGAGGGGACAGAGAGAAAGAGGGAGACACAGAATCAGAAGTAGGCTCCAGGCTCTGTGCTGTCAACACAGAGTCCGACGCGAGGCTCGAACTCACAGACCACAAGATCGTGACCTGAGCTGAAGTCGGACGCTCAACTGACTGAGCCACCCAGGCACCCCTAGGGTTTTGATGCTTAACAAATAGTATATTTAAAGTGAATGAGGTTTTTCTACCATCTTTGAACTCTTACTGCCTCAGTTTCCTTGTACTGGGTGGTACCTACCACATCTTATGACCCTAGTCAGCGTGAGTTGGAATTCTTCCCTTAGGGTTGTTAGATGAGGGATGGGGAATTTGAAGTTAGTAGGGTGACATTGCTTCTACCCTGTTATGAGGTTGGTGACTTTCCCCAAACCTCTCCCAGACATGGCAGACATACTAAGTATACACTCTGAAATTGAGCTCACAGACATATACCCATGTCCAGAGAGCCCTGCAAGCACTCTACCCATTGAAAATTTGAGAGAATAGCTATTCTTTTTTCTCAGCTCTCCAGCCACAGATGTAGGTTTGGAATTACTGAGCATATCAGCCGAAATATGGCAGGCCACCACGTGAGTTGATATAGATACAGCTAAGGCTGACTGCCTGGTACAACAAGGGTTGTTATCAGTATGTGTGGGGTACAGAAGAAATATACTTAACTCTGCCTATTATGGAGTGAAGGGTCTGGGCAAGTATTGCTGTGTCAGATATAGGAAAAGACCTAATAGCCTCCAAGTTAGCTTTGCTTCCAAGAGCAGCATTGCTGTTCTTTAATATTGCTTATTTATTGATAACACTTTTTTAACTAAAAAAATAAATAAATAAAAGGCAGTTGAATTTTTAAAACTGATTACTGTGAAATCCCATGGGTGGTCTTTCAAAGTTATTTTCGCATTTGCCATTTGCTTTTTATTTCATTGCCGTCTCGTAAATCTTCAAGATGTCAACATGTGTATCACAGCATCAAACTCTCAGTGTCTCTGTTTCCATTCTTATTCATCCTGATAATGTATCAGCAGTATGTCTAAAATCCTGGCTTGTTTTTTAAAGTATATTTACTTATTTTGAGAGAAAGAGAGACAGCGTGAGTGAGGGAGGGGCAGAGAGAGAGGGAGACAGAGAATCCCAAGCAAGCTCTGCACTGTCAGCGCAGAGCCCGATTCAGGCCTCAAACTCATGAACTGCAGGATCATGACCTGAGCCGAAATCACTGACCAAGCCAGCCAGGCGCCCCTAAAATCCTGTTTTGATTATACCACTCACCTCCTCAAGAGCCTGTGGTGGCTCTCTGTTGTCTGCTGCATCATATCGTAACTTGCTTTGTTTTCACTCTTTGTCATCATTTTTTTTTTAAGGTTTTATTTTTAAGCCATCTCTACACCCAAGGTGGAGCTTGAGCCTACCACCCCAAGGTTAAGAGTCGTTTGCTCTAGGGGCGCCCAGTTGGCTCAGTAGGTTAAGCGTCCAACTTTGGCTCAGGTCATGATCTCACAGTTCGTGAGTTCAAGCCCTGCATCGGGCTCTGTGCTGACAGCTCAGAGTCTGGAGCCTGCTTGGGCTTGTGTGTGTGTGTGTGTGTGTGTGTGTGTGTGTGTGTGTGTGTGTCTCTGCCCCTCCCCCACTCACGCTCTGTCTCTCTCCTTCAGAAATAAACATTAAAAAAAATTGAAAAAAAAGAGTCATTTGCTCTACCGACTCAGTCTCTGTCATCTTAACCCAAATTAGCCGTATTTTCTACTTATCTTCACTCTTTGCTATAAGCAGGTTATTTTTCTTAACATCCTTAAACACTGGTTTTTGCTTCAAGTTTTTGCACCTTCTGTTCCTCCTTTCTTTAATATCTTTCCCTACCTCACTATATAAATTATACAAATCCTCTGAGTTGTGCTTAAATCCTACCCCTTGCAACTAAGCCTTCCTTTGCTTTTGAAAGAAAGTGAAGTCAGAAGGGGCATGAGCTTTCAGATCAGCCCTTCGGTGACTGAGTCCTCGCCCCTCTGTGCACTGTTAACCTTGGGCAGCTTATTTCCCTTTTTTGTTGCAACCCCAGGTGTGAAATGAATGGAATTGTTAAAATGGGGCATTTGAAAGTAGAGTGCTTGGCACATAGTAGACATTCAGTAAATGGTGATATTATTGGTCAAATCTCCTGCCCCACTACGCTTTAGTAGCTAGGTGAGCAGTTTCAGGAGTCACACTGCCCGGGTTTGAATCCGAGATCTGCTTCTTACTTACCTGTGTAGACATACTGCTTTACTGCTCTATTTCTCAATTTCCTCATCTTTAAAGTAGAGTAAAAAATAATCTACTTCATAGGGCTTTGAGAGTTGAATGAGGTAATTATGAAAATTGCTTAAAACAGCACCTGCAACATAGTAAATGTTTAAGAAATGTTAACTATCCTTTTATGTTGTTTTTCTTTGAATTTACAGGCACTTTTCTTTCACAGTTTAGCATTTATTTATATTCAGTATTCTTTAATTTGTTGTTTTGTTTTTTTTTTTCCTTGTCATTCTAATTAGAGAGATTACTTTTAGTTTTCTGGGGATAGAGACAGCATGCATTGTATAGTTCTCTTTAGCTCTGGTGTCTGGCACAGCAATGGTTATGTTGTTGGCATTCAGTATGTACTTAATTGATGTTATCATTGCTGAGTATGTCGTTCTTGGTCTTGAGTCTGATAATAATAGCTATCCTTCATTGAGTTCTTTTCTGTGCCAGACACTGTTCTAAATTTAGCCCCGTATTATTTTATTCTCTCAAAAACCGTATGAGAGTTCTCTTGTTATTCCCATTTTTTAGGTGAAGAAACTGAGGCACAGAGGAGTGGAGTGTTTTGCTCAAGATAGGAAAGCTGAGTCGGGGCGCCTGGCTGGCTCCGTCAGTGGAGCACGTGACTCTCCATCTTGGCATCATGAGTTCAGGCTCCACGTTGGGCATAGAGCTAACTTAAAAAACAAAGAAAGAAAAGAAAAGATCATAACACCAAGGAGTGGTGGAGCCAGGAGTAACACATAGGCAGTCTTAATTCAGAGCCTGTGCTCTTAATTAACCATTACATATTTTGACCTTTGATATTTAGTGCTCATGTTCAGTTTGGTTTAGAGCTTTCCTATTATAATAGAGTGGCTACTTTTTTTAAAGTCAGGTCATTTTCGTTGTATGAAAACAGAATATAAACCTAATTTTCAGAGTAACACACTGAGATGACTTTGTTGTCTTAATCACCACATAGGCCTTCATTTTCCCATTTGGTGTAAATAATGTTTTTTCCTTGAATTTATATATATTTTTTAATATACTATGACAGTAGTTGCTTTGATATGACTAGACCTTGATTTGGATTAAGGTTCATTCGGAGATTCAGATTCTGCTTAAAACTGATACCAGCTGAAAGTACATAAAGAGTGTTCGGTATAGAGTAGTTTGCAGTGTGGATATCAACTGTAATGTATAATAAGTTGATTTGTTTTGTAGTCTTCATAAAAGTTTTAGCCAGGACATGCTTTTAAAAATAGGATATCGGTGATGGAACTTGAGGTCTAGTTTTAAAAATAACAAAATTGCTTACACAGAACTGAAGGACTTGTCTTTCCATTTGGCCTAGTCATCTGGTTTCCAGGATTATGCAGCATTTCATAGAGGATTCTTTTCATCCAAAAGGTTGTAGCAAATCAGTCTAAGGTAAAAGTTTTATTTACTAGAATGCTTAGAAAAAGGGTTTTCTCATTAGTCAAGATGACCAGAAAACCCTTTTAGATTCAACCCATTTAATAAAAATCTTTCCAAAAAGTATCACTTTACTTTTTGATATTTTATGTACACTCCAGTGAAAATAACTATATATGTGAACATTCTATTCCTTTTTATGCCTTAAGCTCATTAAGGGGTGAAATTCTTCAATGGAAACTAGATGGCTCATTGAGTCATTATTTGTGTTTTAATGTTTATTTATTTATTTTTGAGAGAGAGAGAGAGAGAGAGAGAGAGAGAGAGAGAGAGACAGAATTCCAAGCAGGCTCCCCAAAGCCGAGAGCCTGACCCAGGGCTCGAACTCACAAACTGAGATCATGACTTGAGCCGAAACCAAGAGTCAGATGCTCAACTGACTGAGCCACCCTGGCGCCCCTCATTGAGTCATTAGTTTTTAGTAACCCCCTGGTGTTGGTGGTTATGGAGGGCAGTATACAAAAAATTCTGTTTCTTTGGATTCTAGTAAAGTAAGACACTACTCCCCTTATGATTTGAGTTTTGGGGTATCTGATACCTGAGTCTTGCTGGAAACTTTTAGGAAAATGCTTTAATATTCAGGAATTTAGAAAGAATTGTTGGAGGCATAGATTGATTTTGGTGCTTAGCTAGCAAATGGCCTTATAAGTCCCCCTCTCCTGCACTTTCATAACCCTCCCCCAACAAATTCAGGTAACCTCAACAAACAAGAGAAGTCAGGAGAATCTAGATGAAAAAGTTCTCAGCTGAGAATACACAAAGAACAGCTGATTTTAATTGATTTCCCCCCCATGTGCTAGAAAATTCCCACTGCTCTCTAGGGTATTTAATAAAGTTAAAAAAATTTTTTTTTTTACGTTTACTTATTTTTGAGAAACAGAGTGAGACAAAGCATGAGCGGGGGAGGGGCAGAGAGCAAAGGAGACACAGAATCTGAAGCAGGCTCCAGGCTCTGAACAAGTGGTCAGCACAGAGCCTGATGCGGGGCTCGAACCCACAAACTGGGAGATCATGACCTGAGCCGAAGTCGGGCAGTCAACCGACTGAGCTACCCAGGTGCCCCTATTTAATAAAGTTTTTAAAGTTTATTTTATTTTTTAGTGATCACTACACCTAACGTGGTGCTCTGACTCACGACCCTGAGATCAAGAGTTGCATGCTCGTCTGACTGAGCCAGCCAGGTGCCCTGGGTATTTAATAAGTTTTGATAGATGATTAATAACTTGATACTTTGACATATCTCTAGCGTTTCTAAGGAGAGTGCTCTACTTTATAAAGACAGTCAATGATAGGAGCTCTGTTTCCTTGAACTTTTTAAAGATCTACCTTAATGTGTCATCATACATTCAACCAACTATTTTCTGGAGGGGGGAGTGTGTGGGGTGTGTGTGTGTGTGTGTGTGTGTGTGTGCGTGCGCGCGCGGTTACGCAAATACAAAAATGAGTAGAATGTGGTCCCTGCCCTCCAGAGGCACAAACTCAGTCCAGTCTCATCTGTACACACGTGGAACCTCTCTAAGCCAAACTCTGGCTTGCCAAAAACACTCCTTGGTTACATAGCATCGTTCTGGGACTATGCTTATTCATATTGTTGAATTTTAGCACTGAGGAGTGATGGGAATACTCTGAGATCATTTCATTCTCACATAGTTGTAAATATTTTATGAGGAGGGGCGCCCGGGTGGCTCTTTTGGTTAAGTGACTGACTCTTGGTTTCGGCTCAGGTAAAGATCTCACAGTTCTTGGGTTTGAGTCCCACATCAGACTCTGCGCTGACAGCACACAGCCTACTTGGATTCTCTATCTCTCCCTCTCTCTGTGCCTCCCCCACTAATGCTGTCTCTCTCTCTCAAAATAAATAAACTTAAAAAAAAAAGGGGGGGGGGGTGCCTGGGTGGCTCAGTTGATTAAGCATCTGACTTCAGCTCTGGTCATGGTTCGTGAGTTTGAGCCCTGTGTCGGGCTCTGTGCTGACAGCTCAGGGCCTGGAGCCTCCTTCAGATTCTGTGTCTCCCTCTCTGTCTGCCCCTCCCCCACTCTCTCTCTCTCACTCTCTCTCTCTCTCTCTCTCTCTCTCTCAAAAATAAATACTACAAAATGTTTAAAGAAAAAAGAAAGAAAAAACAAGATTTTATAATGAGAAAACACCTCACCCCCACAACTAGTATTATAACGATAGTTAGTACTCAATATATGCAAGTTAAACCTGAATGCCACAGACATTTGGTGACAAGAAACCCAACTACATGAAATGAGCTTGGTTGGTGCCATACATCTAGTTAGTGGTCAAATCTGGCTTAGAGGTCAGGTCTCAATTATTCCTCGCTCATGTTCATTCATAGCTTTTGTCTTAAATAAAGTGTCATGATATAAAAGGGAGGTTAACTCAGTCAGCAATGACTTATGTACCCACTGGGTGCCTGGCACTCTGCTGGACTCTGGTGAGTACACAGGAGTGTTCCCAAAGGTGGGAGGGAGTTGGGAAGAGAACAGGTTAGAGCAAGGGCATCAGCCTACCTGGAGCAGAGAGCTGTTCAGTTGGGGAGTTATCAGATAAGCAGGGTGGGGCTAAGTGGAACACTGGAATTGAGACCTGCCCTGTGTTACTTCATTCTGTTTCCATTTAGCGTCAGCCTTTTGAGAAAACATAATGCGGCACGAAGAATATAGCCGTTGGAATTTGCCCTGGGCTTGAGTTCTGGTTATTACGATACTCCGTGGCTTCCCATTTCATTACAAGTTGAAGTCCTTGCTCTAGTTTACAAGGCCCTATATAATCTGGCCTCTGCCTCTTTGTCCACTTTTCCTCTCTCTTGCTTGCTCTACTTTAGCCACAATGGTCTCCTCACTGTTCCTCCTTCACAGGAAGCACTCTTGCCTCGGGACTTTGCCTTAATACTCTCTTTGTTAGAAAGCTTCTCCCCCATATATTTGCATAACTTGATCTTTCACTTCCTTTAGATCTCTTCTCTGTGTCACCTTCTCAGAGAGGTTTTCTCTAACCACCCTATGTAAAACGAGCACCCTCTCCTTGCCCTGTCTTTCCAGCCCTTACCTGAATTTATTTTTCTTTATAGTACTTATCACCACCAGATATATACTTATTGTCTCTTTAAAGTGTTAGCTTCTCTTTCTAAAAAATGTTTATTTATTTTGAGAGCGAGCTTGGGGGAAAGGCAGAGAGAGAGAGAGAGAGACAGACAGACAGACAGACAGACAGAAAGGGAGAGAGAGAAATCCCAAGCAGGCTCACGCTATCAGCACAGAGCCTGATGTGGGGCTTGATCTCACAAACAGTGAGATCGTGACCTGAGCCAAAATTGAGTTGGAGGCTTAACAGACTGAGCCACCCAGGTGCTCCTAAAATGTTACCTTCTTGAGAGCAGATTCTTCTAGAGCATAGGACAGTGTAAACTGGTATTCTGAATGAATGGAGAGACGGATGGATGGATGAATAAATGAGTGTTGTTGTGCTCGTGAGCCTCAGTGAGCCCATCTATAATATTGAGAGCATAATGCTTATTCAAAGGGTTTTTGGAATCAAATAAGATAATGCTTATCAAGTGTAAAGGAAAAATACTCCTGTGTTTCCTACACTTTAAATACTTCTGACATCAGATGTGTGGCTTTTCCATACACCAGACAATTCTGAGATTCTTCAAACACCAGTTGGATTTCTTACAATTTAACGCAATTCTGACACTTCTACCTGGAGTTATTATCAGATCCCACAGGTTAAGGACTGGGTCCCATGTGACTATCCCTTTTCAGATACCAGTTACAAGTTCGGTTGTCACATGTGCTTCTGACCAGTGGGCTGTAAAATCAGAGGTTCCCATGAGCCCCTCCTTGAGTTTGATTAATTTGTTAGGGCACCTCACATAATTCAGGAAAACATTTGCTTACTAGATTACCAGTGTATTATAAGAGAGCATAATTCGAGAACAGCCAGGTAGAAGAGATGCCCATTCAAGGAAGGGGCTTGGACACCCTCTGACACCGTCTGTGTATCTTCAGCTGTTGACCAACCCAGAAGTTCATCGAGTGTACTTGAAGAGTTTTTATAGAACTTAATCTGTAGTGCCTATCACCCTCCCGCCCCCCATTTCCCTAAAGTCTGTGGGTGGGGCTGAAAGTTCTAACCTTCTAATCACTTGGTCATTCTTCTGACTAGCCCCACCCAGCCTAAGGCTATCTAACTTTAAGTCACCCCAGGAGCATAAACTCAGTGTGCTCCGAAGGGGGTCTTTATGAATAACAAAAGACACTCCCATTGTGCACAAAATTCCAAGGGTTTTAGGTGCTTTGTGCCAGGATCTGGGGACAAAGACCCAATATATTTTCTATTATATCACATCAAGTACCTAACCAATTGTCTGGCACAGAAGAAATCCTCAATTAATGCTAATGCCCTCTTATAAATTATTTGTATGGATAATCAGTTGATAGCTCTAGTGGTATCCTGATTCCTATTTGACTGAGATAAGGGGAAATTCCATATGTCAGTGATGAAAAATTTTATCTTGTAGGATGCTGTCTTAGCAAAATTATGGTGTTTACATTTTCCTGTGGAACCATTAAGCTAAAAGGAACCCTCATTTAATAGAATAAATATATTTTATGAAGTTGGTCAAAAGGCACAATTTTAATCACTTGAACACTATATTTCTGTTATAAAATTGGAGTTACGTTTTTGCTAAAAAAAAAAAAAAAAAAAAAAAAAAAAACAGTCCCAAAATAAGATAAAATCATAATTTGAAGTGCTACAAGTTTATATATTCTTGACTTTGGAATTTTTTGTTTTATAACACGTATGATACAGCGATTTTGGCTAGAGAGAAGTAACTTGTACATATTGCTAAGGATGAGTTTGTTCAGTTTCTACTTGGGAGTAGAGTCACCCAACAATCAGATTTGGCTTAATCATTGTTTCTAATCAGACTTGGAAGCTATTAGTTTATCAGTGTTTTTGTAAGGTAACTGGTACTTAATAAACCTCAGCTTGCATTTTTACTATTCTTGGTGACCAAATTAGGGGCACGATTAAGACCTAGCCCCACTATCAACAATAGCCAAAGTATGGAAAGAGCCCAAATGTCCATCGATGGATGAATGGATAAAGAAGATGTGGTGTATATATATACAATGGAGTATTGCTCGGCAATCAAAAAAGAATGAAATCTTGCCATTGGCAACTATGTGGATGGAACTGGAGGGTATTATGCTAAGTGAAATTAGTCAGTCAGAGAAAGACAAACATCATATGACTTCACTCATATGAGGACTTTAAGAGACAAAACAAATGAACATAAGGGAAGGGAAACAAAAATAATATAAAAACAGGGAGGGGGACAAAACAGAAGAGACTCATAAATAATGGAGAACAAACTGAGGGTTACTGGAGGGGTTGTAGGAGGGGAGATGGGCTAAATGGGTAAGGAGCACTAAGGAATCTACTATTGAAATCGTTGTTGCACTATATGCTAACTAATATTGTAAATTTAAAAAAATAAAAAATAAAATGAAAAAAAAAAGACCAAACCCCAAATTTTGTTATTTTAAGGAGCACCCTATCATAAGAAAACAGTAATTTTTTTTAATTTTTAAATTCTTCTGTCTTCTAATCTTTTTTAAATGTTTATTTACTTGTTTTGAGAGAAGGGGAGAGAATCCCAAGTAGGCTCAGTGCTGTCAGCACAGAGCCCAACATGGGGCTGGATGCCACGAATCAAGAGTCAGATGCTTAACCATCTGAGCCATGCAGGCATCCCATGAACTACTAATTTTTATTTTTATTTTTATTTTTATTTTTATTTTTATTTTTTATTTTTGTATGTTTATTTATTTTTGAGAGAGAGAGAGTTGGGGGGGGGGGTGGGAAGAGCAGAGAGAGAGGGAGGCAGAGTATCTGAAGCGGGCTCTGCACTGATAGCAGAGAGCCCAATGTGGGCTTCAACTTACGAACCATGAGATCGTGACCTGAGCTGAGGTTGGACATTTAACCGAGTCAACCAGGTGCCCCAGGAACTACTAATTTTTAAAATTCAAAGTTCTAGTAAGTGAAGATTCTTTCTTACTGGATATGGAAGCATTGTATACGTTGCCCCTATAATATATATTATATACTTCCTCCTCATCTTCCACTAAGCCAGTCATTTAGCAGTCTGATATCTCACAAATGAAACTTTGGCATTAATACTGAGAGAATAGGAAAGCCCCTCACAAAGGAAACTGTGTTTTGGTTGGAGGAGCCATATACCTATTGTGTTATATTATCTCTTAAAGTTCTGGTGAAACTTGAATATAACCACGATTCCTCTGGTAAAAGAATATACTGTTATTATGTTCTATACCCCAGCAACTTGGAATAGAAGATAATGAATGCTCTTAAGCAAGCAAGCAAGCAAGCAAGGGGTGCCTGGGTGTCTCAGTCGGTTAGGCGTCCAACTTCGGCTCAGGTCATGATCTCACAGTTTGTGGTTTCGAGCCCAGTGTTGGGCTCTGTGCTGACAGCTCAGAGCCTGGAGCCTACTTCAGATTCTGTCTCCCTCTCTCCCTGCCTCTCCCCCCAACTTGTGCTCTGTGTCTCTCTCTCTCTCTCAAAAATAAACATTAAAAGAAAAAAACAACAAGCAAGCAAACAACAGAAAATAAATAAAACAAAATCCCAATCTCTTCAAGTGAATGAATGAATGAATCTATTTTCTTTATCCTCCCTGCCAACCAGCAAAAGAACAGAGAGCAGGATAAAAAGGAAATCAAAGGGTCAACTACACTTCAAAAAAACCCACAAAACCCAAAAATATTTAGAATAAGAAAAAAAGAAAAGAAATCAGCACTCTACTTCTGTTACACAAATCAGTAAGGTATACGGGGCCATTCACATTCCCAGGCAGGCTGGTGTTAGAGTCTTTCTTCTTACTGATAGAGGATCACTTCCTCTGGACCTCTGCTTTCCTAGTCCAGGGTTAGAGGCCTAAATATCTAGAATTTAAACATGAGCTAGTGTTAGCAAAATATCTAGGAAAAGATGGAGAACGTTATGTGAACAAAAACACATATTTGACTATAAGACAACATAAGTAAAAGAACATAGGCCTTAGAGTTTGATGTACCTGTGAGTGAATTTTTTGCCCTAACACTTATTGTGTGTCTTGACATAATTAACTTCTGTAAATTTAACTGATATAACTTTTCTAAATGTATTTCCTCATCTGCAAAATGAAGATATATCTACTTCGGATTGTTGCTATGAAAATTAATAAAATAACGCTTACAAAGCTCCTGATATAGTGCCTGGCACATAGAGGTGCTCAGTTGATAGTAATTTATTATTGATAACAAATGTACATTGTCTTTCCCAAAATGTTTGCTATAGAAAAATTATTGTATTATGAATTTAAATTTTCACTGTTAGGAGTTGATATTTGGTATTAAGGCCCCTTCCAAAGGTATTGAAATATTAAACCAGCACCATGGGAAATCTAGAAAATTTTGGAAGTTCTTTGAGAATGATGAACGAAACTGCCACCCCCTACTTGGTGACATAGTTACTCTATAGGAGAAAGGTGAACCTCGGTTAGTTTTAGAAGGGAATGTATATGCCACAGTTTTGATCACAGCATACTTTTTGTTAGTTGCATGAATTTATTCAGAATGTGGAGAGAGACCAGCGATCTAAGAAGTAGGGTGCTCATGATGAATGTATTTTTCTTTTAAATAAATCTTTTTCCCCCTTTCCCTAGCTGCTCAGATAAAGAATTTGATGAGCCAACTAGGAACTAAGCAGGATTCAAGCAAACTACAGGAAAATCTGTGAGTAGCTTCCTAACAAGGTTGGGTTTGGTGAGGGCCCTCTAGGATGCACTTACTGTCCTTGCTGCATGGCAGCTCACTTAGGTTTCAGGCCTATGGAGTCAGAATGACAGGCAGTGGGACATGAAGTAATAGTTGGATCTAGAAGAGGGGCACCAAAATATATTCATGGTTTGTGATCTCCATTGCCTTTCAAAATCCTTGAACTCCGATTCTTTCTTCCTTGGGCAGTTTAGGAATTTGAGGAAGTAGAGAAGGGAACTCCTACCACTGTTAAACTATATTCTGCCTAAATGAGCCTCCTTGTTGGCACAGGACTCCTGATGATCTGCAGAGGTCATCTAGTCTAGTGGGATTTCCAACTATAAACACTAGAAAAATGTATTCTGAATGACCGGAGGGGCGTCTGAGGGAGAGGAGAATGGACTGGTAGTAGGGACTCATGAATCTTTTTATTACATCCTCCTTGACCCCGTTTCTGCTTTCAGAAGTTTTATTCTTCATCTTTAAGATATATTGAAGGGTATTCTTTGTTTCCTGTCCTTGATGGTGTGAATTGAGAGACTGACTTACTACTCTGAGCTTTTTCTAGGGAGATGTGAAAAATCTTCGTGTTGGTCATGTGTTAGTCATGTCTGGGAGGTTCAGGCCCTTAATTGACTGCCTCTTGTTTTGACTCCCTTGTCTTTTAATCTTGGAGGCCCCTTTGCAGTGAAAAAACACTAACGATTAGTAGCGTGGTTTCTCTGTCCTCCCTTAAAACCTTTGTAGAAATGGCGAGAGAGTAGAGGAAACCATGACTAAAAGGAGCTCTTTTAGGGTTTCCACTACTTTCCAATCCCGCTTAATATAATGCATATTCTTTCCTCTTTAATTTCCCTTCTCTTATACTCTGTATGTGTTTTTACACAGTACAGGGCTTCTTTGTTTTGGAGGGAAGAGCCAGAAAGTCAAGCATGAAGGACAGTAGGGAGCCAAGTATAAAGCTGAAAAAGCACCAGCTTTAAGCAAGAACGTGGGTGTAGATCTTTGGAGGTTGTTCCCTAGGGTGGAAACTGTGCTTTTAGTGCATATTTCCTCCAACCCCCAGTGTCTGGATTTTGTCTCCAGTCAGTGGCCTGTGACAGGCAGCAGCTGTGCAGAACTGCCGGGCAGTTCAACGTAAATTTTGTGAGAACTCAGTGTGTTCCAACTATTCGAGTTAGGTGTGGGGGCAGCTGCTCTTAAATTTCTATCAGAACTGCTGATAGGCTTTTCTTGTCTCCGTGAAGAGTTAAAATACCTGATCCGCAGGTTTCACCGAGGCAGGTTCTTTCTACTGAGTGACATGTTTTTGACTGAGTCGTATTTGTGGAATTTTGTGTGTGGGGGGACCTGGGCCTCTGGGAACCCATTCCTTCAAGTACTGTTTCACTCCCTACATCGCAAGGCACTGTGAGCACAAGCTGGCACAAAGTGTGACAGCTCTTGAGCGGTGGGAATACCCTGAATCATGTCTTTTCTCTCTCAGGCAGCAGTTACAGCACTCCACAAATCAGCTTGCCAAGGAAACAAATGAGTTACTGAAGGAGTTAGGGGCCTTGCCTCTTCCCTTATCTGCTTCGGAACAGGTAGGTATTTTCTGGGGTGTATATGTGTGTATGTTTGTTTAATAGGAAAGGACTTCGTGAGAGAGAAAAAGTTTCCCAGACAAACAAAAATTAAAGGAGTTTGTGACCACTAAACCAGCCCTGCAAGAAATTTTAAGGGGGACCTTCTGAGGGGAGAAAAGATGAAAATATATATACATATATATAAATACCAAAAGCGACAAAAGATTAGAAAGGACCAGAGAACACCACCAGAAACTCCAACTCTACAAGCATCATAATGGCAATAAATTCATATCTTTCAGTACTCACTCTAAATGTCAATGGACTCAGTGCTCCAATCAAAAGACATAGGGTAACAGAATGGATAAGAAAACAAGGTCTGTCTATATGCTGTTTACAAGAGACCCACTTTAGACCTAAAGACACCTTCAGGTTGAAACTAAGGGGGCGGAGAACCATCTATCATGCTAATGGTCAACAAAAGAAAGCCAGAGTAGCCATACTTATATCAGACAATCCAGACTTTAAAATAAAGACTGTATCAAGAGATGCAGAAGGGCATTATATCATAATCAAGGGGTCTATAGACCAAGAAGACCTAACAATTGTAAACATTTATGTGCCAAATGTGGAAGCGCCCAAATATGTAAATCAGTTAATCACAAACATAAAGAAACTCATCGATAGTAATACCATAATAGTAGGAGACTTCACCCCACTCACAGCAATGGACAGATCATCTAATCAAAAAATCAACAAGGAAACAATGGCTTTGAATGACACACTGGACCAGATGGACTTAACAGATATATTCAGAACATTTCATCCTAAAGCAGCAGAATATACATTCTTCTCCAGTGCACATGGAACATTCTCCAGAATAGACCACATACTGGGACACAAATCAGCCCTCAGCAAGTACAAAAAGGTCAAGATCATACTGTGCATATTTTCAGACCACAACGCTATGAAACTTGAAATCAGCCACAAGAAAAAATTTGGAAAGGTAACAAATACTTGGAGACTGAAGAACATCCTACTAAAGAATGAATGGGCTAACCAAGCAGTTAAAGAGGAAATTAAAAAGTATATGGAAGTCAATGAAAATGATAACACCACAACCCAAAACCTCTGGGATGCAGCAAAGGTGGTCATAAAGAGGAAAGTATATGGCAATCCAGGCCTTCCTAAAGAAGGAGGAAAGATCTCAGATACACAACCTAACCTTACGCCTTAAGGAGCTGGAAAAAGAACAGCAAATAAAACTCAAAACCAGCAGAAGACAGGAAATAATAAAGATTAGAGCAGGAATTAATGCTATCGAAACCAAAAAAACCAGTCTAACAATGAAACCAGAAGCTGATTCTTTGAAAGAATTAACAAAATTGATAAACCACTAGCCAGTTTGATCAAGAAGAAAAAGGAAAGGACCCAAATAAAATCAAGAATGAAAGAGGAGAGATCACAACCAATACAACAGAAATAAAAACAATAATAAGAGAATATTATGAGCAATTATATGCCAATAAAATGGGTAATCTGGAAGAAATGAAAAAATTCCTACAAACATATACACTACCAAAACTGAAACAGGAAGAAATAGAAAATTTGAACAGACCCGTAACCAGTAAGGAAATCGAATTAGTAATCAAAAACCTGCCAAAAAACAAGAGTCCAGGGCCAGATGGCTTTCCAGGGGAATTCTACCAAACATTTAAGAAAGAGTTAACACCTATTCTCTTGAAACTGTTCCAAAAAATAGAAATGGAAGGAAAACTTCCAAACTCTTTCTATGAAGCTAGCATTACCTTGATTCCAAAACCAGACAGAGACCACGCTAAAAGGAGAACTGTAGACCAATTTCCCTGATGAATGTGGATGCAGAAATTCTCAACAAGATATTAGCCAACTGGATCCAACAATACATTAAAAAAGTTATTCACTGTGACCAAGTGAGATTTATACCTGGGATGCAGGGCTGGTTCAATATCCACAAAACAATTAATGTGATTCATCATATCAATAAAGAAAGGACAAGAACCGTATGATCCTCTCAATAGATGCAGAGAAAGCATTTGACAAAATACAGCATCCTTTATTGATAAAAACCCTCAAGAAAGTAGGGATAGAAGGAGCATACCTCGAGATCATAAAAGCCATATATGAACAACCCAACACTAATATCATCCTCAATGGGGAAAAACTGAGAGCTTTCCCCCTAAGGTCAGGAACAAGACAAAGATGTCCACTCTCGCCACTGTTACTCAACATAGTATTGGAAGTCTTAGCCTCTGCAGTCAGACAACACAAAGAAATAAAAGGCATCCAAATCGGCCAGGAGGAGGTCAAACTTTCACTCTTCACAGATGACCTGATATTCTATATGGAAAACCCAAAAGATTCCACCAAAAAGCTGCTAGAATTGATTCATGAATTCAGCAAAGTTGCAGGATATAAAATCAATGCACAGAAATTGGTTGCATTCCTATACACCAACAGTGAAGCAACAGAGAAATCAAGGAATCGATCCCATTTACAGTTGCACAAAAAACCATAAAATACCTAGGAATAAATCTAACCAAAGAGGTGAAAAACCTATACACTGAAAACTATAGAAAGCTTCTGAAAGAAATTGAAGAAAACACAAAAAAAAATGGAAAAAGATTCCATGCTCCTGGATAGGAAGAACAAATATTGTTAAAATGTCAATACCACTCAAAGCAATCTACATATTCAATGCAATCCCTATCAAAGTAACACCAGCATTCTTCACAGAGCTAGAACAAATAATCCTAAAATTTGTATGGAACCAGAAAAGACCCTGGATAGCCAAAGCAATCTTGAAAAAGAAAACCAAAGCAGGAGGCATTACAATCCCAGACTTTAAGCTATACTACAAAGCTGTAATCATCAAGACAGTATGGTACTGCCACAAGAACAGACACTCAGATCAATGGAACAGAATAGAGAACCCAGAAATGGACCCACAAACGTATGGCCAACTAATCTTTGACAAAGCAGGAAAGAATATCCAATGGAATAAAGACAGTCTCTTCAGCAAGTGGTGCTTGGAAAACTGGACAGCAACATGCAGAAGAACCTAGACCCACTTTCTTACACCATACACAAAAATAAACTCAAAATGGATGAAAGACCTCAATGTAAGACAGGAAGCCATCAAAATCCTCAAGGAGAAAGCAGGCAAAAACCTCTTTGATCTTGCCCACAGCAACTTCTTACTCAACACGTCTCCAGAGGCAAGGGAAACAAAAGCAAAAATGAACTGGGACCTCATCAAAATAAAAAGCTTCTGCACAGTGAAGGAAACAATCAGCAAAACTAAGAGGCAACCGACAGAATGGGAGAAGATATTTGCAAATGACATATCAGATAAAGGGTTAGTATCCAAAATCTATAAAGAATTTATCAAACTTAACACCCAAAAAACAAATAATCCAGTGAAGAAATGGGCAAAAGACATGAATAGACACTTCTCCAAGGAAGACATCCAGATGGCCAACCAACACATGAAAAAATGCTCAACATCACTCATCATCAGGGAAACATAAATCAAAACCACAATGAGATACCACCTTACACCTGTCAGAATGGCTAACATTAACAGCTCAGGCAACAACAGATGTTGGCGAGGATGTGGAGAAAGAGGATCTCTTTTGCATTGTTGGTGGCAATGCAAGCTGGTGCAGCCACTCTGGAAAACAGTATGGAGATTCCTCAAAAAGCTAAAAATAGAACTACCCTATGACTCAGCAATTGCACTACTAGGCATTTATCCACGGGATACAGGTGTGCTGTTTTTTGTTTTTTTTTTTAATTTTTTTAACGTTTATTTATTTTTGAGACAGAGAGAGACAGAGCATGAATGGGGGAGGGTCAGAGAGAGAGGGAGACACAGACTCGGAAGCAGGCTCCAGGCTCTGAGCTGTCAGCACAGAGCCCGACGCGGGGCTCGAACTCACGGACTGCGAGATCATGACCTGAGCCGAAGTCGGACGCTTAACCGACCAAGCCACCCAGGCGCCTCCAGGTGTGCTGTTTTGAAAGGACACATGCACTCCCACGTTTATAGCAGCACTATCAGCAATAGCCAAAGTATGGAAAGAGCCCAAATGTCCATTGATGGATGAATGGATAAAGAAGATGTGGGATATATATACAATGGAGTATTACTCGGCAGTCAAAAAGAATGACATCTTGCCATTTGCAACTACATGGATGGAACTGGAGGGTATTATGCTAAGTGAAATTAGAGAAAGACAAAAATCCTATATCTTCACTCATATGAGGACTTTAAGAGACAAAACAGATGAACATAAGGGAAGGGAAACAAAAATAATATAAAAACAGGGAGGGGGACAAAACAGAAGAGACTCATAAGTATGGGGAACGAACAGAGGGTTACTGGAAGAGTTGTGGGAGGGGGGATGGGCTAAATGGGGAAGGAGCATTAAGGAGTCTACTCCTGAAATCACTGTTGCACTATATGCTAACTAACTTGGATGTAAATTTAAAAATAATTTGAAAAAATAGGAAAGGACTTCGTTTTAACGGGAAGGCAGTGTGTGAAACTAAAGTGACTTGGCCTTTGGTGCTAGGTAGACCTTCTCTGACCCTCAGTTTCCTTATCTGTAAAATGGGGTTATGTGACTGTTGTGACGATAGGAAGAATGTATGCACCAGATCTTGCAGAGTGCCTGGCAATTAGTAGCTACTCAATATCTGCGGCTATTTTTAATAATAACATTGAATATATTAATAAAATGAGCTTAACTGGAAAGGAATCTCAGCGTTTGCATCTCTGGGGTTTGGCTAGCAGCTTTATGTTTGGTCCTGCTTTGTTTTGCATGCAGTCTCTGTAAATAATTTCAATCAGATGTTTTTCCTTTCTATTTTGCAGTTACTTTCATATCCCATCATGAGTCACTGATAGGCCTCAGGTTGAAGAAGTGCTCAGGGGAAAAGATGTCTCTTTTCAAGTTATTTTATTCAGTGGTCATTGAAATCCTTTAAAAACACACACTTTTTACTGGAGTTCATTGTTCCCTTGATGTGCCAGGCCTTTTCTTCACATGTTCCTGAAGTCAGTGTGCCTCCTTCTTTATTGTGGTTTGACCTGTTATTCCCTATCATTCATGGTCTACCTCAAATCCTCTCCTCCTAGAAAAAAACCTTCTCCATCTACCTTAGCCTACTGTGATTCCATTTGGCTTTTTATTATTGAATTTTTTTATGATGTTTTATCTCTGATGGCTCTAAAGACAAGGCCTACAACTTCCCTATTCTGGATTGTTTTTCATCGTGTGAGTTGTAGCTAGGTGGAATGTGAAATAATTCTAGTGTGCTGTGATCATTTAAAAAAATGAAATAGAGGCACCTGGGTGGCTCAGTCAGTTGAGCATCTGACTTCGGCTCAGGTCATGATCTCTCAGTTTGTGAGTTTGAGCCCCACATCAGGCTCTGTGCTGACAGCTCAGAGCCTGGAGCCTGCTTCGGATTCTGTGTCTCCCTCTCTCTCTGCCCCTCCCTGACTCACGCCTCTGTCTCTCTGTCTCTTTCTCTCTCAAAAGCAAATAAACATTAAAAATGTTTTTAAAAATGAAATAGAGTAGAAATATCAGAATGTATACCATGTAGGGGTACCTGGGTGGCTCAATTGGTTAAGCATCTGACTGTGGCTTAGGTCATGATCTCACGGTTCTTGAGTTCAAGCCCCGCATCAGGCTCTCTGCCATCAGCACAGAGCCTGCTTCAGATCCTCTGTCCCCCTCACTCTCTACCCCTCCTCAACTAGAGCACATGTATGCATGCTCTTTCTCTCTCTCTCTCAAAAATAGGAGCACCTGAGTGGCTTGGTTGGTTAAGTGTCTGACTTCAGCTCAGGTCATGATCGCATGGTTCGTGAGTTCAAGCCCTGCGTTGGGCTCTCTGCTGTCAACGCAGAGCCTGCTTCAGATTCTGTGTCTCCCTCTCTATCTGCTCCTCCCCCGTGCTCCATCTCTCAAAAATAAACATTTAAAAATAAATTAATTAATTACTTAAAACATGAAAAAACATGTGTGCCATGTAATAAAGGGAAATATATATTACAGGAAGCTTCTATTTCATACATATGTGTATATATGGTAGTAGGTCAAGATGTCACATTCTTCTTTTTTTTTTTTTATGTTTATTTATTTTTGAGAGAGGTGCTAGTGGGGGGGTGGGGTGCACGCATGAGCTGGGGAGGGACAGAGGCGAGAATCCCAAGCAGGCTCTGAATTGTCATTGCAGAGCCAAGATAGGGGGTTTGAACTCATGAACCATGAGATCAGGACCTGAGTGGAAATCAAGAGTCAGATGTTCAACTAACTGAGCCACCCAGGTCCCCCCCCTCAAGATGTCTCATTCTTACTGCATGTCTCCATCAAAAAGCTTGAAAATGTAAGGGGCGCCTGGGTGGCGCAGTCGGTTAAGCGTCCGACTTCAGCCAGGTCACGATCTCGCGGTCAGTGAGTTCGAGCCCCGCGTCAGGCTCTGGGCTGATGGCTCAGAGCCTGGAGCCTGTTTCCGATTCTGTGTCTCCCTCTCTCTCTGCCCCTCCCCCGTTCATGCTCTGTCTCTCTCTGTCCCAAAAATAAATAAAAAACGTTGAAAAAAAAATTAAAAAAAAAAAAAAGCTTGAAAATGTTAGTTTAACCCATACCTGAAGCCTGTGTTTAGTCTTTGGAGTTTTGGCGCCCCCTTGCACAGGAGAGGAGCCAAGACTAGATGCTTTGTCGTGCTACAAAGTAGCTACGATAAAAAGTGATCTTAATGTAATCAGCTTTGGTTATCCTTGTGTGTGCTGCTCAGTTGTTACTCATACTGATATTTCACTTAGGGACCAGTTCCCCTTGCCGTCCAATATCCCCATATTGTTCCCAAATTACCCCTTTCCTCTTCCCAGCTGGGCTTGTGGATGGTTTTAGTAGTAATGAAAAAGGAGTCTAAGGGTTTGATGAAAGCTGAGTGTTGAAAGTACTGAAAAGTTAAATAGTAGCCTAAACAAAAATAGTTAAATCTGCTACCAAAAAAAAAAAAAAAAAAGGGTTAAGTGTATTTCAAAATCAAAAAGAAGTTATTTTTGGATCATGCATGCTGTTGTTCCCTTCCATTATCTTGGATCACTAGGAACACAAAATAGATCTACAATTGTAATTCCTTGATTCCCTTCCCCTGTTGTGCTGAATACCCTTTTCCCTTTCGATTCTTTTTTCATCTCATCAGTCTTAGCCTTACCACCATCTTTTTGCTGCAGTTCTGTGTATCAGACCATATATCCTGCTTTCGGTCTTTTTTCACCCTTATGTGCTATCAGCAGTGATCTTCTATTTGCCAAATATAGTGGCCTTTTTTGAGTTTTGTTTTTTTTTTTAATTTTAGAGAGAGAAGAGGGAGCACGAGCAGGGGAGAGGGGCAGGGGGAGAGAGGGAGAGAGAGAATATCTTAAACAGGCTCTGTGCTCAGCATGGAGCCTGATAACGGAGCTCAATCCCACGACCCTGGGATCATGACCTGAACTGAAATCAAGAGTTGGACGCTCAACCGACTAAGCCACCCAGGTGCCTACCCCCTTTTTTCTTTTATTTTTGTTTTAATGTTTATTAATTATTGAGAGAAAGAGAGAGAGCATGAGCATGGAGGGACAGAGAGAGGGGGGAACACAGACTGTGAAGCAAGCTCCAGGCTGTGAGCTGTCGGCACAGAGCCCAATGTGGGGCTTGAACTTGCAAACCAAGAGATCATGATCTGAGCCGAAGTTGGACGCTTAACCGATTGAGCCACCCAGGCACCACCCCCTCCCCCCCCCCCCCCCGCCGGCTTTTTTTGGAGAGTTTAGTCACTCTTCTGTTTCATTTGAAACAGCCCATCTTGCCTATACTGAAACTTTCTTCTTCTTTCCACGATCCCCTTTCAGTCTGTCCCCCAACTCTGGTATCCCTTGCTGGCTTCTTTTCTCTTTCCCTAGATGGAGTCTCAGCCTCCTTCTCTGACTCTCCGTCTTCCTAGAAGTGGGCATGTCCCAAGGCTCTGCCATTGACCCTCTAATTTTCTTAGCCTCTGCTTTCTCCTTCAAGAGGCTTATCTACTTTTATGAGCTCTCTGTGACCTTTATGAACTTGACCCCCAGATCTTTTCCCAGCCCTAGCCCCTAACCTCTAAGGACTAGGCCCATATTGCCAATTCCTGTTCTAATATCCCACTTTAATCTGCTTTCATCAAAAATTATGTGTTGTCTTATACTGAATTCCTCCCATTTGACCCAAACCCCTTAACTAAGCTGATTGATAATACTTATTGTCATAAAGAAGTTTGTGCCTTTTCACCTAATATTCCCATTCTTGCAAATTTATCCTAAGGAAAAAAGTTTGAAGAAAAAAAACTATAGTCTGGAGACGGATTTTTTTGGATTTGCAGTCTACCCCTTCCACTTACTGACTGTGTGATCCTAGGCAAATTGTTAACTTCTCTGTGCCTTGGTTTTCTGATCTGTAAAATATATATAGTACCTAATTTATAGGTTGTTGTATGAATTAAGTGAGTTATTATGTAAAGTACTTATAACCATACTGATACATTGTAAACACTGTATTAATATTAGCACTTACAGCGGGGCTCACATTAACTTTATTTATAATAGTTAAAAACTGGGAACAATCTAGAAGGAATGTTTACATAAAATTTACTAGATCAACTTGGTAGAATATTATGTAACGAAGACCATAATTATGAAGAGTATGATAACATGGAAAATGTTTATGATATACTTAAAGATAGTATTTTTATGGGGCACCTTGGCTGGCTCAGTCGGTGGAGCATGCAACTCGTGATCTCAGGGTTGTGAATTCAAGTGCCACGTTGGGCATGGAGCCTACTCAAAAAAGAAAAAAAATTAGTTTTGGATAGTGAGATTAGGGAATTATGGCTTTTCCCACTTATTGTTATAATGTTTATGTGAAAATAAAAAATCCCACAAAAGGAGAAACTTTCTTCATCTAAATTTGCTTTCAGTATTACCATAACTCTCCCATGTGTGATATTTGAGTCATTCTTGACTTTAACCCCTTGCTGCACAGCCAGTCACTAACTCATAAAATTTATTAAACTCATGTCTTTGCGTTCCCATTACTGATACAATGTCCTCCTAACCTTTAACCTAGAATATTGCAATACTCTTTTTGACTTGTTTCTTTTTTCCATCCCATCTTGTACACCGTGGCAGACTACGTTTTCTTCTAAATTATCATTTTGTACCCATCAACGTTTCTTGCTCAGACATTTTTGTTGCTCTGTGTTCTTCAGAAGTTGAATCCCAAACTGATTAGCTTGCCATTTATCTTTGACCACTTGAGTTCTTACTGATTATACCTGCCTCTGAACTCCTATAGTATTCATTGATTATAGCAGTTATTTATAATGAGTTGTGACTTGTGTGTCTGTATCCTTTATCTGTAAGTAGATGGTAAGCCGTTTGAGCTCAGGGATGAGTTTTTACTTCTGTGTTCTCAGCACATAGCAAGTCCTTTCAGTATGTGTTTTTTGAGACATAGAATCAGTAAGCTTAGCAAAGAGAGCCTGTAATAAAGTAGTTTTCAGGTTCTCAAAGATTTTAAGCCTCATTACAGTATAAAGGAAAATGATTATCATAGTTGGGTGGGGGGAAGCTATGTACTCCATATAGATGAATAGTTTTAACATAAAACAATCTCTTTGGGGTTCATTCTGGGCCTAAAGTTATTTATTCCGCTTTTAGATTCTCCAGGGAACCAAAATTCTCAATTGCAATTCTCTCTGAAATTACCTTACAAGGTAAATGACACACAGTTTCCAGGTTTGTCAGAGGAAAGAAGGAAAATTCAAACTTGGCCTATGGTATTCATGAGGGATTTAAATTAGCAAAGAACAAATGTATTCATTTAAGGAAGACCTTATTTTATGGTAATTTTTTTGGTTAGAAATTTTGAGGGGGACTAGTTTTGCTTTTAATGGGAATTAAAACCAAATTATTCAGGGTTAATGTGAAATTTCAAGTCCTTATTTATTTCCTTAGCGCCAGCAGAAACTTCAGAAAGAACGCCTCATGAATGACTTCTCTGCAGCCTTAAATAATTTCCAGGCTGTGCAGAGAAGGGTATCTGAAAAAGAAAAGGAGAGTATTGCCAGAGCAAGAGCTGGATCTCGTCTCTCGGTAAGTTTATTCCCAAAAGAAGACCTCTGCAATTTCATGATGTTCTTTTCCATGTTGTTGGGTTTTTTTTTCCTCCTGACTCTGACCATTTTGACCATTAGCTTTTATTATCCCCATTCCCCCCCCACACACACCTCAATGATAATAAACAGAGACATTAGCTGCTATGAAAATGCCAGATTGGTACAACCTATATACAAAATATGTATGCAGGGTGCCTGGCTGGCTCAGTCAGTAGAGCATGTGACTCTCAATCTCAGGGTCATAAGTTCAAGCCCCACGTTGGGTGAAGAGCCTACTTAAAATAAAAACTAAAATAAAATATGTATGCGTATGGTCAAAGACCAGAAAGGAATATGCACAAAGTTTTGAAAAAGTGACAGGTAGAATTGCATGTAATTTCTTTGCTATTATATTTGTCTTAAAGACTTAAAAAAAGAAGAAAATGAATCTATTTTCTAGAATATAGCAGGCAAGGTTTTTTGGACTAGACCTCTCTTTGAAATGAACTAATACGAAATTTTATCAGAAGTATAAAAGAGTCACGAAAATATTAAGGTCAAAACCTAAGAGAAGGTGAGAATCCATAGAGAGAGGTAAGCTGAGCACTGAAACTGCTTTTGCATGGAGTACATTTATGGACGACAAACTTGAACTTCAATTTTGATGTTTTTATGGCCTGAGGGGGAACAAAAGTCAAAACCCAGAGTACACACAAGGTGGGGAATCTAAAAGAAGGTGCTGCTCCAATTAAACTGGACCCTAAAAGGCCATATTCTTTTCGGGATGGGTATGCCAAAAGTAAGCCCTTCTTTCCCACAAAAAGATTGCATTAGCACTGAGCTGAGCAGGTGGTGGAGGACAGCAGGGGAGAGGGGACATTCAGACAATAAGTTGTAGCACAAAGGAACCTTGAAGCAAGTTTACTGCCCAAATTCATACTACATGAATGGCCCCAAAGCCTCAAGCTTCAAGTGGTTCTGCAATGGTAGAGTACGTAGGTGCCAGGCAGAAGCGAGGACACATCCTTTCTTGTTAGATAAGCCTAACCCTGGAAGAATACCCTCAAACAATTTTTGTAGCATAATGACCAGCACTGGGTTAAAAATAACCAAGTACACAAAGAAGTAACTCTGAACAAGAACTAGGAGGAACAACAGTGAGGTGAAATAGACCTACAGAGACTTCATATATTAGAATTAGAAGATAACTGTAACTTACTGGGTTTAAAGAAATAAAAGAAAAAATTTTTAAGTCATTATTTTTTTTCTAATGTTTTTCTTTTTGAGAGAGAGAGACAGAGCACGAGTGGGGGAGGGGCAGAGAGAGAGAGGGAGACACAGATTCCGAAGCAGGTTCCAGGCTCTGAGCTGTCAACACAGAACCCAATGGCGGGGCTTGAACCCACAAACCGTGAGATCATGACCTGAGCCCAAGTCGGACACTGACTAAGACACCCAGGTGCCCCAAAGTAAAAGAATTTTGAAAACATCTACAGGAAGCAGGAAACTGTACAAAACTTTGGAAAAGAGTCAGAATATTTTCTAGAATTGAAAAATATGGAAACTAAAAACTTGATTGATGATTTAACTAGAAAATAGAAGATATTTTCTATCTTTTTTTTTTAATTTTTTTTTAACGTTTATTCACATTTTGAGAGACAGAGTATGAGCAGGGCAGTGGGAGAGAGGGAGGGAGACACAGAATCCGAAGCAGGCTCCAGGCTCTGAGCTGTCAGCACAGCACAGATGCAGGGCTTGAACTCACGAACTGTGATCGTGACCTGAGCCGAAGTTGGACTCTCTACCAATTGAGTTACCCAGGTGCCCTGATATTTTCTATCTTACGATATTATGTATTAGCATGTAGGACGGGGTTAAGAAGTTAAATAGGAAGAAAGATTATGAGAAATGGAGAATGAAGTGAAGGATCTAACCTAGTTTTAATTGGAGTTTCAGAGTAAGAGCGGAGGAAACTTAGAACAGAGGTGATATTTGAAGAGATAATGGCTGGTAATATTTTAGAACTTATGAGAGGCACTAATCTTCAGTTTCAAAAAGGCAAACAAATCTCAAAACGAATAAATAAAAGACTTGCATGTAGATACATCAGAGAGAAACTTCAGAACTCCGAAGAAAAAGGAAAATTGTAAAAATAGCCAGGGAAACTATAGAATACCTTCAAAGATGCAGTAGTCGGATTGGCAGTTGATTTCTCAATATCAACAGTGGAAGCCAGTTAAGGACTGTCTTTAATGTCCTAAAGGACAATAACTGCCTACGTAGGATTCTAAACCCAGTGAAAATACATATCCAGAATGAGGGCTAATTAAAGACATTTTCAGTCAAAAGTGAGTTTACTCTCAGCACACCTTAACATTCTAAAAAATGTACTTTAGGGAGAAGGACGGTGAGCTCAGATGGAAAGTCTGAAAAGCAGAAAGGAATGAAGAGCAAAGAAAGTGGTAAATATGTGAAAAGACAAACCACAAACAGAGAGAAGATATTACTATATGTATACCTGACAAGGGATTAGTAGTAACCAGAATATAGAAAGAATTCCCATGAATCAATATGAAAAAGATACAACCCAATAGAGCAGTGGTTTCTCAGACTTTTTGATCTCAGGACCCTATATTACACTTAAAATTTTTAGGGACGCCAGAGAGCTTTTATTTGTATGAATGGTATCTACTGATAAATACTAGAAATTAAAACTGTGAAGTTTTAAAAATGTTTATTCATTTCCAAAAATAAACCCATTACATATTAACATAAATATAAATTAGATTTTCATTAAAAATAACTGCTTTTGGATGTACTCTGGTACATCCAAATGTGTTGGTCTGTTTTGTATTTTGATTGGATCTTTTATCCACATATGATTTTTATATCATGTATTTATCATTTGGAAGATATTGATTCCCCAAGTTATGCAGGTCTTCCAAATGTTGATATACTTCAGTATACAATATCAAAAAGTAATATAGTTATCTTCAGTTTTATCAGAAAAATCTTTAAGAGACTTTGAGAGAGTTGTGAAACTCTTAAGTTCACAAGTGGTAGATACAAATTTTCCAGCATTCTGGTTTTTTTATTTGAAAGCTAGATTTTTTTTAAGTTTATTATTTATTTTGAGAGAGAGAGAGAGCGAGCGAGCATAAGTTGGGTAGGGCCAGAGAGAGGGAGAAAGAATTCCAAGCAGGCTCCTCCACGCTATCAGCTCAGACAGAGCCTGATCAGGGGCTGGAACTCACAAACTATGAGATCGTGACCTGAGCTGCGATCAAGAGTTGGATGCTTAACTGACTGAGCCACCCAGGTGCCCCTGGAAGCTAGATTTTTTATCACTGGCAACACACACTGTCCGTTGTTGTCCTTGAGGTGACAAGCTTACATTGTTTATCTTCAAGAACTTATCTGCCAGGGGCGCCTGGATGGCTCAGTTGGTTCAGCATCCAACTTCAGGTCAGGTCATGATCTCACAGTCTGGGAGTTCAAGCCCCGCATCGGGCTCTGTGCTGACAGCTCGGAGCCTGGAGCCTGCTTCGGATTCTGTGTCTCCCTTTCTCTAACCCTCCCCGCTCATGCTCTGTCTCTCTCTGTCTCAAAAGTAAATAAACATAGGGGCGCCTGGGTGGCGCAGTCGGTTGAGCGTCCGACTTCAGCCAGGTCACGATCTCGCGGTCCGTGAGTTCGAGCCCCGCGTCAGGCTCTGGGCTGATGGCTCGGAGCCTGGAGCCTGTTTCCGATTCTGTGTCTCCCTCTCTCTCTGCCCCTCCCCCGTTCATGCTCTGTCTCTCTCTCTGTCCCAAAAATAAATAAAAAACGTTGAAAAAAAAAAAATTAAAAAAAAAAAAAGTAAATAAACATAAAAAAAGAAAAAAAGAACTTATCTGCCAAATACCCATGTGAATAACCATAGGTTGTTATACATATATCACACATACAGAAGTTTGTAATTATATATATAGACAAATTTTATTAAAAGTTTACATATTTTTTAAAGTTTGTAACAGTTTTATATATAAATTATATTAAATATGTAAAATGATGTCCCCTAAAAGGAAGTAGCTAGTTCAGCCAGCAGCTCAATTACACATGTGCTTTTCCTGGAGACAAGCATTGGATTTCTGTACAGCACAGAAGTGCTTTGTGTGTACTTCAGGTCTCATACGGAATGTTTTAAAGACCTGTATTGAGGTCTTGAGATATACTTAGTTTATAATTTTAATGGCTTCATTAAGGACGAACTGGCTTTTTTGTGTATAGTGATGAAGAATACAATAACAGTAGTGCAGTTTGGTGCCACTGCCTTGCATTCGCATTAAAATGCCAGCAGTTTTATCCACCATTGTTTTTGTTCCATGAGTGTAAACATCAACACAGTGAAAATGGCAAATAACATCTTAGTATTATTTTAAATAATGGTCAAATGGAGAGGTACTCAACTTCTTCAGTAGTTATGAAACTGCAAATTAAAACCACAATGAGGTACTATTTCATGTCCAAAAGTAGGGCAAAAATTTTAAGTTCTGTGAACACTGAGGGTAGTTGTTATAGATACGATACAACAGGAACATTCCTACCTGGCCAGTTATAGTCTGAAGTGAAGCAACCCCTGGAAAACACTTTGCCTGTAACTTCAGAACACATCAGTTCTATCCTAGAGAAAACTGTAAATTTTTATATCAGGATATATGTATTAGAATGTTCACAGCAGCATTTTTTGTAGCAGTCAAAAATTGGAAACCTCCGAATGTCCATCTGTTGTAGAACAGATAAATGCATTATGGTGTGTTCACATACTATAATATACAGCTAAGTAAGGAAATGCATGAACCACAGTTACATTCAGCATCAGGAATGGATCTGGCACAATCTGGTTGTGATCCAATCAAAGCATGAAAGAATACAAACAGTGTAACTCCATGTGAAGTTCAAAATCAGGTAAAATGATATTAAATACGGATACATATCACTGTATTAAAAATACAAGAAAGTGATCACCATAAAGTCAGGGTAGTATTACTTTAAGGGCAAGGGAGGGGGTTTGTAATTGGAGAAGGGCACATAGGTAGGCTTGAGGACACTAGCAATGTTTTTGTTTCTTTCTTGATCTGGGGAAAGAATAAAAATTAAAAAAAAAAAACCAAAAAAACCTCACAGTGTTCCTCTGGATGGGTTGAATTTTGAAATTTTCTCCATTTTGTTTGCTCTTTTAATTATTGCTATTATAAAAAGGCAATTTTTCTAATTGGAATAGATTGCTCTTTTAAAATCTTTTCTTGTTTTTAATATATGCATTAGACAGATTTTTGAACTGAGTCTGCCACTTTAGTGCCTGATATGCCATAAATGTCCATTTAAAAAAATCTTCACATGTTGTGAAAGTTTGTTTCCTTGCAAGTTTTCAAACTCTTTCCCTTATTCTGCCTCCATATAGATTGTAAAATAGGTTATCATGACTCCTCTCTCCTACCCATGTTCTCTCTGTCCTGTTCAGTAGGGGTGCCGTTCTGAGCCCAGATATGCTTTTAGCTACTTCACAATCATTTCCTAGTCGAGACAGATTGCCAGAGGCCTGTGTCATCTTACAGATCCTGTTGGAGCCAAGGAATGTTGCTTCTTTATACTGTAGCGAAAGGAAGCATTGTTTTGTGTGTCTGTGACGTATTTCTGGATAACAGCAGCAATAATGCCATCTGCTTTCTAGGCGGAGGAGAGGCAAAGAGAGGAGCAGCTTGTCTCATTTGATGGGTAAGGAATTATCCATACAGCCTGCTGGCTGGTAGAGATGGGATTCTGTACGTTTTACTTCCCTCTAATTTAAAAAAACAATACAGAAAAGAAGGAAAAATAAAGGGAGATGTGGGGTGAGTAATTTATAATCCACCAAATAAAGTTAAAAAGTCAAAACCGTGGGCTTTTCTAAGATCTTTGAATTAGGGAAGGAATAATTTCAAGGTGAATAAAAAAGCCAAAGGAATCCCTGATGTCTTTGTGTTGGGAAGAGAGCTTGGCTCCCTAGGAGTAAGTATTAACACATGAATCTACAGATTAGGATTTTACCTCTAATTCAGATTTAAGTTTTTCAAAGTTCTTGGGTCTCTGTCTACCCATCTCTAAAACGGAAGCAACTCATTCTTTTAGGAGCAGTACAAGAAAAAAAGCAAACAATTTGCACCTGAAAGACATCTTCTTTTTTCACTTCTCCAAACTGAATTAACCAATTGCATAGAAATGTATTTGTGGTATTCAGAACTTAAAATGCTTTATCATAGGTACGTATCTGTCTCTCCTCACTACACTGTGAGCACCTCAAAGGTGTGCCTGGTGGGATCTGTTTTATTCAGTTTTGTATCTCTCGCGCATGGAGGAAACCCTTTAAATACTGTGGAGATGATGTCTGATTTATGCCTACTATTGGGAAAATGCTTAATACTGGATTTCCAAAGTGTTTTATGTCTAGTATAATATGTAGTGTGCCTTTTTTCTAAATATGGTACCTGAAAAGAAGAGTTAAAACATTTCACTAGCTTTTTATTTTAGTTTTCTTTTGAGAGGCATTTAACCCAAAGCATAACCTCAAGGAATTTTCTGAAAACCAGAGGATGTGATTCTGTTAGACAAATTGGAAAAGCACTGACAGATCGCTTAGCCTGCTCTCCTCCACTCATTTAGTACCCGGGAGACCAACACAGCTTGCACTTTGAGAGGGGATGGGCCAGTATGCTTCATTGACTTTAAGTCTCTGTCTGCTTTCCTTGTCTAGTAAGCCCTGGCAAGATTGCAGAACGTGTACCCCCAGCTGGAAAACAGCAAGGAGTCCCGTCCCTTATAATCCTGCTTCATCTCTGTTTTGCCCATGGGAGCTGAGACTTTGTTTTCTTGGTGTTATCAGCTCTTCGCCTCCAGATAGGAAGAACATGGCCCTCAAGGACTTTGTATTGATACCAGAGGCGTTCGAGCCCTAGTAGTGTCCTTGGATAGGCTCTGCTGGTAGTCGAGATGTTGTAGGCGTCTCGTGTACACCTTAGAGAGGAGGAATCAACTAATGTGCTTGTCTCCTTGCAGCCATGAGGAGTGGAACCAGATGCAGAGCCAGGAGGATGAGGTGGCCATCACTGAACAGGATCTGGAACTTATTAAAGAGAGAGAAACAGCAATTCGGCAGCTGGAGGTGAGAGCCAGGTTGTGATGTTTGTTTGACTCCGTGTATCTGCACTCTAACCCACCTGGATTTTCTCTCAGTGATTATGAAAAAGCATGAAATGAGCCCTTATGTGATTTGTATATTATATCTCAGTGTAATCATGGCGAATTTGAACTACTCTTACGACAGTACCGGCCACGGTGCCCAAAAAGACTCAAATCCTTTCTTCAATTACCATATCGTACATGGTATCCACGAGAACGACAGAGCAAGGCATGAAGAACAGAGCAAGGCAAACATATATTTTATTGCTCGTTAATACTTTGCCCCTAGACCTCTATGTCAACTTCCAGATCAGGTAGGAGTCTATGGAGAGAGCCCCTTTGCTTAATCTGAGTACCTCAGAATAAAGGCAGACCAAAAAGTTTGCTTAATTTTTGTGCCTCCCAAAGTCCAGTCCCAGGTTGTGGATATAGTTCAGTGCAGAGAAACAGGAACAGTTTTTGAGGTGGGGGTTGAGGGAAAGGTCTTGAGGCCTTTCTTACCTGATTTTCAGGTTAACCCTAACTTACGTAGTGACCAGCATATTCTTTTTTTTTTTTTTTACGTTTATTTATTTTTGAGAGAGAGAGAGAGAGAGCATGAGCACACACAAGTGGGGGAAGGGCAGAGAGAAAGGGGGACAGAAGATCTGAAGCAGGCTCCGCAATGACAGCAGAGAACCAGTGTGGGGTTCGAACTCACAAACTGGGAGATCATGACCAGAGCCAAAGTCGGATGCTCAACCAACCGAGCCACCCACAGCAACCCCATGACCAGTATATTCTTAAACTTAAGGAGTTTTCTCCTCCACGCAGCTAAAAGACTGCCATCCCTGGGGGCAGTGGGGAGAGGGGGGCTGTAGAGAGGAGAAACTTGGAGCGCCTCTATGACCTTCAGCTGTGGCAGTGGCTCTGAACTCTGACTGTACCTTAGTGTCACTTGGAGATTTTTTTTCCAAACGCTCAGCTGTCCTCCCTTACCCACCAACTATTAGTTTCGATTTTGTGAAATTCCTATTTTTTGTATGTTAAAAATGGGCAGATATCCACAAGAAGCCCTGGGCATGGATTTTTTTTTTTTTTTTTTTTTTGGTATAAGTGGGGGAGGGGCAGAGAGGAAAACACAGGATCCAAAGCAGGCTCCAGGCTCTGAGCTGTAAGCACAAAGCCTGACATGGGGCTTGAACTCATGAATGGTGAGATTGTGACCTGAACCGAAGTTGGAAGCTTAAGTGACTGAGACACACGCACACACACACACACACACACACACACACACGTATATAATTTTTACTAATTTTTATTTGTAATTTTTTTCACTTTTTTATTTTCTTTTTTAATTTTTTTTTAAGTGTCTGTGTTGAGATGGAACAATTCATCCTCAACTGTGATGATTTTATTGTCTTCAAAGATGTCTTATTTTTTCTCTTTTTCACCTACTACAACTAATCATCAACTTGGTTCTCTGACATTAGAAATACTGTTCTAGCAGAGAGTCGAGTGAGACATGGAGCTAAGGAAAGCAGTGTAAGGTGGTGGATGTCAGGAGCATAGTGGGCACTTGACAGATTCAGCAACATTAAGTCCAGATGCCTTAACTGGGGCTGGATTTTCCTCTCCAGTCATTTCCTACATCTACTGTACAAACCCTATTCTTTTTTCTTTTTTTAAGTTTATTTATTTATTTTGAGAGAGAGCGTGCACGCATGCGCGTGCGCACACACACACACACGCATGCACACAAGTGGGGGAGGGGCAGAGAGAGAGGGGGAGAGAGAGAATCCCAAGCAGGCTCTGCACCATCAGTGCTGAGCCCAATGCAGGACTCAAACCCTCAAACCGTGAGATTGTGACCTGAGCCGAAGTTGGACACTTAACGGGCTGAACCACCAGGTGCCCCACAAACCCTATTCTAATGGAGAAACAATGTGTCTCCTCGACTCTCACACTGCATTTCTAACATTTCTGGCCACCAAACGTGGGCTTTATCCACATGAAGCAATTCTGTAACACCAGCTGGGTGTTTTACAATTTAACCCAATTCTGACACTATCTACTTGGAGTTAGCATCAGATCCCACAGGTTAAGGGCTCAATCCCACAAGACTGCATCCTCTCCACAGCTTGGGAAGCCAGTTGTAAGTCTAGGTTGTTACCTGTGCTTCTGACAGGCTGTCAATTGGAGGTTCTCATGGCCTTGGCTTTGAGTAATTTGCTAGAGCAGCTTAGAGCTTAGGAAAACAGTAGGTTACTGCTTTATCATAAAAGGTTACAGCTCAGGAGCAGCCAGATGAAGAGATACACAGGGGAATGGGTGTGGAGCTTCCATGCCATCTCCACGTGCACCACTCTCCCAGGACCTCTGTGCTCACCAACCCAGCAGTGTTCTCAGTCCTGCTGTTTAGTATTTTTGTGGAGGCTTCGTTATGTAGGCATGGTTGATTAAGTCTTTGGCTATTGGTGGTTGAGTCAACCTCCAGCCCCTCTGATGAGAAGATTGGTTCCCCTGGCAACCAGCCCCCATCCTGAGGGGCTTTCCAAAAGCCTTGTTCTTTTTTTTTTTTTTTTTTTTTTAACGTTTATTTTTGAGACAGACAGAGACAGAGCATGAACGAGGAGAGTCAGAGAGAGAGAGGGAGACACAGAATCCGAAGCAGGCTCCAGGCTCTGAGTTGTCAGCACAGAGCCCGATGCGGGGCTCGAACTCACGGACCGCGAGATCATGACCTGAGCCAAAGTCAGCCGCCTAACCGACTGAGCCACCCAGGCGCCCCCAAAAGCCTTGTTCTTAACATAAGCTCAGGTGTGGTTGAAAGGGGTTTCTTATGAATAACGAGAGATAATTTTATCTCTCTTATCACTCAGGAAATTTCAAGGGTTTTAACAGCTCTGCTCCAGGAACAGGATGAAGACTAAATATATACTTCTTATTATAAATCACAATTGCATACCTGTGTTGTAACCAAACTGAGCTCTTTGCTCTTTAACTCTGTTAACTTTTTGTTTATGTGGCTTCTCTTTTGCTTTAAGGTACAACTCAAGTCCTACTTCTTCTGCAAGCCTTTCTCTACACTCCTTACTGTACTATTTACTACTCACTTCCTATATAATGACTTATAAAGAAAAGTACTGATCCCACCCCCTTCCATCCCACCCCAGTAGCTAGTGAGTCTTTCTGTATCTACAGCAACTAGCAGACTGTGCCAACCACAGTAGACTCTTAGCAAGTAATTGAGGTTTTGAGGTGCTGGTAAGAACTAGTCTTGCTAAGCTATGATTAGGAAGTCATGGCTTTCAAGGCATTGTTTTTTATCGTGCCATTCCGAGAAGCAGTATATTGCAATTGAAAGAGCCTGGACTTGGGGCACCTGGATGGCTCAGTCAGGTAGGCGTCCGACTTTTGATCTCAGCTTAGGTCTTGATCTCAGAATCATGAGTTCAAGCCTCGTGATAGGCTCCATGCTGGGCTCCCTGGAGCCTACTTATAAGGAAAAAAAAAAAAAAGAGCGTAGGCTGTAGAGATATTCTGGCCCCAATGCTTAGTTTCCTCACTGACCAGCTTTGTGACCAGTTATATAACCTCTCTGAGCCTTATTATCCTCAGAGATACTTGACTTCATACAGTTACTGAATAGTTAATGTAAATATCATAGAGGCATAGTAACATAATAAAAATATCATGAACTTTTCGTTCTCAGCTCTGCCACTAGCTATCTTTGAGACCTCGGGACAAGTCATAAACCTCTCTGAGCCCCAGTTTTCTGTACAATGGGGATAATATATGTTTCATTTTGTTGTCATGGGTACCAACTAAGTAATGATTAATAATAGCTAACACTTATGAAATGCTTATCACACAGTTCTGAGAACTTTATATCAATTTATTTAGTACTTCTGTGCTTTAGTATGAGATGGGTACCATCATTATCCACATTTTAGAGAGGCTGGCCCAAGATGGTACAAGACTGTGGAGGATTAACTTCACACAGCAAGACTGTGGGTCCTTTCTAGCTGACATTCAGACTCTAAGAGTCTGTGCTGAATTATCTACCAGGTATAGTTCTTGGCACATAGTAGGCATTTAGTAAATGTTAATTAACATTATTTTCATTTTCAGTTTGTGGAGAAAGCATGATTTATGAGCCTTAGAAACACGTGTTATGTTTATAGCCAAAATTTTAGCTAAGTAGAGGAACTGAATTGTCTAACATGTTGCCTAATATTAATTATTTTTTGTGTTCCTTAGGCTGACATTTTGGATGTCAATCAGATATTTAAAGATTTGGCCATGATGATCCATGATCAGGGTGATCTAATTGGTATGTATCATTGATACCTTTACCATAAGGTGAGTTAATAGTAGTATTTGTGTATGAGGAAGTCAGTAAGATGTGTCTTAGGAATTTAGGAATGCCATTTAAAAATTATTAAATTTGGGGCACCTGGGTGGCTCAGTCGGTTGGGCATCCGACTTCAGCTCAGGTCATGATCTCATGGTTCACGAGTTTGAGCTCCGCATTGGGCTCTGTGCTGACAGCTCAGAGCCTGGAGCCTGCTTCAGATTCTGTGTCTCCCTCTCTTTCTCTGCCCCTCCCCTGCTCGCACTCTGTCTCTGTCTCTCAAAAATGAATAAATGTTTAAAAAATTTTTTTTAATAAATAAAAATTAAAATTATTAAATTCATTTTCTTAGCCCTTCTCTTATAGTGTCAAATGTAGATGCAAAAGTGAGACCCCCGTGAGTACTCAGCTCAACTCGCCATAGCCTCTTTTTATTTTTATTTATTTATTTATTTTTTAATGTTTATTTATTTTTGAGCGAGAGAGAGACAGAATGTGATCAGGAGAGGAGCAGAGAGAGAAGGAGACACAGAATCCGAAACAGGCTCCAGGCTCTGAGCTGTCAGCACAGAGCCCGACTCGGGGCTCGAACTCACAAACCGTGAGATCATGACCTGAGCCAAAGCCGGACGCTCAACCGACTGAGCCACCCAGGCGCCCCTCCATAGCCTCTTTTTAAGTCTTTGGCTGTTTAGGAAAATAGCTGTTGGCTTCCCAGCTTTTATCTCCAGAAACTTGCACAATTTTGGGATTAGTAACTCTTTTTTTAAGCTTTTTTATTTGGAAATAATTTCAAGTTTAGAAAAGTTGCAAAAATAAAAATACTACAGGAACTCTTTTGTAACCTTTACCTGGATTTACCTCTTATTAACGTTCTACCCCATTTGCTTTATATTTGCTCTAAGTCTTTCTCTCTAAATATATATGTGTATACACGATTTTTTCTGAAGCATTTGTGGGTCAGTTGCATACTTCATAACCCTTTACCACAAAAAGAGTTCACTATTTATTTCCAAAGAATAGAGCTATTCTCTTACCCAGTTAGTAACTTTTGATTTCATGGCTGGATAGCTGGATAGATGGTGGTCAAACCAGAACCCACAATATCAGGAGTGTGTTTAATTTGCCATCTTGAAACATCGAGTGTGGTAAAAACATCCACTGCCCTTCTTTTTCTTTGCAGACAGCATAGAAGCCAATGTGGAAAGCTCAGAGGTACATGTAGAAAGAGCCACTGATCAGTTACAGCGAGCTGCCTACTATCAGGTAAAAGCAGGTACCAAAGAAAGTCACTGTGCTGCAGATTTATGGGCCATCACGGCTCATTGACACGTTCAGAACAGCTGCAACCTTTTGCCTGTTAGGCTTGAGCTGGAGGCAAGTGGTCATAACTGCTGTCCCAGTTCCGTTTTTAGTATTTTCCTCCACAGAGAAATCTACAAAAAGACATCAAACCTTGAATAAACTTACACAGGAGCTTCACTGCTACGAGGCTAACCCCATAAGGTAGCATGATACCTAAATCTGGCATAGGGCTAATTTTATATTATGAGCAGCTAAAATTTGTTTCGATTAGTATAGTAATAGGTACAAAGTAGGACTTTGCAGATACTTTGTGTTGACTCTTGCTACAGAGGATGGACATAAAATCGATTCCAGCTGCTATTTGTGAATCATTAGGGGTTTATCATTTGGGGGTTCTTTTCCTATGAATAAGTAGAAGTTAATTGTTGTACTTTGTATGAAGTGATACTCTTTTACATATTAGCTGAAACTCCGGATTTGTGACATTTATTTGGATCTTTGTTCAAACACGCTGAAGGAGCTACTGTTCATTTCCTCTGTTTGGTGCTATATCGCTTTTTAGAAATAGACGGCATTTCAGCCATTTTCCATGTTCCTGGGTTAGTTATATTTTACCCAGAAATGTTCTTAAAGAAATCTGTATTTAATAATAGTGTTTCCTTTTAAAAACTGAGTGATGGCAACTTTAGTGTCAAACAGTAAAGGAATTATGAAGTAAATTACACACATCCACTCAATATTATATTGTGTGGGAATTAAATTTTTATGCTAAAATGTTAAGTGAGAAAAACATCATACAGTATGATCCCAATTCTGTCAAATAACGATATGCATCGATAAAAAAGATCATAAGGAAAGGAAATAGAATCAAAATGTCAGCAGTTTTATCCGTAGGTGATTATTTTCTTTCTGCTTGTCTGTATTTTTTTACAACAAACATAAAATTTTATAACAGGCATAAAACGTTTATTAAAATACACATGCACAAGTAACTTATTTTATTACAACTAATGCCTAGCAGCAGAGGTATAAACAATCCCTTTGCAAAAATGTGTTAGGAATTAGAACTCGTACTGTTGCCTCCTGCTGCTGATAACTGTCGAGATTTGGGGCATGCCTCTCTCCGTATTCATGCATGGATAGAATTCATTTTGAATTACAAGGAGGCAGATTTATGAAACATCTTGGAGTCTTAGATAAGAAGAATTTTACTTGTTTCACGAGTGTCTCCTTACATATTTTTCTCCTCAGAAAAAATCTCGCAAGAAGATCTGTATCCTGGTGCTTGTCCTGTCAGTGATTATTGTAATCTTGGTACTTATTATCTGGCAAATTTATAAATGAAGTGATTGCCTCAGAGCCGCCTTCTGCTGAGCTGTTTTCAAGGGCACGTGCTTCATGGAGTCTTGCCAGAACAAACTGATCACAAGAAGAGAGCATACACCAGAATGTCCTGTAATAATTTAGTTAGAAAATAACTACTAACTAGTCCTTGGAATTAGTGACCTATGGAGACAGTATTTATCAATTTACATATACATTTTATTGATTTCTCAAATTCAGAATTAATTTATGTGGATTTTGCTTTCTCTTGTGTTCTGATCACCCTTCATCCCAAGTGTTTACTGAAAATTCCATTCTAGATGTTCTTGTTTTGACAGGTGACACTACAGTCTTGTAATATTGTCATTTTGTGTGTATACTAGATTCACCTTTTTACTAGCAACTGAGATAGAATTTCTTTCTGACACCCAGTGCAGCGGAGTCTGTCAGAAACTATATTATAAGCCAGTACTTTTTATTATTTAACATTTTAATTTGAATTCCCAAGAAGCCTATTCTCTTTCTGCTTTGAAAGATTATGACAGTGTATTTAACTGGAAAGTGAAACACTGCACATTTGATCCAGATTAAAAGTGTCTATGTGAGCTGGCCACTTATTGGGGTTCCTGTTACTGGGGCTTAAAGTTTACTTTATTGTTTCCTAATGTCATCCGCAGCAGTTCATCTGTACACACACTAAACCATCTTGTTCACTTTTATAAGAGGTTAATTTAATTAACGTTACTATGCTCTCTGGGGTCCCTCTCCCCATGTCTGTATAGAAAGGGAGAATTAGACAAAGCATGCTTTTGGAAAGCAAATAGGAATTGTTTGGAATGATTTAAACTTTTTGTTGTTGTTCACTTGTGGTTCTACATTCCTGGCGAATGATGAATGTTGCTGTCAGAAGGCTGCCCCTTACCCATGAGGGTTGCTGGCCTTTTGATGGCAGGAAGATTTTTAAAGGCTAGACTGAAGTTGGTTTAAAATTTATTTCCATGAACCTGGTGATACAGAAAAGGTTCATTTTTGTAAATAATACTGGTTTGGAATAGTGATGTTAGATTTACCCTAATTTATGAACAAGAGATTAATCTCCATGCGTAGTTTTAGACAAAAAAAAAAAAAAATGTTTCAATAAAAGATTGCTGTCTTGTAATATAAATGTTGTCCACTTCCCTTTTCCACACAGGTCTAGAGAAGTTAAAGGGAATGTAATTTCTGTAGACTCACACATAAATGTGTTTTGGGCCAATTTCAGTTCATCCTTTAGTGAATTAGAGGATTGGGCTACCCTGGATATATTTATATTCATTTCTTCCACTCCCTTTAATGTTAATCTCCTTTTACCAAACTAATGTGAATAGTAGGGAAACAAGGGCCCAAATGCCTAAGTTTCTTTGTACTCTTGCACTCCTTAATACAAATAAACATTTTAAAAACTTTTGTAGTAAGTTTTTATGAGTTAACGTCCTGATGCAGTAGCTATGAGGTTATGTGCTGTCCTGAGAAACGTCGAGACCTGCAAGAAGCTGGAGATCGGGTGAGGGCTGGTTTGGAGGTGGAATAAGGGCCGCTGCTGCCCATTCCTTGGAAAACAGAATGGAGCTACTGCGGTGTCAGTGGCCCAAGCAGCAGCTTCGGGGCTAATTGCTTGGTTCTACAATTATGGCCCCTTCAGCTCCAGATTAAAGCTGGACTCGAATGCATCATTTGTAACATTTCAGGCAAGAAAACATTCTTGATTGTGAAAAACAATTTCAGTTTGGGTTAAATGAAGCTATCATAGTTCTGTTCTATAATACTATGTAATCTAGTGGTCGTGGTACCTAGTGGTCATGGGTAGCAAATATGACCTTGGCTAGATTTCAAATGGCCTGGAGTTTGTGGTAGTTGCCAAGAGGTTGTGGTAGGTGGTCTTAATAAACGTGTTCACAGAATCCTTATCTGTGCCTTGTTTGTCTTTGGGAGGGGGGGGGGAAGGGGGCATCATGGTCTAGGATGGTGGTTCTTAACCATGGCTTCCCATCAGAAACTAAAAAATACTGATACCTAGGTGCCCCTGCCACAAGATTCTAATTCAGTTAGCTTGGAGTATATATAGCCTGGGCATTTAAAAGCTCTAGATAATTCTCATGTGTAACCATGGTTGAGAACCATTAGTTTGGAGGTCAAAAACTAGACGAGTGGGGTGCCTGGGTGGCTCAGTCGGTTAAGTGTCCGACTCTTGATTCCTGCTCAGGTCATGATCTCACAGTTCATGGGTTTGAGCCCCATGTCAGGCTCTGCACTGGTAGGGCAGAGCCTGCTTGGGATCTCTCTTTCTCTGCTCCTCCCTTGCGCTCTCTCTCTCTCTCAAAATAAATAAACTTAACAAACAGGGGCACCTGGGTGGCTCAGTCAGTTAAGCCTCTGACTTCGGCTCAGGTCATGATCTCACAGTTTGTGAGTTTGAGCCCCACATCGGGCTCTGCACTGACAGCTCGGAGCCTGGAGCCTGATTCCGATTCTGTGTCTCCCTCTCTGCTCCTCCCCTGCACGTGCTCTGTCTCTCCCTCTCTCTCAAAAACAAACATTAAACAAACAAAAACCCTTAGACCGGAGTACAGAAAAACTGAAGAATCTTGGCTCTGCCATTAAATCGCTGTAGTTATTTGGACAAGTCTTTTAACGTATGAGCCCCAAGTTTTCTCAGTACCTCTCTTCCAGCTGTAAAATTTTCTGATTATAAGGATCACAGGGGTTTGGCCTGAACATAACAAATTGTTTGTCTCTGTATTATTTTCATTTTCTCTTCTCCTTTCTCCTTCCTTTATGGAATGTTATAGAAACACTAAGCAGAACTACCATTCTCTCAAGTGAATTAAAACTAGTACTGTATAGGGTAAAGTAGAAACGTCATTCTGGGCCCTTCATCTGGGAATGCTCCAGAACAAGAACTTGGTAGCAGCTAGACTCCTGCTTTCAGAGAATGTTTTGTCCTGTCTTGTTTTGCTAAGGGGTGGTGATACACTGCCTTCTACCATTGGACAAAAATATCAAATTGGAATTACCATTGCATCAGTGCAAAGTAAAACACCCTAAGTGTCCTCCATTCGTTTTTTAAATTGAAGCATAATTGACCTACAATATTCTAAGTTTCAGGTATATAACATAGTGATTTGATATCTATATACATTATGAAATGGTCACCACAAAGGTACCGTTACCACCTGTCACCAAAGTTTTTTTTTAATGTTTAGAGAGAGAGAGAGTGTGTGTGTGTGTGTGTGTGTGTGTGTGAGAGAGAGAGAGAGAGAGAGAGAGGGTGGGGGAGGGGCAGAGAGAGAGAGGGAGACAGAAGATCTGAAGCAGGCACTGTGCAGACAGCAGAGGGCCTGATGGGGGGCTTGAACTCACGAAGTAGAGATCATGACCTAAGCCAAAGTTGGACACTTAACCGTCAGAGCCACCCTGGTGACCCAAACAAAGTTTTTACGTTATCAACAATATTATCTGTGCTATGTATTATATCCCCATGATTTATTTTATAACTGGCAGTTTGTACCTCTTAATCCCCTTCACCTATTATGCCTACCCACAACCCCTCCCCACTCTGGTAACCTGCAGTTTGTTTCCTGTATATAGGAGTCTGTTTCTATTTTGTTTTCTTTGTTCATTTTTTTTGTTTTCTAGATTCCATATAAGTGAAATCATATAGTATTTATCTTTCTCTGACTTATTTAATTTAGCATAATACCCTCCACATCTGTGTTGTTGCAAATAGCAAGCTTTCATGTTTTGTGTGTGGCTGAGTAATATTCGTGTGTGTGTTGGGGCGCCTGGGTGGCGCAGTCGGTTAAGCGTCCGACTTCAGCCAGGTCACGATCTCGCGGTCCGTGAGTTCGAGCCCCGCGTCGGGCTCTGGGCTGATGGCTCAGAGCCTGGAGCCTGTTTCCGATTCTGTGTCTCCCTCTCTCTCTGCCCCTCCCCCGTTCATGCTCTGTCTCTCTCTGTCCCAAAAATAAATAAAAAAACGTTGAAATATTCGTGTGTGTGTGTGTGCGTGTGTGTGTGTGTGTGTGTGTTCGTGTGTGTGTGTACACATACCCCATCTTGATTCATTTATCAATGGACACTCGGGTTGCTTCCATATCTTGGCCATTGTAAATAATGTGATTAACATAGGAGTACATATGTGTTTTTGAATTAGTGTTTTCATTTTCTTCAGATAAATACCTAGAAGTGAAATTGCTGGATCATATGGTAGTTCTATTTTTTTTTCCTATTTTTAATTTTTTTGAAGAACCTCCATACTGTTTTCCATAGAGGCTATACCAATGTATGTCCCCACCAACAGTGCATAAGGGTTCACTTTTCTCCACATTTTCACCAACATTTCCTATTTCTTGTCTTTTGGGGACTAGCCATTCTGACAGGCGTGAGGTGATATCTCATTGTGGTATTGTTTTGTATTTCCCTGATGATTAGTGATGTTGAGCATCTTTTCATGTTGACCAGCTGCATGTGTTCTTAGAAAAATGTCTAGTCATGGGGCACCTGGGTGGCTCAGTCGGTTACATGTCTGACTTCGACTCAGGTCATGATCTCATGGTCCATGAGTTCGAGCCCTGCATCAGGCTCTGTGCTGACCGCTTACTCAGAGCCTGGAGCCTGCTTCAGATTCTGTGTCTCCTTCTCTCTCTGCCCCTCCCCCACTCACGCTTTGTCTCACTCTGTTTCTCAAAAATAAATAAATGTAAAAAAAATTTTTTTTAAATGTCTAGTCAGGTCCTCTGCCCATTTTTTAATTGAAAAAAATTTATATTGCGTTGCATGAGTTCTTTATATATTTTGGATGTTAACCCCATATTGGATATATCATTAGCAAATATCTTCTCTCATTCAGTAGGTTGCCTTTCATTGTATTGATGATTTCCTTCACTGTATGAAAATGTTTTAGTTTGATATAATGACATTTGTTTATTTTGCTTTTGTTGTCCTTGCCTGAGGAAACAGGCTAAAGTCAATGTCAAAGAGCTTACTGCCTGTTTTCTTCTAGGAGTTTATGTTTCAAGTCTTACATTTAAGCCTTTAACCCACTTTGAGTTTATTTTAATATATAATAGAGTGGTCTGGTTTTGCCGATACCACTAATTGAAAAGACTGTCTTTTTCTCCATTATATATTCTTGCCTCCTTTGTTATAGACTAATTGACCGTGTAAGAAGTAGTTTTTCTTTTGACTCTATTCTGTTACATTGATCCGTGTGTCTATTTTTGTGCCAGTACCATACTGTTTTGATTACTATAGCTTTGTAGAGTTTGACATCCAGAAGAATGATACTTCCAGCTTTGTTCTTTTTGTTCTTCTTTTTAAAAACTCCATTCTTTTTTAGGGGCGCTTGGCTGGCTCAGTTGGTGAAGCATGTGACTCTTGATCTCAGGGTGGTGAATTCGAGTTCCACATTGGGTGTAGAGATTACTAAAAAATAAAATAAAAAGGGGCACCCGGGTGGCTCAGTTGGGTGAGCATTTGACTTCAGCTCAGGTCATGATCTCACGGTTTGGTTCATGAGTTCAAACCCTGCACTGGGCTCACTGCTGTCAGCATGGAGCCCGCTTCAGATCCTCTGTCCCCTGCTTGCGTTCTCTCTCTCAAAAATAAATAAAACATTTGAAAAAAATAATAAAATCTTTTTAAAAATCTATTCTTTTTTTCCTTCTTATCCAGAGGCTATCTTTAATCATGGGCATGAAGCTTTTGCTTGTGATCACTAAATGCAGACCAAAACCCAACTCAGATTTCAGTCTATCCTGTTTCCTAAGGCTAAGACTCACCTGCTTCTCCCTGATTTTTTTTTTAATTTTTTTTTAACGTTTATTTATTTTTGAGACATAGAGAGACAGAGCATGAGTGGAGGAGGGACAGAGAGAGAGGGAGACACAGAATCGGAAGCAGGCTCCAGGCTCTGAGCCATCAGCCCAGAGCCCAACACGGGGCTCGAACTCACGGACCGCGAGATCGTGACCTGAGCTGAAGTTGGACGCTTAACCGACTGAGCCACCCAGGCGCCCCTTCTCACTGCTTTTCTAAGCATGTTAAGGGTATCCCTAGGTTTCACAGGATTTTTCAGTATTGCTTTACAGTGCTATGAGATATGACTACTTTATAGATTCTCCATTTAATCAGGATAGAGTTTGAAAGGTGTTGATACCCAACCTCTGAACCTACTTTTAGGCCAAATGAGTAGTTCATTTTAGTACTTCCCCAAAGTGAAATTTGTTTAACAATGTAGCACCTAATTTTTAAGGGATAAACTTGAAATGATAGGATTTTTAATGTTGGACTGTGATTATGGACCAAGTTTTTACCAGTCCACGGAGAAATGAGAAAAATGATGTAGTGGGCTTTTTCAAGTACCATCTTTGAGTCTGAGATGATCTTTCCCACTTTTTAAAAAGGATATTTCAAGATTATAAAAATGAAAAGGTGATGTCAACAAGTCTTAATTTTTAAATCTCCTTAATTGGCAAAATAAAAGTTGACACCTGGCATTATTCCCCGCCCCTGGTCCATGACATCTCTGATGTCTGTGAGACATTCATCTAGACCAGCCCCATCACTTTACAGTTGAAGGAAGTTGGGCCAGGAATGGCAGTCTAATACAGGAATTTAAAAGCTTGAAGAAGTGCTCTACATGTGCGTGGCCATTTGTGGCATAATGTTTGAGCCCTTACTACTAGTAATTTCCTATGCTAAATATACATTTTGTATGCTTCTTGTCTGTTTTTTATGGATTCGGAAATGGAGGTATAGTAAGTAACCTGCCCACAGGCACACAGTTTAGGAATGATGGAGCCAGGATTTGATCCCAAGCACTCAGGCTTTGAAACCACACCTTGAGACACTCCACTGTGTCTGTGTATCACTCATACAACTATCCTGCTCACCTCTTTCATGAAGCATTCTCTAAAAATACGGAGTAGTGGCAATGTCTGCCCAACTTTTCAAGAACATCTTTTCTTCGGTCAGGACCCTGTGAACTTTTCATTCACCACTCTGCTAAATGAAGCCTCCTGTCTGTATTATCTATACACCAACACAATTTTTTTTCAATGTCCCCACTTGATCACTCACAAAGATGTTTTTAAGAAAGTTTTCTGACCTGAATATCCTCCTAATTGTCTTTAGGTTCTATTCTAAGGAGGTCTCAGAGTCTAAGAAATTAATCTTAGTTGAGATACCAAAATCCTAAGGCAGCTGGCCCATCAGTCTTTCCATTTCAGTGACTGCTGCCCTTCAGTTTGCTGATCTATGCTGACATCATTGGCGCCCAAACAAAGAGCATTTTGCTTTATAAGACCTAGGTAAATGTAAGGCGCCATTATATCAGAAGCCAGTGTGATTGTCAGCTGTGCTGGAAACAGGAAACATGGCCAAGGAGTAAAGAATTATATGGGTAAGAATATAGCTTTAGGTTTCTTGGGTGTATAGTCAGCACTAGAAGGGATTAAATAATGGACCACACACAGAAGCTGAGAAATTGAAAGGCAAAGTTGACATAAGATATCAGGTCACTGTTAGCTGGAAGTTGCTTCAACACCACCTTATGCCTGAAAAAGGGCATGGAACCTCAAAGGCATGGACAATCTCTGTAGATAAAAGTACCTTGTTCTTTTCTGTTACACTCAAAACACTTGAGAATAATTCCTTCTCAAGAATCATGTACTTGTGCTCAAAGGAGGAGCTGTAGCCTGTTTTCTTGAAATTAAGTTTAGAATTTGTATTTTTCTCATCAGCCTGGTCTTTGGAATCACAAGTCTGGAAAGGAGGATATTAACAGGTCATTTGGTAAGTGATGTGATCAAGTTAGCTTGCTGGATGAGTTTACTGTGTTTTTGAAGGCCAGAGGAAAAGGTGATTCTCGTACACCCATAAGAGTTGATAATTTAAAAACCAAAGTTAATATTATGCTGCAGTTAAATTTTGATGCCTGGAGATGTCAAAAGAGCAAACACCAGGCTGATGTTTGGTTTAAAAATCTAAAGGACCAGTAGCAGGAAAAGAAATAACCCCATCATAGAGCTAGCTTGCTGTGCAGTGTCTCTTTTTGGGTGAACAGTAATTTTGCCATTGGTTTCTTTTAAAAAGGCCAGATAATCCTCTCATGTTTTCTACGAAAATGAAAAAATGTTAGGCATCAGTTGTGTGCTAATAAATGTAATTGTACCAACATCTAAGTGCGAGGGACAGTGGTGATTTAAGAGCACAGCCTTGGGGCGCCTGGGTGGCTCAGTCGGTTAAGCGTCCAACTTCGGCTCAGGTCATGATCTTGAGGTTTGTGGGTTCAAGCCCCGCGTCGGGCTCTGTGCTGACAGCTCAGAGCCTGGAGCCTGCTTCGGATTCTGTGTTTCCTTCTCTCTCTGCCCCTCCCCTGCTCATGCTCTGTCTCTCTCTGTCTCAAAAATAAATTAAAAAAAAAAAAACATTAAAAAAAAAAAGCACAGCCTTTAGCATCATACAGATTTAGGTTGGAAACCCACTCACCACTTGTTCTAGGGTGAGACTGGGTAACTCAACCTCTCTGAACCTCCCCTCAGGGATCATTATACCTATCTCAAGTGTTGTGAGGATTAAATGGATGATCCATATAAAACATATACTTGCCCAGTTAAATAATCGTTCAATAAAGCCATTACAGGCACAGGATCTGCTATTGGTCTCTTTCAGCCTTTACACCTAGGGCAGGCCTGAATCCTAATGCTTCCTTGCACTACCTAATCACTGTGACCAAAAATTTAAAATCCAAAGGGGCCACAGCTTGATTAACCATTTCATTCGTGTACACTTAAGATGTGGACGCCTGCCTTCTAATTGCATCCGCTCCTTGCTGCAGTTTGTCCGGTTTTCATAAACAGATTAGATGATCCCCTAAGGCAGTCTCCCAGAATCTACACAAATCCTCAAAACCCAGGTTTGGATTAGAAGGGAAGTAAGTAGGGTGCATGCAGCTCTGTGGAGAAGGGCCAGGAGAAACTGAACACTCCACTCTCTTTTGAGTTCTGCCCTCAAGCTTCACGCTAGATAGGGGTGGAAAGGCTGATGGTGCAAGCCCAGGGCAAGGATAGAGTCCCAAGATTTTAGAGCCCAGAAGCGTTGTCTGGAAGAGGACATTAAGGGAGACCGACAGCCCTTCTTACGACCCCCTTTTCCTCAGGCACTTCCTGGGCAAGGAAAGCCGTACCCTCCCGAGGATCTTCCGGAGAAGGGCGGCAGTCTCAAAACACCGAAAGAGAACTTAAGAAATCAGACCCCAGGCTCCACCACCACTAGAAACGCCCTATGCATGCGTAGGTGTGCGTGCGCGCGCGCGCGAGTGCGTACGCACAGACTGCTGGGATGCTGCCTCTCCCCTCTGGGTCTTCCAGTTTCCCGGCGTGCTTAGGGCCCGCCAAATGGGAGGGGGAGACGCAAGATGGCGGCAGCCGCGAACTCCGGCTCCAGCCTCCCGCTGTTCGACTGCCCGACCTGGTGAGTGGCGGGGCGGCCAGGGCTGAAGTGGCCTGGCCCGGCCTGGCTTGGCCCGGACTGGCAGGGCGGCTCATTTTTCGCAGCAAGCCGGACGGCTCAGAGACCCTGGAGCTGATTGAGGGAGAACTGTCCGTCGGGCCGGGCGGCGTGTGGAGGAACCGGGAGCCCGGAGCCCGGGCCCAGAAACTGAGGAAACCCAGACTTGGGGGCTCTGAGGTGCTCGTTTAGGCAGTCCCTTGGGCGATCAGCCGGTTGCCGGGGGCGTTTCGGGGCCTTGGCCCCGAACTTACCCCAACTAGTGACTGAGTGCCTGGTGTTCTTGTGGAGCACCGTACCTGCCCCCCTGCTCTCTGTCCCGAGCGCGCACGAGCCAGCTTCCCGGCCCCAGCCCAAGCTCAGCGCCCAGCATCCCTCTGTCGTTGCTGCATCTCCCGTGCAGTACTTTTCTGCCTCCCACAGACTGGAAGCGCCCTGAGGGTAGGGACGGCTTTGACCCACCTCGGAGTAGGCATCAGTAATTTTTGGAATGAACCCCTTTCAGCCCTTCTCAAGCTCTTGGGAATAATGGAATAATTTAGTTTAGTCTTTGAGTAGGTTACAAGATGAATAAATATGCATTGCCTTGCAAGGAGACCCATCCGAGTTAGAGCTATTTCTGCTGTAGCTCATCCCAGTTTAGGTGTTATTCATCTCTTTCCCGTTATATTGAGATCCTCAAGGGCAAGGGCTGTCTGATTCACCTTTGTGTTCCCAGCCCCTAGGCCTAAGCCAGGCACACAGTAGGAGTTCAGAAAGCATGTTTTGGATGTAACATTTAACGTTTCTTTCCCTGTTTTCCGGACAAAATGGGCTTTTGTTCAGTGCACTGCCCTTTCAGCAACTGCCATAGAAGAGTTGAGGCAGGATTGTGAGATGACTACGGGGTGTGTGTGTGTGTGTGTGTGTGTGTACGTGTGTACGTGTGTATGCAAATGTAGGGGCTCTGGCAAGATTGTTCTTTCTTCAAACTTAAAAGGAGCAAAGGCTTGAAGCCAATGTGTGGCTGTTTTCTGGGTCCCTCTGCACTTTGGTAACACCCAGTTGCTTCAGTCTACAAATTGTATGTCCATTTTGGTCCCTTGCTGCATGGGTTTCAGAAGTTGGACCAGGACTGTAAACTTATAGTTACAAGAGACTATTTGCAATCACCAGCCATTTCCTCAGTCTGGTAAGTACCAGCCACTGTTAGTTGCTTTGACCTATGTGTATCCTCCTTGAATGGTGTTATAGGAGTATAGGTTATAGGAGTATAGGGAACAGTTCCCTTAAACATACCCCTGTAGACAGACCTGTTCAAGGGTAACAAACACCTCTCGTATTTATTGGCACCTGGTTTTACGGACATGCTTTTGGATTGCCCTAGCTCCCTAAGTATGCACCTCTGATTTGGTCTCAGAGCCCAGGACAGGTAGCCTCTGTTTATTCTGTGATGAGACTAATCTTGATCAGCCCCAAACACCACTGATTCATTCTGCCTTTATATGGTATTAGTGTAGTACTTGGACTCTCTGTGCTGCTTTTTCTCCAAGGTAGATATAGGTTTCTTTGGTGCTGCTCTAAATACAGATCCACTAAAGTCTGTTTTAGAGCAATTGAATCACTGGGGAAGTGTCAAATGTAGAAAGGAGCTGTAATAACAGTGAAGTAGATGACATTTCTGCTGAACATGAACTAATTATAGACTGGTAAAAGAGCTGCAGTGTTGAATGGGACAATAGTTGTAAATGGCATTTGTAAACTCATCCTGAAAATGCTTTCCTCACTCTTATTTTTCAGGGCAGGTAAACCCCCACCTGGTTTACATCTGGATGTAGTCAAAGGAGACAAGCTAATTGAGGTATGGAAACACATGTCTTCTTTTTCTTTTTTTTTTTTCCCCTCATCACACTAAGCATTTTTGCCAGTGACTCACTTTTCCGCCCCCTCTCCTGTGCTTTGTTTTCCAGCAATGCTACTTTCGTTCATCCTGATTTTTTTTTTTTCTATTAAAAGCACATGGTGATATAACACATTCAACACTGGTATCTCCCACAGACACTCAGTTTTTTGTGACTTCTCTCACCTGCCAGATGAAGGGTTTTAATTGATCATAGGCTTATGGGTCCCCATCAAACTGGAAGCCCTGTAACTTGGCGAATTCTTTCTCTCTGAGTATGTGGAATTGTGTTGAAGTTGCAAGATATGCAGTAACCGAAGAAGAAAGTGAATGATGTAGATTTTCACTTTTTTAAGTTGCATTTATGCAATTCAGGCCCAAGCCCTTCAAAGAAATATAGTAAGCTAAAATGCTTGTTCAGAAAGAGACTGGATTGAAGATAAAACTCATTCATTCATTCAAGACATTTACTGAATGCTTACTATGTGCCAGTCATGGTACTCAGCATACAGACTACAACAGTGAACACAACAAATGTGGTTCCTATTCTTAAATTATCTGGTGGGAAAGACAGTCACACAAAAATTAGATGATTATAATTTAAATAAGTACCATAAGGGAAAAGAGCAGAATTCCAGCTTTTACACAAGTCTTTAGAATGAACACCATACAGAACCTCAAGAGAACATGAATTTTGATTAGTTAGTAGTCTGTATAAGTTTCTAAGTTTTTTAAAATCCTTATGGTACCATTTATTTACCAACAAATGGAGATTAAGTCCCCTGTGAGCATGGAGTTGTGAGTCTCCATGTTTCAAGCAGTTTTATGTTTGCTCACTCAGACAGAATTAAGGTTCAAAGCCCTATTCTTGAAAGCAGTTGTTTTCCTTTGGCCTATAGTAAAAATCAAGGTATTCCATGGTTGAAAAGCCATCTGTGAAATCTCCTGAAGGAGACCCAGGTGTTTTGCAAAGTATTAAGGCATGAGTTGTGTTGAATTTTGTGAATTCATCATGCCTTAGCCAGTCACTTAGAGACTTTTTGTTATGGGTTCTTCTATTTTCAAGGTTACAAAACATCAAGATTATTCAAGGAAATAATTTAGCTAAAATGTCTGTAAACTCTTTTTACTGTAGACTGTTTGATAGATACAAAAAATATTTTTGCTACATGGTATGAAGCTTTGAAGACATACAGGAATTTATTTTGTTACTAGAATTTAGTAAATATTTAGTTTGTAGTAGGAAGAAAGAGACAAGGAGGCCTAGTGTTAATGCTAATATCATATTCCTTTGTGAAATAATGCATATTTTCAAGGCACTCTGATTTCTCAAACATCCCGCCGATAACTGGTTTCCATTAACTGATCGTGTTCTCTGTCCTTCAGTGCTCTTAGGTATGCTGAGTTGCCACACGATTGTCAAGTTACAGTCCTTAGACATCACTACATTGTTTCTGAGAAGAATAGACCTGAGATGTGCCTATTTTTAAGGATTTAGCACTTGATACTAACCGAGCTATCTATATCCTAGCCTTGTGTCAAAGGCTTGTGATGTGTTGTGATAGCTGGGTTTAAGAAGTGCAATATTAAAACAAAAGCCATGAGTCATTTAAGCCCAGTGTGTAAAGACACACTCTGAGTTATAACTCAGAGGCACAACTGAATAGTGGTATTAGCCATAGCTAGTCAAGAAATTGTGTTAGGGGCACCTGGCTGGCTCAGTCAGTAGAGCATGCCACTCTTGATCTCGGGATTGTGAGAGCCCGATGGTGGGCATAGAAATTACTTAAAAATGAAATCTTTAAAAAAAAAAAAAGAGGGAGAGAGAAAAGAAATTGTGTGTTAATGACTGTTGAAAGACCAGTGAATTAATTTCATATACTTGGACACTGTCCAAGAATTAACACATTTCCTTGATTCTAAGACATACTGTTATCCTCAGTATGTTTGAACGTTTCTGTAATTGAGGTCCCTTTAATAGTGAATGTATATATTTAATTTGGAGGCCCTTTCTCTTTTTTTTTTTTTTTAAGTGTTTATTTTTGAGAGAGAGAGAGAGAGAGAGAGACACAGTGTGAGCAGGGGAGGGGCAGAGAGAGAGAGAGAATGAATCTGAAGCAGGCTCCAGACTCGGAGCTATCAGCACAGAGCCCAACGCTCAACCTCACAGAGACCTGAGCTGAAGTCAGATGCTCAGCCAACTGAGCCCACCCAGGTGCCCCTCTTTTTTCCCCCTCTGAACACATACTCTAGTATATCTTTGGCACCTTAGAATCATAGAAGGTTGGTCAGTGTTGTATTAGAACCCGGAGCAGGTAACTTTATATGTTGCTTCCTTGAGACCAGTCTGTGAGCACTGTAGTTGGCAAATTTAAGTTTGTGTGGACATAATCTGTGTGCATATAAATATGAATGAGAAATGCCTTGAGATTCAGCATGCATGGACAGTACTTGGAGAGAACAAGATGTTGAAATTTCAGGGCTCTCTCAGTTCTAAATCAAAGTCTTATTTTCAACCCAAATCTTAAAGCTTGGGGATGACATGGGGGTGATTGATTGAGCTGTCAGGGCTGTTGTTAAATCTTGGAGCTCCGTAGTGGTCCAGGCCTGGGACAAGCTCTGCCAGCAGCAGATGGGCACTGCTGGACAGAGTTTCCCAGAGGTGACCCATGTACCTAGCTAGATTGAACTAATTGAGGCTTAAGGCTAAGCTTGAAAGACACTGGGTAAGTAATAGTTAAAAGAAAAATTAAGAAAGTGACCCATAGTACTTGTTCACTCCTGAAAATGTTCCTTGCCTCATGGTACATTTTTTAAGGGAGGCAGGGTGAAGAAAATCTATCATGTGGTGGCTAAAAGAGTCAGAGTCTGAAGTAAGACAGACCTGAATTTCTAATCCAGCTTTACAAATACAGTAGTGTCCCCCCTTATCCACAGTTTTGCTTTCCATGGGTTCAGTTACTGGCACAGATGATCCTCCTGACATGGTGTCAGAAGGTCAGTAGTAGCCGAATGCATCACGGTGCCTGTGCCATTCACCTCACTTCATCTCATCACATAGGCATTTTATCATCTCACATCATCGTAAGAAGGGTAAGTACAGGACAGTAAGATATTTTGAGAGAGAGAGACCACATTCACATAACTTCTATTGCAGGATATTAGAATTTTTCTTATTACTGCTGTTAATCTCTTACTGTCCCTAATTTATAAGTTAAACTTTATCATAAGGGTGTATGTGTAGGAAGAGACATAGTAGATACATACATATATTTGGTATTATCTGAGGTTTCAGGCATCAGCTGAATCAATATATCCCCCACGGATAAGGGGGTGGCTTCTGTGTTTCGCTGTGTAAACTGGAATGGGTTAATTATTTTCTTTGTGCCTCAATTTTGTCATCATAAAAATAAGAATAAAAGTACCTACCTACCCCACAGAGTGCTGTGAAGATGAAGTGACCCAGCATAAAACGCAGCACAGTATATGGCGCATAAGTGCTCGGCAGTTGTTCCTTATCAGTAGGAGGTATATTTCTGGTTTTGTAGGGGGAACACTAAAGCACAGGGTAGAATAGTGGCCCGCTGTGCATTCAGTGACAGTCAGGAATGAAATCTAAACCTCTTGAGAGCTAGCCTGGTACCATACTGACATGACTGTTTCTCTACTCAGCTTTGTGCTATCTTCTCTTGGGGATTTTAGGAGCAGCATAGTGTGAAATGTCAACTAGAGCTTAAGGAGACTTTGTGTTTAAAGGAAAAACATAGGGGTGCCTGAGTGGCTCAGTTGGTTAAGTGTCCAACTCTTGATTTTGGCCCAGGTTACAGTTCGTGAGATCGAGACCCATGTTAGGCTCTGTGCTGACAGCAGAGTCTGCTTGGGATTCTCTCTCCCTCTCACTCTCTGCCCTTTCCTGTGCATGCACGTGCTCTCTCGTGTGCTCACTCTCTCAAAATAAATAAATAAACATTTTAAGAAATAAAGGAAAAACATCATGTTCTTGAGCGGTCAAGTTGTAGACCTCTAGAACTGAGAGAAGTGTTAGCAGTAATTCATCTAGAGTCCTTCATCTACCACAGTTCAGTCTGCAACCAATCAGCAAAGGCTTTACTGATTCAGGATTAAAGGAAAATAAGGACAGTGTTGTGAATGTTCTGTAAAGCTAAATTCAGCTCGGAGAATGTCCTTTACCCTTACCCTTCCTATTTATTTGGTGTTGAAATGACCTTTCTTTTATACAAATTGTTACACTAATTGGTGACAATTTTTTTAGTGTCCTTTTTTGGCAAAATAAAAAGTTAACACTGCTCTGTCAGCTCCTTCTCCCCTCACACTTACTTATTCATGAGAGAGAGAGAGAGAGAGAGAAAGAGAATTCCAAGCAGGCTCCATACCCAGCGCGGAGCCCTACGCGGGGCTCGATCTCATCACCCTGAGATCAGGACCTGAGCCGAAATCGAGAGGCAGGTGCTTAACTGACTAAGTCACCCAGGTGTCCCTCCCCTCATAAATTTTTAATAACACTTCGCTGGTCTGTGAAATAATCCTTTTCTGCTATTATATTGGGGTATCCTATTATATATTGGGTTCTGTTTAGTGCCATACCAGTGTCTAGAAACATTTGGAACTCTTCTCTTGGAATTGTTTCGGACCCACAGCACATTATTTAGAATATTGGCGTTGTAAGTCATTCACACCTGAGTTCAGACCCCAGCTCTGCTACTTAACCAGCTGGGCCACCTTAGATTTGTGGCTTCATCTCTCTCAATCTGTTTTCTTGTCTTTAACAATAGAGGTGATACTTATTTCACAGAGTTTTGAGGATTTGATGAGATCATGTTTAAAATGCCTCGCAGTAGTAGTCCTTTAATAAATGTTAATCCATTCCCCCAAACCTAGAAAATCTTTGCCCCATGAAGTAGTTCCATGTTTGGACACAGCAAACACCCATTTAGAGTTAACTTGGAGTAATACTTTTCTGTGGCCAGAGTGAAGTGACAATAAAGTTAGATTTAGGTGCTCATACAGTGGTATCTAATGTAATTGCACTGCCTATAGAAGATTCCAAAAATCCTCTGGGGCTATGGCAGCATAATTAGAATATATATAGGTGTTTATACCCCTGTCCTTTCCTAACCAATTGTTAATCTTCATTTGAATGTAGATTTTCTGAATAGCAGTCTTATTACTTTGTAGACATGCTTTGTATTTCTGGTTTCCTGGTTGACCTAAAATTAAGATCTGGTGAAATCTTAAATTTCCAATGGACAGAAGACAGCCACTCCCACAAGCCGCTTTCATCTACTAGAATTAAGAAAAGTTCTTTTCATACCAACACAAGACCTTTAACCACTGTATTTGAGGAGATTAATTGCCATCCACCCCCCAAAAATGTTCGTAAATTATTCTGAGCTCTTTATCTTGAAGGATAGTGGGAAATAATTTTGTTTTTGCCTCAGCAAGGAATTTTATCCACTCAAGATTCTCTACTTACCAGATTGGAAGAGTTTTTGCTAAACCCTGTTGAAACGAGATTTAAGTAATATTTAATTTAATATTTATTTAGAAACTGATTATTGATGAGAAGAAGTATTACTTATTTGGGAGAAACCCTGATTTGTGTGACTTTACCATTGACCACCAGTCTTGCTCTCGGGTCCACGCTGCCTTGGTCTACCACAAGCATCTGAAGAGAGTTTTCCTAATAGATCTCAACAGTAGTAAGTAACTCACGCCCACCCTGTTTGACACATTCTCTTTGGGGCAATGTGAAAATGCTCTTTGGGTTCTTCCATTTTGAAATCATGTTTTATTGCTCATCAAGGAAGAAGTTTTTGTTTGGTTTTTAAATCAGCCCTTCTCTATTTCTGTTATATCTCCTATTTTCCTGAAATAATTGATGACTGGAGAGAGAAGAGGGTTTTGGGGAGGCATGTTCTGGACAAGGCAATAGGAATATATAGAGAACAAAAAAAAAGTTACTCAGGAGCCAGGGGCTATGGGTATTCAGGTGTTGATAGGACCATGATAAAATTGTGGTCCAATTTAAGCAGAAGCCGTGATAAACTCCATTAATGTATTAGAGTAGTGGGGCAGGACATTAAAAAAATACTTGCTCTGAGCAAAATTTAATTTTTTATAATAGGTTCAAAGCATTTTGCTTTGACTACTAATAATACCAATTTTAATTGGATAAGCACACTCCAAGTAAGATTTTCAACTCTGCCAAAGATGATCCCAGAAATGTAATTGAGACTTCATGGGGCTCTGAAGTTTGTTCATTTGTCCATGTATAAATATAGTGTAAAATGTAAAGGCTCCTGCTTCTAGGCTGGTCGTGTTCTATCCTTTCTCCCCTCCTCTAACACACACACACACACACACACACAAAGACACAATATGCCTATATAATGGCTTTGGAGAAACTTGCCTCACCAATACTTAACTTGCAAATTTATCTCATTTTTTCCTCTCCATTTTATAACATGCAGAATGCAGACATGGAAAAATATTCAAACTCTCCAGTAGGATTTTGGCTTGCCTTGGCATTCATATTGTACCTGTTTCAGCCAGCCTCCTTTATTGTCCTGGGGAAAACCCAAATATAACTGCCACCAGGCCAGAAGTTCTTATGTTCCTTATACTTGGGGCTGGAGAGGTCAGACCACAGTGATGCCTGTCTTCTGCCTTGGGGGGCATGGCTCTTGCTGGGTTGGAGCCATTCCTGCTGAACCCAGAATGAAGCCAAACTTGTCTGGCAGCAGAGAGCAAGCAGTGGTCTTTATTACATGGGGTAACGTCAGGTCTGAAGATGTATAAGAGATCCACTGAAGAGATTCAAGACCCAATGAAGAGTTTCCTTTTCATTTTGACACATGACAAGGGATGCAGAGCGGACCCAGTGCTGTTTTCATTTTAAAAAACAAAACTGATGTTCTGGGAGGAGCTGTTCTCCCTCCTACAACTCAGGTTGGTTTTTGTTTCTGTTTTCTCTCTTATATTTCTGATTTGGTTATTCCCAGCACACGGCACTTTCTTGGGTCACATTCGGTTGGAGCCTCACAAGCCTCAGCAAATTCCCATCGATTCCACAGTCTCGTTTGGTGCATCCACAAGGGCATATACTCTACGTGAGAAGCCTCAGACACTGCCGTCAGCTGTGAAAGGAGATGAGAAGATGGGTGGAGAGGATGATGAACTCAAGGGCTTACTGGGGCTTCCAGAGGAGGAGACCGAGCTTGATGTAATTTCACGTCTGTCTATGACATTGTTTTGTCTTTGGGGACTCTAGTTTTCAGTATGTAGCTTGAGATGCCAGTGACCTAGCATCAGGAGGTTTTCTTGAGCCCAGTAGTGGGCCTTTGCCACTTTGCCAGGCAGTGTGGCCACATGTGACATGCCTGGGAAAGCTGCACTGTGTTGGGCTTGTTGTGTACAGCCAGTAGACTTCATGGTTGTCTGCCCACCTTCACCAGATGTTAGAAGCCAAGGCTGCGAGTTAAACTTTTCTAGAGCTGCACTGTCTAATGCTATAGCTACTAACCACATTTCAGGTACTCAGTAGTCACATGTGGCAAGTGACCGTATTGAGTGGCAAAGATATAGAACATTTCCGTCACCTAGAAACATAAGCTCAGAGAGACTGAAGTTTTCATTCGTTTACATTGCTTTTTTTTGATATTGTTCGAATAGCCCAAGAAACTTCTGAGTAGAACTAGGCTGCGTTTGTTCTTTTGGGCCCGGCTGCCCTGAAGGCCATGAATTTTACAAGATTTAATGTAAAGTGCTGAAGTTTTCCTTTTCTAGAGGCTGACCCCAGTGGCTTGTGATGTGGCTGTTCCGTTTACATGTCTGTCGCTGCACTGGTGTGACTGGTCTATTCAGGTAGACCAGCATGTCCTTAACCACCCTCATTCATATACCTCTTGTTCACCAGGGCAGTTTCCCAGCCCTTAGGAAGAAAAGCACAGTGGAAATCTTACAGTTTCAAAGTTATTTTGTTCTAAAGAAGTAGCCTCAGTGACTTGCTGACAGTCACTCCTGTGACTGTGCTGCTTCCGTGCTTCCCTGTTTTTTAAGTTCAGTTTGTTAGGTCCTCTCTGGGTCTTCAAGACATTTGTTCTCAAGACATTTGGAATGTCTCAGACTGCAGTGCAGATTGGAATAAGTCCAGAGGATTGGGAAGAGGCAGGCAGCAGTGCTGAGGCCAAGTTAATCATTGAAATAGATGGGCGGTTATGAATAGAAATGGGGCCATATCCAGGGACGGGAAGTGACAAACTATTAATGCCAAATATTAAGTGCCCTGGCCCTGTCCTTCTGAGCTTCAGTGGGCAGGGCCTGCTGGGAAAGAAGCTATCAATTGCCCGCTCTGTTTCGTTAATTCAGAGTGGTTCATGGGGTTCCTCCCAGCCACATTCTTTCATTCCCAGCTTGAAGACATGATAGTCTTTCTTCCGCCCCACAAAACCTCAACTCAAGGATACTTGCACAGATGATCTGTTCTCAACTCAGGGTTGTTCACCTTCTTTTGACCATCACTGCCCCGCTGGTCAGTGAGGATGTTCCACATTCTGTCAAAAGAGGTTTGTTAATAGTAGCAGTCCAAGGGTGGTAATGAATTTTTTTGGAATACAGAAGAGAATGCTGTTTGCCTGCAGAGGTTAAGGTTCACTTCTAAAGCCTTCTTGCTCTTTGTTTAGCTCTGTGTTCTTCAAATTCCCTGTGTACTGACTCCTGTCTGTCTTGTGTGAACCCTGGCCTAGAACCTGACAGAGTTCAACACTGCCCACAACAAGCGGATTTCCACCCTGACCATTGAGGAGGGGAATCTCGACATTCAGAGACCAAAGAGAAAGAGGAAGAACTCACGGGTGACTTTCAGTGAGGATGATGAGATCATCAATCCAGGTGAGGTATCTTCCTGGTTTCTTCTGATGAGAAAGCTGGATCTCCGAGAGTATTGTGCACAGTGTATAGGTTAGTTGTAATGTTTCTCAGCAAGGTTTAGAACAACCGGCACTGTATTAAGGGGAGAGGTTTCTTATGGTGCCTTGGTGAAGTACCCTCAAACACTCAAGCATTATCCAGTTGCATTGTGAAAGAAATAGCCAAAGGAAGGGCCCATGTAATTCAGTAGACAGAGCCAGGCTGTGATTCTCCCCTGCTGATCTGCAGGGGAGATGCTAAGTCTGCGTCATAGCAGAAGTTTAGGTAAAGTAAGGTTGTTTGCTATCTTTACCTCAGAGTAGAACATTATTGTCTTTGTGGAGTTCTGAGTATGAATGGTACCTCTCTCTAAGATTGGAAAACCTTTTGCCGTCACCATTAACTGCACTGAAGACTTGCCTCTCTGTAAGGAAGTAATCTCTAGAAAATTTGTATGGAAATGTCAGCAAGGTGAGAGCATCAGTTTATGGGAAGGCCACCAAGTTCACTAACTTGTTCCGTCCTTCAACAACCACTTACTGGGTATACACAGTATGACAGGTACTCTGGTAGGTGAGGTGGACGACATAGAGACCCAAGGTATAGTTTGTATGATGAAGATGGAATTGAGATTCAACGTTTTTTATTTATTTTTGGGACAGAGAGAGACAGAGCATGAACGGGGGAGGGGCAGAGAGAGAGGGAGACACAGAATCGGAAACAGGCTCCAGGCTCCGGGCCATCAGCCCAGAGCCTGACGCGGGGCTCGAACTCACGGACCGCGAGATCGTGACCTGGCTGAAGTCGGACGCTTAACCGACTGCGCCACCCAGGCGCCCCAGAATTGAGATTCAGAAAACCTTGTTTGAAATCAGTCTCAGTGGATGGAAACGAGGATCCCAAACTTTTACTTCCCAAATGAAATACATTGAGAATAACTTTCAAGTCCTGCGTTTAGGTTCAAAATACCAATTATTTAAATGGAGAAGATCTGTTCCAGTGACAACTCATGAAAAAAAAAAAGATGTGGGGATTTTAGTTAATTGAATGAGTCATCAGGGTGATGTGGCAACTAGTCAGGTGCAGTTAAAAATTGCATGAAGACTAGGGGACAGCAACCCCACTCATTTGTGTTCTCAGCAGAACTCACCCGAATGGGTTACCAAATGCAAGCGTGACCTCAGCCACCAGATGTGTTATGTAGTCCTGAGGGAGGAAGAGACTTGCAGCTATGGAAAACCTCCTCCAAATGCTGGGTAGGGGGACCATGCTTGAGGAGGCACAGCCACTGCGGTTGGGTATTTGCAGGGCTGACCTTAGAGAGGAAGGAGCAGGCAAAGCCAGAGCCAGTGAGTAGCAAGTATTTGGCTCAGCATAAAAAGCAACGAGATTCTCTCTCTCTCTCTCTCTCTCTCTCTCTCTCTCTCTCTCTCTCCCCCTCTCTCCCCCTCTCTCCCCCCTCTCCCTCTCCCTCTCCCTCTCCCTCCCTCTCTCTCCCTCTCTCTCCCTCTCTCTCCCTCCGTCTCCCTTCCTCTCTCTCTCTTTCCCTCCATCTCTCTCTCTCTCTCTCTCTTTCTCTCTCTCTCTCTCCTTCTCTCTCTTCCTCCCTCTCCCTCCCTCTCTCCCTCTCTCTGTCTCTCCCTCCCTCCCTCTCCCTCTCTCTCTCCCTCCCTCTCCCTCTCTCTCTCCCTCCCTCTCTCTCTCCCTCCCTCTCCCTCTCTCTCTGTCTCTCCCTCCCTCTCCCTCCCCCTCCCTCTCCCTCTCCCTCTCTCTCTCCATCTCTCTCTCTGTCTGTCCCTCCTTCTCCCTCCCTCTCTCTCCCTCCCTCCCTCTCTCTTTCTCTCTCTCCTTCTCTCTCTCCCTCCCTCTCTCTCTCCCTCTCCCTCCATCTCTCTCTCTCTCTCCCTCTCCCTCTCCCTCCCTCTCTCTCTCTCTCTCTCTCTCCTTCTCTCTCTCCCTCTCTTTCTGTCTCTCTGTCTCTATCTCTCTCACTCTCACTGTCCACCCCACCCCACCCCCCCGCCTCTCCGTCTCCCTCTCCCTCCCCTTCCTGGCTTGCATATGCATGTGTTCTCTTTCTCAAAATAAATAAGCATTTTTTAAATAATGTTTTATTTACTTTGGAGAGAGGGAGGGAGGGAGGGGCAGAGAGTGAGGGAGACACAGAATTCAAAGCAGGCTCCAGGCTCTGAGCTGTCAGCACAGAGCCCAACACACGGTTCAAACCTGTGAACCATGAGATCATAACCTGAGCTGAAGTCGGACGCTTAACCAATTGAGCCACCCAAGTGCCCCAATAGATAAACATTTTTAAAGGGGCAGGGCAGCATCTGGGTGGCTCAGTCAGTTAAGTGTCAACTCTGGATTTCAGCTCAGGTCATGATCTCACGGTTCGTGCTCATGCGCTTGCTCTCTCTCTCGCTGTCTCTCAAAATAAGTAAACATTAACAAAAAAATGAATCTTTACGTTTATTTATTTATTTTTTTAGTTTATTTATTTGTTTTGAGAGAGAAAGAGAACAAACAGGAGTGGCAGAAGGAGAATCCCAAGCAGGCTCCACGTTGTCAGCACAGAGCCTGACATGGGGCTCTATCTCACAAAATGGGATCATGACCTGAGCTAAGATCAAGAGTCCGACACCTAACCAACTGAGTTACCCAGGCACTCCAAATCCCTCTTATATTTAGAGGAAGAATTAACAGGATTCCTGTGAAAGATTGGGCATTTGTTTGGTATGTGGAGTGGAGGAGATTACTCTCCAAAGCAGTGAATACCCAGTGGAAATGTTCAGGCAGGGGCCAAGTGACCAATTAGGGAGACTTATTTCTGGGCCCCAGAACCTATTGAATAAGAGTTCCTAGGAGTTGGACCTAGAAATCTATAGTTTTAAACAAGCTCTTTTTTTGTACTGATGAACAGCCATCAAATGGGGAATCCCTGAACTAGTCAATCTTTTAAATCTCTTTCAGAACTCAGGGTCTGGTCTGCTCTGTTTTTCTCCTTAAAAATTATTGCCCTGGAGCAGAATGTGTACTCGGGCAGAGCATAGCATGGGTGTTAAGAGGACGTAGGTTTGAAATCGACCTCCACATTTAGTAGCTGTGTGAGCTTGACCAAGTGACTTAACAGATACTGGCCTCATAGGATTGGTGGGGAGGCTAAATGTTTAGTATATGTAAAAGTACTTCAGATCAGTGCTTGGCACTCAGTAAGCCCCTGATAAGTGTTAACCATTATCCCTCCCCATCATCATCGACCACCGCTTTTGCCTTTTATCCGTGCAACCTTTCCTGTACCAGAAGTAGACTTAGGAATTTGTTGCTAGATCTTCAAGGAACAGAGATCTCGTGGAATGGGTACGTCCTCTCAGGGTGGAATGGCTAGAGATGAGGAGAGCACAGGAGTGCCATTCAGCCAGCACAGCGCAAGACAGGGTCCCCAGAGAGTTCGCCCTGGCCCTCTGCAGGCGCGTCGCACACGTGGAGTGTGTACCCCATTAGCCACTCCTCTTGGCCTCCAGTTGCTCTTGTGCTTTGTTTGGCTTTCCTTGCTGAAGGGATGATTGGAACAGGACTCCTGTGGGGTTGAGAAAAAAGGTGAGGATGCCTTTTTTACAGCCCTCATCTCCTTCCTAATGAGCCTGGATATCTTTTCCTCTTCTTCCCTATAGAAGTCATTCGTTTGTTCATTCACTGAACAAAGATTGGTCGTGAATGTAATGCCAGGGTGTATTGTTTAGAGGCATCCTAATCTGTGAAAAGCCAGACCAGGGGTTAATTACTCAAATAGGGAATCTTTGTTTTCCAAAGGGATTCATAGGAGTCTTTCTTTTTCTTCCTTCCTTCCTTCCTTCCTTCCTTCCTTCCTTCCTTCCTTCCTTCCTTCCTTCCCTTCCTTCCCTTCCTTCCCTTCCTTCCCTTCCTTCCCTTCCTTCCCTTCCTTCCCTTCCTCCCTCCCTTTCCTTCCTTTCCTTCCTCCCTCACTCTCTTCCTCCCTCAAATTGGTTTCCAATAACACCCAGTGCTCATCCCAACAGGTGCCCTCCTCAATGCCCATCACCCACTTTCCCCTCTCTCCCACCCCCCATCAACCCTAGGAGTGTTTCTTTTAATAACAGTCACCCTCTATGCATTTAAAATAAGATAAACAACACCTATTAGGGAAACTTCCTTTCCCACCACTATATTAAGACAAAGAGGTCTTGGAGTGGGTTTTTAGTAATAATAGTAAGTCTCCCTTCCTGTTTCCACACACTTAGCCTTCAGCAAGAAAGCTCCTGTTCATCCCAGGCAGTCCAGCCCAGTGGTCCCCTCTGTGCTCCAGGAACACTGTTTTGCACCCCTCCGTTGTGTTGTAGCCTGTCTGGCTTTTTATCTGTGACCTCCTTAAAGGCAGGACAGTATCTTGCTCTTTACTTCCATCCTTGATGTCCAGTAAATGAGGCATGAGTGAGTGACCAGCTGCCAGCACATCCCTTACTTGGTCTTAGCGCTGTCTTTCTGCAGCAAATGAAGCTAGAAACTTTATAGGGCACAATAATGTGTGTGTACCCTGTGAAAAGGGGGCTGCTCTCCATGCCGCCTCGACAGGGGGCTTCAAATCCTTCAGTAAAATTCTTGATTGTATACAGTTGTTCAGGTCAAAGGCCAGGTTAAGTCGGAAGCCCTAGGCCTAAATTCTAATTTCTGTTATTTGCTAATGAGCAGGCATTGGCAAGGTATGTGGTATGTGGCCGCTTCACATGTCTCACGTGTCATCATTTTATCACTGGTTTGGGGTTGATAATATCTGCTCTTTGGTTTCTCTCTTCAAAAGGACATATGTGGGGGCACGTGAGTGGCTCAGTCGGTTAAGCGTCCGACTTTGGCTCAGGTCATGATCTCACAGTTCGTGAGTTCAAGCCCCATGTCGGGCTCTGTGCTGACAGCTCAGAGCCTGGAGCCTGCTTTGGATTCTGTGTCTCCCTCTGTCTGCCCCTCGGCCACTTGCACTCTGTCTCTTGCATTGTCTCAAAAATAAACAAACATTTAAAAAAAAATTAAAAAAAAAAAAAGGACGTATGTGGAATGGAAAAAAACTTGGGGAGGGTAGGTACAGTGCAGTGGTCCAGGGCCCAGGCCTATTTCTGGCTGCTTGAACACAAATCCTGGTCCCCCCACTCTCCAGCAGGGTGACTGGGCCAGGCAGCTCACTCATCGACGCCTGAGTGTGTCTGTTAGATGTTGATTGTAGCAGTACCTGCCTCATAGAGTTGTGAGGATTTAACATGGTGCCAGCACTCAGTAAACACTCAGAATTGCTAGCTGTATTCTACTGTTTGAATATGAGTTGTTGTGGTTACTTTGTTTGCAGTGAGCCCTGTTCCCTTAATCCTCCCAGCAGAGTATCAAACTAATTACCCTCTGGTGTCTTCTGCAGAGGATGTGGATCCCTCAGTTGGTCGCTTCCGGAACATGGTGCAGACTGCAGTGGTCCCAGTCAAGGTAGGAAGCACATTGTAACACTGTTTGGAATGCCATACAGTCTGGTTTAAAAACCCACTCTTTTGGGGTGCCTGGTAGGCTCAGTCAGTCAGCATGCAACTCTTGATCTTGGGGTTGTAGGTTTGAGCCCCACGTTGGGTATAGAGATTACTTTAAAATCTTTAAAGAAAAAAATGAAAATAAAAAATAAAACCCCACTCTTTTATGTGTAGGTAAGTGTTAAATGTGTGCTTAATTAAAATTGTTTTTTAATGTTCATTCATGTATTTTGAGAGAGAGACTGTGCGTGTGTAAGCAGGGGAGGGGCAGAGGGAGGGGGGAGAGAGAGAATCACAAGCAGTCTCCATGCTGTCAGCACAGAGACTGATGCGAGGCTCGATCCCACAACCATGAGATCATGACCTGAGCCCGAGAGCTGGACACTTAACGCCCTGAGCCACTCAGGCTCCCTGTGTGTGCTTAATTTTAAAACACATTCTTTGTTCCTCTGTTTTTTCATGCTGTAGAAAGACTTTCACCCCACCTGAATCTAGGGATCCTGGAGTGCCATAGAAAGGCTGCAGGCGACTGGCCAGCTGGATGCTGTGTATAAATTCTGATGTGATGGGAGCCTATAAATTTACCTCCAGCAGGGTGCAGAGAGGCCCACTTTTCTTTAGCCTTGCCCTTCTGGCTTGAAGTCAGCTATTAGGGGAGGAAGAACATTGTCGCGTTTCTGCATGGCACCTCCAGCTTGGCCGTGCCTTTGTCTTGTGATTGAGAATGGTGCAGATAGGAAAGCCAGCCCAGATCAGGATTAGGTTGAAAGATCAGGTATATTGAAGAACCAAGAGGTGCAAGCTACAGAGATGTTCTAATTGCTCAACATGTGGAGGAACTACGTGGCAGCTGGGACTGTCCATAGGGGCAAGTGACCCCTTGAAATAGTGAGACCTGTCAACAGAGATATTCAAAAAGTGATTGGAAGATGCTGGTCACAGATGCTATAGAAAGTTTTATTTAAAAAACAAAACAAAAAATTAAACTTTAGATTGATAATGTCTGTCAAATTTCTGGTTAGTCTTTTTTAATCCAAAAGGGTCAGAGGGTTGAGGGGGATCTTTCAGGAGCATTCATAAGCCAGTGTGAAAAAGTACAAGATGACGTGTTTCTCTGTTGTCTCCATAGCATTCAGGTCACGTTTCTCCTTGAGCTCACTCCTTCCTTCCTTCCTTCCTTCCTCCCTCCCTCCCTCCCTCCCTTCCTCCCTCCCTCCCTTCTTCCTCCCTCCCTTCCTCCCTTCCTCCCTTCCTTCTTTCCTTCCTTCCTTCCTTCCTTCCTTCCTTCCTTCCTTCCTTCCTTCCTTCCTTCCTTCCGAATGTTCTGTTGTCATTAAAGTATAAAACCAGCAAGAGGAGCCTGGCTGGTTCAGTCGGTAGAGCATGATCTCGGGGTTGTAAGTTCAAGCCCCTCGTTGGGTATAGAGATTACTTTAAAAAATAAAATATAAAACCAGATGTTTTTACTTCTTTGTCAATTTTATTATGGTATAATTTACATATGATAAAATACATTTAAGTGTACAGTTTGAGTTTTGACAAATGTATACACCTGGTTTACCACCACCATACTCCATGTATAGCTTTGTATCACCCCAGAAAGTTTACTCATGTACTCTTGCTGTCAGTTCCCCACCCCCCCGCCCCAGCCCCAGGCACCCAGTGAACTGCTTTCTGTCACCACAGATTTGTTCTGCTCTCAGATTAATGTTTAAAAGTCGTGTGGTCAACGTGAAGATACTAACTTTTTACTTAAATACTTGTATTACTTGTTATCACCACTGTTTCCTAAAAGGGCATTTTTAAAATCAAAAAAGAGAGGGAGGGGTATGACCTTATGACAAAGAGTAGCCACTTAAACTGGGTAAGTTTTACTTTATGAAAAGCTCACACGTCCTCATTTTTCCCAGTGCATTGTAGGATGGTGTGCACTTTGTGTGGAGCAGTATTTGGGAACCATCAACGTTAGACAACCACTGTCAGGTGGTCTCTTCAAACCCTGAGATTTCAGGAGAGTGAAATAGGTTGTCTAGGAAACAAAACAAGCTAGAGGGTTAGGGGCCTTCTTCAAGTTTTCTAGGGTTGGAATAGAAAAGGCTAACTGACACCCTCTCGTGTCTTACCTCTTGTCTCCTCTGTTTCTTGTGAACCACAGAAGAAGCGGGTGGAAGGCCCTGGCTCCCTGGGCCTGGAGGAATCAGGGAGCAGGCGCATGCAGAACTTTGCATTCAGTGGAGGACTCTACGGGGGCCTGCCCCCCACGCACAGTGAAGCCGGCTCTCAGCCACACGGCATCCATGGGACAGCACTCATCGGTGGCTTGCCCATGCCATACCCGAACCTCGCCCCTGACGTGGACTTGACTCCCGTCGTGCCATCAGCAGTGAACATGAACCCTGCACCAAATCCTGCAGTCTATAACCCCGAAGCTGTCAATGAACCCAAGAAGAAGAAATATGCAAAAGAGGCTTGGCCGGGCAAGAAGCCTACACCTTCCTTACTGATTTGATATTTTTGGTCATGGAGAAGGGTGGGATTGGGTGGGAATTGGGTGGAAGGGTGACGGGGGAGCTAATGAACTAGGGAGAAAAACTTTCCATGTGTGCGGTCTCGTCTTTCAGAATGTCTCCTGGGGCCCTAACCATGTAATGTTAAAGCTGGGGTGGGGTTGGACTATCCCATAAAGACCTGTCTTCAGAACACTATGAGTGTAGAACAGTGTTTCATATTTCCCACTAGGTAGGCTGCCCTGGCCCTTTCCCAGGCCTCTTCTATCACCACCTTTTTCTTTTCTTCCTCGTTCTGGGGTCAGTTTGATTTAAAGTCATGTGTACCCTGGGGAGAGACTCCAGGCCCTCCGGTGGCATCTAGAGCTGTGCTGATGGCAGCAGCATCACCAGCCTGTGGGTCCAGCAGCCTGGTTTCTGTTTACTGACCCTGCAAGTCCCAGGTAGCAAAGGGTTCGCCACGGATCCCAGGTCTATCAAAAGAGGGTTTAGAATTCTTCAGTTAAGCTAAGGTTTCAACTCAGAAATGTTTGCCTGGGTCACTGGTTTTGAGGTTCAATAGTTAGGCTTTTTTCTCTTTTGTCCTTTCTGTTGGAATGAGAACATTTTGATTTTCTTCATCTGTGACCAGTGCTGTAGATACAGGTGGGTAGTTTGAAACTTACGGTATTGTTTGAACTTCACTTGTTTCTCTTGTCACACCTGAGTACTCTACTTGCTGAAGTTTTTCGTTTGATTCCAGAGTACTGTCCTCTACTCTTTAAGGCATTGCTTTCCTATTCAAGTGTGTTATGAAGGCAATTTTTAAAGGATATGACCAGTTAGAGCAACAATTCCAATTGAAAAAATTTTACTTTGCAAGTAACTGATGTCTCTAAGAGGACATTTTTAGGTGTTGGTTCAGAGGCTCTTCCCCCCCACCCCCCCACCCCCTTTACTGAGAGCTCTCATAACCCAGAGCTCCAGGACTCGGCCCAGTAACAAACACAGGAGACGAAGGTAGCAAACAGTGATATGAGCTTTGTACAGAGATTTGTACATTTGTGTAATAGGCCTTTTCACGCTTTATGTGTAGCTTTTTACCTGTAACCTTTATTACATTGTAAATTAAACGTAACTTTTGTCATTCGTGCAGTCTGTGATTCGGTCGCCATCACGGATTCCCGCTGCCATCAGGGAATGTTTTGTCGGAGGTGCAGGTAGGCTTGGGAGGCGATGCTCTGGCCCCGTTTTATTACCACAAATAAAGATGCCCCCTGCCGAATGTGGAAATTCTAATTAGAGATTCCAGTCCCCAGACTGACGCCTCACTGAGCAAAGTGGGTTAAGAGGTGCCTGCTGCCCTTCATCGGGAGGCAGAACCACAGAACTGACACCGGGAGGCTGGGCTTCGGGACACTGGTCCCCGGCGGGTGTTGCCAAAGCCTGGCCGTCCTCCTGCTCTCTGGTTATAGCTGCTCACGTCGGTGCCACAGCTCAGGAAGCTAAAGTTGCATAGTTTTATAGGGGATTTCAGCCAGAGTTAGGATTGAACATACGTGTCTCGCATGCCAGGACCTCATACGCGGGGAGTGGCTTTGTGATGGAGATGCCAACTAGCTTCCAAATCCCTTGGGTTGAGAGGCTGGCCTTGGAGCAGGAGCAGCTTGCTGAAGAACAGGGATCCATAAAGTCACAGCTGGACAAAAAGTTGACCTCTTAGCTTCTTGTAAAAATGAGGGTCCTTATTTTAAAAGGACACCTTCCTCTTACTGTAGTGAAGGTGACTGTTAGTGCTGGTTAATAGTCCCTCACTGAACACCTGTCTACCCTGCCCACCATTACAGCAAGTTTTATTTACATAGCCCTAAGGAGAGGCCTGTTTTTATTCCCCATTTTACAGATGAGAAAACAGACAAAATCAGCTTCCCTGTGATCCCATTGCAGTGAAATCAGGATTGAAACTCTAGTCTGAATCCAGAGCCTGAGCCTTATACAGCCTCCAGGATGAGCTAAGCTGAAGCAGGTTCTTGGCCTGTGGGGGGCACACCATTGTGCTCAGTGGGCTGTAGCTCTGTGGCTAGGTTTCGTTGAAGTTTAAGGTTTATTTTTTTACTTATTTTTGAGAGAGAGCAAGCAGGGGAGGGGCAGAGAGAGGGAGACAGAATCTCAAGCAGGCTCCGAGCTACCAGCACAGAGCCTGATGCGGGACTTGAACCCACAAACCATGAGATCATGACCTGAGCTGAAATCAAGAGGCAGAGTCTGCTCAACTGACTGAGCCACCCAGTCACTCCATGTTTAGACATTTAAAGAAATAAAGTGGTCCAAACTGAACAACTTAGTGGAAGGTGTGTTAAAGGGCTTCGATCTAGTTTAGATGATAAAGTAAATCCTTCCTGATGAGAGGTTATACTATGTATTACTTGGTTTCAGAATTTGAGTTACAGAGTGAAACTTGCAGTGGGTCTCAGAGAAGGCCCGCAGAGAACATCCAAGCCTGCCAAGTAACATCTTTCCCTTCAAGGGCCCATTTGACTTCAGTGGAAGCAGGGCTGGCTTCGTTTGGTGGTTCCAGGACACAAGGAGGCTTTGTGTGGACACCTGGCTCACCTGGCACCATATTTCTGGTTTATTTCTGTCACGCTGTAGTGCCTCTCAGAGGTGAGCTCCACAGGGAGTGGCCTCGATGCTCACCCTTAACTTGGCTCGAGACACGACCACAGACGGATAAGCCCTTCCTGCTTACCACAAGGACCGGCAGATGGCTATTGCTCGAGTAAGTGTGACGCTGCTGTGGGACACAGCCTCTCCCCAGCCTGGGACACGGACCCACTCTGGAGGGGAAGCGACCACAGGTTTCCCCAGAGTCCTGTGCCCACTGATGGGCCATCTGCTTAAGAGGGAGGAGAAGACCTTTGTTCCCTCCCCAGGGGGGAGAGGCGGCAAATCCCATGGAGGACACCTGTTGACAGGAACCAGCCCATTCTCCGGGTGTTCCCGGCTCAAGATCGGCTGTTTGGAGACAGCCTGCCTAAACTATGCCCGTTATCTGCAAATCATAGAATTCTAGAGTCTGAAGCATTTATGAGATCCTGTCTGGATCCTTCATTTTGCTTGTGAGCAAACCATGGCTGTGGGGGACTCACTTCTTTCAACAGGGATGGAAATGTGTGACCTGGGCACGCCAAAATGTGCCACCTTGCCCGCAAGACGCCTGCCTGCTTTAGTGGAAGGATGGACAGGGTGAAGACAGCAGAGACAGGTGGGGTCAGGGAGCCCTCTAGGGAGATGACATTTGGGCAGAGCACTGAACAACAAGTGGGGAATTGCCACACGGAGGGGTGTAGATCAAGCCTCTCCAGGCAGAGGAAACCAGCAGGAGAGGCACGGAAAGACTGGAAGGATGGAAGGATGGAAGAACGTGGGGATGGTCGGTAGGGGGAGGAGGGAATCAGAAAGGCAGAGGCCAGATCCCACCCCGTAAGCTTTGCTGGGAATTTGAAAGTTTCAAATTACTGGGGTCCACTGAAATTGTTTTTTTCTCTTTAAAAAAGAAAGAAAAGAGGGAAAGAAGGAAAGGCAGGCAAGTCAAGGCAAGAGAAGGAAGGGAGGGAAAGAAAGGAAGGAAGGAAGAAAAGAAGGGAGGGAGAGAGAGGAAAAGGGAAGGGAAGGGAAACAGGGCTCAGGGAGAAGGTCATGAAAAACCAGAGGGTCGACCTTTTATGTTTCCAAGTGGCAGCGGGAAGGGCACGCCAAGCAGGGGCAGCTGCAGGAGCAAAGGGGGTGGGTGAATGAAAGTCCCCCAGCGTATGATAGAGGGCGGGGGTGGGAAGGCTCTGAGTTTGGACGACCTCTGTCTCCGTGGGATAAAATCATCGCCTGTTCCTCTGGGGAAATTGGATTGGGAGGCAACCACCCCTGAACGCGGGCCCAGGTGCAGCTCTGGAGTCCGGCCGGCAGGCGGGGCCCTGCTCCCATTCTTGAGCCACTGTGGTTGTCCTGTGACCTCCCAGGGCTGTGGGGCTGGGAGCTGAGGGGAAGAGGAAGGAAACCCATCTGGCTCATTGTCCTGCACCCTGCTGGCACTTTGTGCATGTTAGTCCCCTTAAATTTCCCAACATCCCTGAGAGGAGGTCGGTGGTGCCCCATTTCACAGCTGGGGGACCTCGAGGCTCAAGGAGAGTACACAGACCAAGGTCACATGGCTGGCAGGTGATAGAGCAGGGATTCAAATCTGGGCCTGATGTTTTGGACTATGAACGGCAAAAGAAAGCCCCTGATTGCTGCCCTGCTTGTGCCTAGTGTCTGTGAGAGACTGGGGCTTGGTCCGTTTCTGATTTGTCTCCCTCTCGATTTCCTACCGTGGCTGGGGTGCAAGGGGGCAAGAGCACCTGGCCCCGGGGTCCCAAATAGACCAGGTTCGGCCATGCGTGCTGACAAAATCCAAAGGCAGAGAGAAGAGAGTGGCGGTGACACGAGAAAGGAGAAAGGAATTTATTTCCGCGAGGCCAGCACTGGGAAGGCAGCAGACGAGTGTCCCAAGACTGTCTCCAAAGTGCTGAAGACACTTCCAGGTTCACATCAGGCAAATGAGGGGCAGAGATCTGGCGGGGGTGGGGGGGGGGGGGTCGGGGGGGCAGGTGAGCAGTCAAGCTCTGGTTGCTTGAGGCGGCAGTTTCTGTTCCCATCAGGGGATGCTTTGCCTGCCGGGCCTTTTGCCAGAGCTAAGAGGTAAGCTGGAAAGAACTTAATCACTTAGAAAGTTTGAGGTCAAGACAGAGATAGCTGAAGAGGACTTTCACTCCCCTGTCTCCATCTCCGGCGCCCTTTGCGGCCTGTGGTGGGCTATCTCCACACATAGGCCAGGGTGACCAAAGCACAGAACCTACTGTACCATCACCTGAGGACAAAGTTACTAACAAGAAGTGCAAGGAGCTCTCTGGAGATCGCTGATGACCAGGTCTCCCAGCCTGCCTGCCTCGGCCGCCGCCCGTCATCGCCACACCCTTCCTTCGCCAGCCAGGCCGCCACCCAGGCACTGGAGCCTGTGTCCCCTTCCCGCAGTTCTGCCCTCCTACTGATGGCCAAGCCCACCCTCTCCCGGGACCATTCCCGGCAGTGTGAAAGGTCAGACCGCTCCAAACCCCACCTTGATTCCACTTCCCCACCAGCCACCTCAGCTTCCTCCTATTTCTCTGCCTCACTTTGCACCCCAGCCCCCGGAAAGAATGGTCTCATCTTGCTGTCTCAGGTTCCTCTCCACTACATACTCTTGCATCCACTCCAGTCAGGCTTTTGCCCCAATGCTCCATTAGAACCTCACCTGCTGGTACCCTGGTTAGCCATGTCACGTTCCCTGCTCTGCTCAGAATGCTCCAGAGGCCCCTCATTTCCTCCAGAGTAAAGAGCCAGTCTTTAAAAAATTTTTTTTACGCTTACTCATTTTTGAGAGACAGAGCACAAGTGGGAGAGGTGCAGAGAGAGAGGGAGACACAGGATCGGAAGCAGGCTCCAGGCCCCGAGCTGTCAGCACAGAGCCCGACGTGGGGCTCGAACTCACAAACCGCGAGATCATGACCTGAACTGAAGTTGGACGCTTAACCGACTGAGCCACCCAGGCGCCCCAAGAGCCAGTCTTTGCCAGTCTGGCCCTGCTCTGCACCCCCTCCTATTAGTTCTCTTCTTCCCACCTCTCTCCCCCTTGCTCACTCAGCTGGTCCCCCAACCCTGCCTGCGTGGCTAGGACTCTGCCCCAGATGTCGGCATGGCCCCCTCCCTCACTGCCTTCACGTTGAGAAAGAGGAAAGCAGCCCCGGCCTCCAGCAGCCAGTCTAACACTCACAGCCGGGCCTTGGTGTTCTCCTGTCGAACAGAAACCATTTCACAGGACGTCAACATCAGACAAGGCCACTCTGTGTCAGTGATGAACACAACAGGACCACTCTGTAATCGTGTCTGAACGCAGAACATGAACATCGTCCAAACCACAAATGGGACCAACCATCGCTGTTATGACTTGTGGCCCCGAAACGTACGTCCACCAGAAACCTCAGAATGTGACCTTATTTGGGAAAAGAGTCTTTGCAGATGATATAAAGGAGAAGGTAAGGATCTTGAGATGATTTCATCCTGGATTAGAATGGGCCCTAAATCTAATGACGAATGTCCTTAGTAAGGAGGAGACAGAGACAGGGGGAGGCATGTGAATGGAGGGAGAAATTGAAACGATGGGTCTACAAGCCAAGGACAGCCAGCAGCCCCCAGCAGCCAGGAGAGAGGCATGGAGCAGGTTCTCCCACAGACCCTCCAGAAGGAATCGATCCCGCGGACATCTTGATATCAACCTTCCTGCCTCCAGCCTACAGAGCCGTGAAAGAATACATCTGTGCCGCTATAAGCCACTAAGTCTGGTGATTTGTTGTGGCAAACCTAGGGAACAGACGCAATCCCCCACGCTGGCTAATATGAGAGACTGTTGCTTCTTACTAAAGACAGCCGTAGCCTTGGTCTGGTCTTCCCTCCTTGTAGATACAATTTATTAAGATCCCTAGTCATGGAACTGGCCTGGCTTCTGGAAAGCATCCAATCTAGGGTCAAGCCCTGCTTCCATCAGCCCTCCCAAACTCCCTAACCCGAACTTAAATCCTGCAAGTCCTTCCTAATACCCCCTCACTGAGTCACCCACAGTCCCTGTGGAGCGTGCCGTCCGTCACTACTGAGTCGTAAACCCAACTTGCTAACCGCCCTGTGTTCCTGGCAGTCTTTGGCTGGAAGACAAAGTCTTCACCCAAACGCCACCATCTCCAGTGACAATTGCAGCCTGGCCACCTCTCTTTCTCCTGCCTTCTCCCCTCCCTCCATTTCCCTATGGCCTTCTCCACCTTCTCCCACACTAGGTCATTTACGTACTTTTCTCTGTACTGTTTGTGGTCTGTCTTCCCCACCCCCATCTGAACGTGAGCTCCACAAGGAGCAGGGAGTGTTGTCTGTTTTGTTTCCGGATGTGTCCCAAATGGCGAGAACCTAGCCCATTGTAGGCACTCAGTAAATATTTGTTGATTGAGCGCATCAGTGCTGGGACAGGAGCAAGTCCAGGTAACTCCTAACCAGTTTGGCATCAGGAAGGCTTCCCTGGAAGGGAAAGGATCAGGGCTGGGATCAGATGAATATACAGAGTTGATCCAGGCATGAGACTGGGGAAAGTCTTTGGGGCATGTACAAAAAGGCTGGGGAAGCGAAAGGGGTTACGACTAGGGGAGAGGGGTGCCTGGGTGGCTCAGTCGGTTAAGCATCTGACTCTCGGTTTCAGGTCACGGTCTCGCCATTTTGTGGGTTAGACCCCTGCGTCAGGCTCTGCGCTGGCAGTGTGGAGCCTGCTTGGGATTCTCTCTCTGTCTCTGTCTCTCTCTCTCTCTCTTTCTCTCTGCCCTTCCCCTATTTATGCTGTCTCTGTCTCTCTCAAAATAAATAAATAAACAAATAGGGGCGCCTGGGTGGCTCAGTCGGTTAAGCGTCAGGTCACGATCTCACGGTCTGTGAGTTCGAGCCCCGCGTCGGGCTCTGGGCTGATGGCTCAGAGCCTAGAGCCTGCTTCCGATTCTGTGTCTCCCTCTCTCTCTGCCCCTCCCCTGTTCATGCTCTATCTCTCTCTGTCTCAAAAATAAATAAACATTAAAAAAAATTTTTTTTTAATAAAATTAAAAATTTTAAAAAAGACTGGGAGAGAATAAGTCCTTCAAGGTAGCTGAAGAGGATGTTCTGGAAGAATAAATTAAGAAACGAGGCTGGACAGTTGTCAGGGGCCAGGACCTGAGGAGCCAGGACATCAGGTGGTGGGCGGACAGTGCTGTGGAACAGGTGATGCTGGAGGTGGGAAGGCCAAGGGCAAGGCTGTGAGGGTGAGTGGCCTGGGTCAGTGGCTGCTGGAGAGAAGGGGCAGAGTCCAGGGACAAGGAAGAAAGCCCAAGGTGAATCCTGGGTCTCTGGTCTGGGCATTTGGGGGCATCAGAGGTGCCATTCACTGCAGAGGGGAACACAGGAGGAGTGGTTTACAAGGAAAGTGCTGAGTTCAAGGCACTGCATGCCATAGAACCTCAAGGGACGTGTCAAGGGCGCAGTTGTATGCACACCCGGAGACACAGGCTTCGAAGATGGACACCGAAGCCTTGCAGAGAGGGGGATCCTGAAGACTTCTACCTTAGAAGCCATAATGGGAAGGGCTTCAGGGAAGAGGTGGGGGAGGCCCACTTCTCTCCACCCGCCTCCTCTCTCTCTGGGGCCTCTAGGGCTTGCCTTGGCCCCAGAGTCCCAGTGGCTGGAATCACTTACTGGGACAGAGGTCTCCTGTCTCTGCTAACAATTCACTGCTCCAAGCTTCTTTTGAAAGCAGAAGGGGAGCCCCTACACTGCCCCAGCACAGACAGAAGCCATAAGACCCAGTGCGGAACCAACGTCCCACCTGGAGGTGGAGAGGGTAGTCTGGCCCTGGGACTCAGGCCCCGTTATTCTGGAAAGCTCATTACTGGGGCTGAAGTGGGTCGTCACCAGACAAAGTCCAGGCACGATGCCACCATCAACTGTTCACAGGCAGCGGGGTTGGGGGTGAGCCTGGCACAGGCTGGCACACTCGGCCCCCGTCCCAATGGCCCCAGCCACCTGCCTCACAGACTTTGACCACAATCGAAGCGGCCCTGCCCAGATGGGAGGGGTGGGGTCCTAACCCAGAGCCCACGGGCTCCATCCCTCACTCTCCATTCTGCCTCCTAACTGCCCCTCCGCCCTATCTGCCAGCCCAGGTGGGGTTTCCCTCTCCTCTGAGCACACAGCAGCCTCCTAAGTGCCCCTCCCCACCCTCCACGCCATCTTGGACACCTCCACCGGAACCTTGCTGTAGTGCAATTCAGTCCATCAGGGACTCATCTGCAAAACCTTTGGGTTAAAGGACAAACTCCTCCCTGGGGCCTCTCAGGGCCTGTTCCTACCAGAAACTTCTTCCAGTTCCTCAGAATGCATCCTCCCTGCCACCCTTCCCCCTCTGTCTCCCACTCTCCCTCAGCTCACCCCATCACTTCCTCTGGGCAGCCTTTCCTGGTCCCCAGGCTGCGGAAGCCTCCGCTTGAGTGACTCTCACCCACTGGGTTTTCCCCACCTGGGAGCCGGGGGGCAGAGACCGTGGGCTGTGGGCCACATTTACCAGTTTCCCAGCAAACCCACAGGCTGCCAGAAACAGGGACGGTGGCCTCAAGTTGAAATGCATTATGGAGTTCTCTCCCCTCCCTCCCCTCCCTGGATCCTTGGCTCTTTCCCCACGGGGTGAGCAGATGTTGGTATCCTCCTTCCCAGCTAGAAGGAGCTGCCTGAGGCTGTGTCCTTTTGCCAGCATCCCCGTGGCCTCCCAGTGGTGCTGGGAGAAGTCACCAAACGGAGGTCACATTTCCACAACTCCCCTTTGGGGGAGGTAAGGGAACCTTTGGGGAGGTAAGGGAACAAGGAGGCAGGGCACCCGTTCCAGTGGGACTGCACGAGAGAGGCTGAAGAAGAGAACTTGCCCCAGGGCTCCCTGCTCTGAGTAGCACAGAGGGGTGGTTCGAACCTGGGACCCTGGTTCAGTCTTCCTGACTGCAGGACTTTGGGCACACTGCTTCATCTTTCTAGGTGGCAGTTTTCCCATCTGTAAAATGGAAAGAGCGAGAAAACCTACACCCCAGGGTATTGCAAGCTCAACAAAACAATGCACAGAAAGCACTTGGCACAGTGCCTGCCCTTGGGGAGCCAAGTTCCCCTTCCTGGGCTTTCCCATGGCCTCCATGTATATGCAAATTCAAGTTTGTGCATGGCCCTGGCTGGCTGGGGCAGACCCAGCAGAGGGGACAGAGGACAACAAGGCAGAGGGCCGCTCAAGGGCTGTGGGACAGGGCCCTGGGACTGAAGAAGATGGAGAAATCCAAACGCGAGGGGGAGGGCTCTCGAAACTACTCCAGTCCCTCTTCATTGCAGCTGGAGAAACTGAGGCTGAGAGGAGGCAGCAGCTGTTGCTGTTGCCAGAGTATTCCTCAGAGTCAGGTTTGGTAGCACAGCTGAAAGCAAGCTTTGCACCTCTTTGGAAGCCAGGTCCGTGAACTTTCCTAAAAATCTCCTAGAATATAGAACAGAAGGGCAGGAAATGAAGAATTGGTCCAGAAGATACAATGTCTATTTAAAGGAGCTCACAAAAGAAAGAAAAACAGAAAACAAACAAAGAGAAAGGCAAGGATGTTTCTAGAACTGAGGGGTGTGAGTTTCCATGTTAAAAAGAACCACAGGTCCCCCAAATAAATAATCCAGTGAAGAAATGGGCAAAAGAGGTGAATACACACTTTTCCAAAGAAGACATCCAGATGGCCAAGAGACACATGAAAAGATGCTCGACATCGCTCATCATCAGGGAAAATACAAATCAAAACAATGAGCTACCACCTCACACCGTCAGAGTGGATAAAATTAACAACTCAGGCAGCAACAGATGTTGGCGAAGATACAGAGAAGGAAGAACCCTTTTGCACTGCTGGTGGGAATGCCAACTCGTGCGGCTACCTGGAAAACGGTATGGAGGTTCCTCAAAAAATTAAAAACAGAACCACCCTGTGACCCAGCAACTGCACTACTAGGAATTTATCCAAGGGATACAGCAGCGCCGATTTGAAGGAGCACGTGCACCTCAAAAGCCATAGTATGTAAAGAGCCCAAATGTCCATCAACTGATGAGTGGATAAAGATGTGGTGTATATATACAATGGAATATTTACTCGGCGATCAAAAAGAATGAAATCTTGTTATTTGCCGTGACGTGGATAGAACTAGAATGTATTATGCTAAGTGAAATAAGTCAAAGACAAATCATATGATTTCACTCATATGGGGAATTTAAGATGCAAAACAGATGAACACGGGGGAAGGGAAGCAAAAATAAGATAAAAACAGAGAGAGAAACAAACCATGAAAGACTCTTTTTTTAAAAAAAAATGTTTATTTTTGAGAGAGAGAGAGAGAGAGTAGGGGAGGGGCAGAGAGAGAGGGAGACACAGAATCCAAAGCAGGCTCCAGGCTCTGAGCCGGCAGCACAGAGCCCTACTTGGGCCTCGAACCCATGAGCTGTGAGATCATGACCTGAGCCAGAAGTCTGACATTCAACCAACTAAGCCACCCAGGCACCCCCATAAGAGACTCTTTTTTTTTTTTTTAACGTTTATTTATTTTTGAGACAGAGAGAGACACAGCATGAACGGGGGAGGGGCAGAGAGAGAGGGAGACACAGAATCGGAAGCAGGCTCCAGGCTCTGAGCCATCAGCCCAGAGCCCGACGCGGGGTTCGAACTCGCGGACCGCGAGATCGCGTCCTGAGCCAAAGATCGCGACCTGAGCCAAAGTTGGACGCTCAACCGCTCAACTGACTGAGCCACCCAGGCGCCCCACATAAGAGACTCTTAAATACAGAGAACAAACTGGCAGGAGTGTGAGGTGGGGGGATGGGGTAAATGGGCAATGGGCGCTAAGGAGGGCACTCGTTGGGACGAGCACTGGGCGTTAAACTTAAGTGATGAATCACTAAATTCTATTCCTGAAATCATTATTACACTATGTGTTAACTACCTTGAATTCAAACTTAAAAAGAAAATTACAAGAAGAAGAAGAAGAAGAAGAAGAAGAAGAAGAAGAAGAAGAACCATAGGTGGCCAGAAGCAAGGAAACCCACAGATGGCGAGCATGTGAAATGTCTGAGCATCAGGGACTGAGAGAAGGCTCCCAGCTGCACACAACAAAGCGTCTGGAAGTAGAATGACTTTGGACCTGCCAACAGCAAACAGGGTACCACAAGAGCACGGAGCCATGCTTCCATATGTGCGGGGAACATTGCTTACAACTGCACCACAACACCAGTCAGATCATTGTTCAAGAATGAACCATGAACACGGGTGCACAAACACCTATTTGAGTCCCTGCTTTCAATTCTTTCGGATACATACCTACAAGTGGGGTTGCGGGATCATACGGTAACTCTAGTTTTGATATTTTGAGAAAGAGGTGACTTTCCATTTAACCTCTGCTGAAAGGAGACGGCAGACTCAGCTGCTCTCCCCAAACCCGCAAGTTACGCAGAAGGTCTTGTGGGGTTTGGAAGGCGCAAAGCCTGACCCCTGCCCCCAGACTGAGCCCACTTCCTTCCCTCTGCTCGCCAGTCCCACAGGTGCTACAGTCCCTTCCCAGAGAGGACAGAAGCCTCTGACATACTGAGCAGGTGGTTTGCCTCCATCCGGTCCCAGTTAGGAAATACCGGGGCAAAAAGCTCTCTGGGCTCAAACCCACTTCCCCAGGGTAGCGGTCGATGGTTTCACTTTCTGGTCTGTTCCTTCCCCAGCTTTCCCCCAGCTTGGGACCTGGCCAGTTCCCAGGCCTGAGGAACTCCTGCCGGCGTTGCTCAGCTCCCTTCTCCTCTCCTCCCTTCCCCCTCTCCCTTCTAGCCTCTTCTTTACCTCCCCTCTCCTCTATTTTCTCTCCTCTCCCTTCCCCTCCTCTGTCGCCCCCTTCGTCCTCTCCTCTCCCTCCTCCTCCTTTTCTCTCCACCCCTCATCCCTCCCACCTTTCCCACCCCCTGCCCCTCCTTACCTTCCTTCCCACCCTGGAGGTTGTGAAACTTCCTTTGCCCCCTGCTTCATAAGGTCAAGAAGACAAGGCTTGAAGTGTACTTTTTCATCACACCTGAGTATGACTCAACCCTTCAAAGCTTCACAACCAGCCGCCGCTCTCCTCATTGAGGATATACGGATATCGAATATCTTTTTCCGGAAGTGACTCCCCCACCCTTGTGGAAATCTGCAAAAGGGGGGGCCTCCCCCCCAGGTGGGCCTCCACAGTGGCCTCAGGGAATCCTTGGCAGGGAGCTGTTCATATTATCCTTATAAACCAAGTTCTAGAAATTCTAGAAAACATGGGGCGCCTGGGTGGCTCAGTCGGTTTAGCATCTGACTCTTGGTTTCAGCTCAGGCGCTCTGTGCTGACAGTGCAGGATTCTCTCTCTCCCTCTCTCTCTCTCTCTCTCTCTCTGCCCCTCCCCAGCTCACTCTCCCTGTCTCTCAAAACAAATTAAAAAACTTAAAAATTTTTTGTTTTAAATCTAGAAAACAGGGAAAAGACGACAGATTGCCCTTCAAGTCCCTGGGGTTCCCAGTGCCGTTGAGCGGTTCTGGTTTCGTCTGTGAGTTTTGGGCTCTTGTCTCCGCTGAGCCACTGGAGCATGACCGCTTCGGAGCCTACGGGTGGCTGTGTATCTGTGCAGGTGGGTGCCCTTGACGCTTGGGGCTTGTGAGAGGGTCACCTCAGAGCAGCCATCGGGTCCATAGCACCAAATGCCTCCCGACTGCTGGCTTGTTTTCCACCAGCCCCCCTTGGCCAACGTGCAAGGCTGGTGGGCAGGAGGGGACAGCAGGATGTTGTAACAACCCCCGCCCGGTGCTGCGTTCCCCTCCTGCCCCTGTATAGGGCCGAGTGGTACCAAGTCCAAGGGCGTCTGGTGCCAGCACGGCCGACAGGGCCCAGCCCCCCCACCCCCAATCACCCTCAATTTCCCTGCTACGGTGACCACACTATCGTCACTATCTATGGCTATCAGATGCAGAAAACTGTGAGAGACTTGTGGCAGAAATGAGGAACTCCGGGTTCTGGGGGGTGGCAGGCCCCTCCTCAGGCCTCCTCCTCACGACTTCTCACCTCCTTGCCTCTCCCACCTCTCCCCACCACACTCCTGAGGAGTCAGAGACTGGGCTGGAGCTCCCAGGCTGGGAAAAAGTGCAAAGAGCTGGGGCCATGGCTCCTGCAGGCCTGGTTTCCAATTCTGGTTCCTCCGTTTGTATGTTGAGTGACAGCAAGAAGGACAGTTCCCCACTTAGACTCTCATTTACTTTGTGGCTCAGTTGGTTAATCACCCAACTTCGGCTCAGGTCATGATCTCATGCTTCATGGGTTCGCGCCCCCCCATTGGGTCTGTGCTGACAGCTCAGAGCCTGGAGCCTGCTTTGGATCCTGTGTCTCCCTCTCTCTCTGCCCCTCCCCTGCTCACGCTCTGTCTCTCAAAAATAAATTTAAAAAAAAATTTTTTTTTAATTAAAACAAAAAAAAGGAATCTCATTTTCCTAATCTGGAAAGCAGATTATCAAGAGAAGTAAATGAGATATGAGATCCCTGATAAATTTCAGGGGCACAGGAAGCCCTCGGGAAGCAATCATAGTAACAGATATTGAGCACTTGACATGGGCCATGTGCCCATCACACTATCATTTCCACCAACATCTTGCCCCTGCCAGCGCCTATGGTACAGAGGGGACCGAGGCTCAGAGATGTTAAGGAATTAGCCCAAGGTCACACAGCCATGAAGAGGTGGAGCCAGGCTTTGAGCCCAGCTCTGTTTGCAAAGCCCATCTTTTCATTCTTCATCCTCTGATGCATTTCTAGGCCAAACTGGGCTGAGCAAAAATTTGTCAGAGACCTGCTTTGTCTGGTGAAATACACGGGGAAGAGATGAAAAACTGCCATTTTCTCTGGCCTGCAGCAGAAACCCAGCGGGAGGGGGTTAAAATCCCAGCTTTCCCCCAGGGTGCCTGGCTGGTTCAGTGGAAGAGCACACAACTCTTGATCTCAAGGTTGTGAGTCTGAGCCCCACGTTGGGTGTAGAGATTACTTCAATGAATCGATAAAAACTCAAAACAAAAAAAATCCTAACTTCCCCACTTTTTCGTTGCCTGATCTCAGGCAGTGCTTTTCTGAGCCTCAGTTTCCTGACCTGTGAAGTGGGAATGTTTGTCTTGCTTGCTTGTAGGGAGGATTAAGCGAGCCTATGTTTGCAGTGAGCCTGCTCAGGGTGGGTGCCCACAGGATCACACCTGCCAGTGTTTCTGGAAACATAGACATGCCCCCTCTGTCCCATCTCCTCTACTTAGCATACCCTCCCCCTGGGCCCATGACCCCTGGGCCCTTGCATACCTCTGTGTGCCACTCCTCTCAGCCCTTGCAAGGGTCCTTCTCCCTTTTCTTATTGGGTCCATTGGAGGCTCAGCAACCTTTCAACATGACTGAAACCCACCCTCAGAGGCTGTAAACACAAGCATACCATTCGACTCAGAAATTCCACTTCAGGGATTCTATCTCAAGGAGACATTTTCCACCCATTCATTCAGTGAGTCATTAGCCATAGTGATTTATTGAGCACCTACTGTTTGCCAGGCCCTGTGATATGCTGGGGTTACAATGGGGAGCAAAGTCGACTGGTACTCCAACCTCTGACCACTAGAAGTCAACTGTCTTTCTTTAAAAAAAAAAACAAAAACAAGTTCTAGATTTAAAAAGAAATTTTATTTAAAGTGGGTTCCACACCCAATGTGGGGCTCGAACTCATGACCCCAAGATTAAGAGTCACATGCTTTACCAATTGAACCAGCCGAGTGCTCCAAGAAGCCAACTAATTGCTGAGGAGACCTTAAACAATTACACAGATAAATATATAATGAAAATTGTAATGGCAAGGCAGTGTTTCAACACGTTGGTTGCAGTAGGCTTTTGCCCCCTAATTTGGTAAGTCCACTTCTGCGCCCAGGAAACTGGAAAAAGACAAAGGCAAAGTGAAAGGGGGGATTTTAAAAGTTTCTGTGGAGCAGTATCCCTCAGGAGCTTCCCCTTGAAGGTCACGGCTGGACCTGACTTCAGCCGGTCATGGGATGGGCAGCAGTTTCTGGGCAGCAGTGTCTGGAAACGTTTATGCAAAGAAAGAAAAAGACAAACAGAAATAATAGACAACCCAGTGGCGAGGAGTCCCCTGTGACCAGATCGCGGGTTCTAAACGCCCTTCTCCAATAAAAGGAACCCTTTCAGGAAAAGCAAAAATGGCTGCCTGCAGGGCTGAGGCAGAAAAAAGATAAGATGGGCCTCCAAGCATTTTGTAGCACCAGGCAGTGAGAAGTGCTCAGAAAGCGGGAACAAGGGACGGGCAGAGGGACCCAGGAGCCATCCCGATGGCACTCCCAAAGCAGGAATAATTTGGGCAACAAAATAATGTAGATTAGATTAGAAGTCAAAGTATAAATATCCATGGGTCCATACTGACATACATAATTGAATAATTAATTAATTGGGGTGAAGGGACATATCTTTCTGACAGAGGAATCCCAAGTCATTTATTTGGATGTTCCTTGCTCTGGGAAGCGGGGCTTCGCTTCCCCTGAGGGTGGGCTGCGCTTGGCTTAGCGACATGTTTCCAAAGAACAGAGTATGGAGAGGGGAAAATAGCAACTTTATAGTGGAGAAACCTGGAAACACCGCCTTCACTAAGCCATTGAGGTTAACATCACAGTGAAAAGTCCTGTGCGCTTGTCATGTGTCCGCATCCCCAGAGGCTGTGATGAGAAGAGTTTTTCACCTTGGTAGTATCCTCCCCACAAACCCATAACCCCAGTCTAGTCATGAGGAAAACATCAGGAAAAAAAAAAAAAACCAACCAAAAAACTGAGGGACAGGGGTGCCTGGGTGGCTCAGTCGGTTAAGCGTCTGACTTCGGCTCAGGTCATGATCTCGCGGTCTGTGAGTTCAAGCCCCGCGTCGGGCTCTGTGCTGACGGCTCAGAGCCTGGAGCCTGCTTCGCATTCTGTGTCTTCCTCTCTCTCTGACCCTCCCCCGTTCATGCTCTGTCTCTCTCTGTCTCAAAAATAAATAAACGTTAAAAAAAAAAAAAACAACTGAGGGACATTCGACAAAATACTCCACCAGTTCTCCTCAAGACTGACAAGGTTACAAGAACAACAAGGGAAGGCTGAGAAAGCGTCACAGACAGGATGCGATTCTGGAACAGAAAGAAGACATTGGAGAAAAGGCAGATAAAATCCAAACGCAGCCTACGATTTTGTTAACATTAATGTGGCAATGGTGGTTTCTTAGTTTTGACAGATGCACCTTGGTAATGTGAAGTGGTAACATTAGGGGAATTTAAAACTGGCTGAGGGATATATGGGAAATCTATTTTTTTTCCACTTTAGTGTAAATTACAAAGATTTTTTTAAAAACCTGCACACAAACAATAGAGTAGAAACACAGCAAAGGGTTAATAGCAAGTATATTTGGATAGTGGGAAAGAATAATTAGGGTTTATTCCTTGTATGATATTTGTTTATTTTGGAAGTTTTATTTATTTAAGTGATCCCGCACCCTACATGGGGCTCCAGCTCACCACCCAGAGACCAAGAGTCACAAGCTCCTCCGACTGAGCCAACCAAACGCCCCTACACCTTTTATTTTAAACTGTTATTTCTTTTTTCTTTCTCTTTCTCTTTTTCTTTTAATTTTTTAAATTTTATTTGTTTTTGAGAGAGAGAGAGCGAGCAGGGGAGGGGCAGAGAGAGAGAGAGAGACACTGAATCCGAAGCAGGCCCTGGGCTCTGAGCTGTCAGCACTGACTGAGCCCCCAGAGGGAGGCCCCAATTTCCCTCTTTTTATAATTTATTTATTTATATTTGAGACAGGGCGAAAGCGAGTGGGGGAGGGGCAGAGAGAGAGAGAGAGAGAGAGAAGGAGAAAGAGAGAATCCCAAGCAGGCTCTGTGCTCTCAGCCTAGAGCCGGTTGCCTGGGGAACTCACAAAGTGAATTCATGACCTAAGCTGAAATCAAGAGTCACATGCTTAACCCACTGAACCACCCAGGTGCCCCATAAACTTTTATTATTTCTTATTAGAAGTCTGCTATTTTATAGCAACAAAAAGTGAAATAAAGTCTAGTTTGCTCTCCAGTTTCAGCGCACACACACACACACACACACACACACAAAGTATTTTGCGCGGTATCTAAATGATCTCATTTAACCTGTACCACCAGCTAAGAAAAGATTCTTTCCTCTATTTTACAGATGAGGAAACTGAAACTCAGAAGTCGGTGATTCGCTTAAAGTTATATATACCAAGCAAGTGGGCTCTCTCCTAAGCAGATTTCTCTCTAGCCCAAGGAAGAATTTTTTTTTTTTTTTTAACATTTATTTATCTTTGAGAGACAGAGACAGAGTGCAAGTCGGGGAGGGGCAGAAAGAGAGGGAGACACAGAATCCGAAGTAGGCTGCAGGCTCTGATGCGGGGCTCGAACCCATGAACCGTGAGTTCATGACCTGAGCTGACGTCAGACGCTCAACCAATTGAGCCACCCAGGTGCCCCTCAAGGAAGAATTTTTAACTGTAATGTTAGGGGGGGGTATGAGTGCCTTGGAAAGGTGGTGAGTTCCCCACCAGTGAAGGGACCCCGTGAGTGTCCCCGACAGGAGTCCAGGGAAACTGACACTGTATCTTTCTCCTTAGACCCAAAGGGCAGGGCTGCGCCTCTCCTGAGAAACCCAGAACTGGGGCGCCTGGGTGGCTCAGTCGGTTAAGCAACTGACTGGCTCCGGTCATGATCTCAGGGTTCGTGAGTTCAAGCCCCACATCAGTCTCTGTGCTGCCAGCTCGGAGCCTGGAGCCTGCTTCAGATGCTATGTCTCCTTCTCTCTGCCCCTCCTCCACTTGTGCTCTCTTTCTCTCTCAAAAATAAATAAAATGTAAGAAAATTAAAAAAAAAAAAAAAAAAAAGGGAAAGAAACCCAGAACTGCAGCAGGCTGGCCACATTTCCTCCTTCTAACTGGGAGGGCGGCGCGGGTAGGTGGGGGCGGGGGCGTCGGGGGCTTCTCCATCTTCCCCCCTCCCCCCTCCACCGTGGGATACATCACAGACAACGGGGCGGGGGGATGGGGAAGTGGGGCGTGGGAACCAGCTGTCCTTTAGTCGGAGCCTCCAGGTGTCAGGCCTGATCTGCACTTTCGACGTCGCGCCCCCAGTGTGAGACGCAGGAACGCAGGCCACTGCAGGGGTGAGGAGGCCGAGGCCCGCGGAGGGCTCCGGCCGGCCGGGTCCCCACGCCCCGCAGCCGAGCGGCTCCGCCCACAGGGGCCAGGCAGGGGGCAGGGCAGGGCTGCAGGGCCGAGAGGCGGCCACTCAGGAGGCGTCCAGCGAGCCGCGAGGACCATGGAGCCGGTGTCCCTGCAGGACTTCGTTTGCGCCCTGGACCCCGCCTCCCTCCCGCGTGTGCTGCGAGTCTGCTCGGGGGTCTACTTCCAGGGTGAGTGAGGGGCCGGCACCCCTCCGGCCCCCCGCCCCCGCCGCTGCCCGGCTCTCGCTGGGTGTGGGGCAGGGGCGCCGCCCCGGGCGGCAGAAACCCGGGAAACCCAGCCACGCTGCCACTGCCCAAGTCCGAGTGTACCCAACCTCTCCGGGCCTCGGTTTTTGCTTTCGTGGAACGGGGGGGCGCTGACTGCCCCGCAGGGTGATGAGAAGTCACCGGCCTTACACACTCGGGTGGGTGGAACCGAGCCAGGCGGGGGGGTGGAACCGCGGTGCGCACCGGCGGAGGTCTGGCGGTGGGGAAGCCGAAAGTCAGGGCTCGAACCGGGTCAGGCTTCCCGCGCACCCTCCCACTCCTCCCCCTTGACGCCCGTCTACGCGCCTCCGTTCGGTCCCTCCAGCCCACCTTGGCCCTCGGCTTTGCAGCCTGATCTGATCAGCAATTCAGTTCTCGGCTTGAATGGCTCCTCCCCCCCCCCCCCCCCGGCAGCCTCCCCCGCTCTCTGCTCCTCGCGGAACTTGCACACGTGCCCACCTGGTTCCCAGGGATGGGTGCACCGCGGGGGCTCAGTCACTAGTGACAGCCGAAGGAGCGAGAGGGGCGGGGTTGACTGGCGGCGGAGGGGAGAGGCAGCTGCTCCGAGGTGGTGGGGGGAGCCGCGGGCAGAGTGGGGGCAGCGGAGGTGCAGAGAGAGGGAACTTGGCGACTGGTTGGGGGGGGGGGGGTCCTTCCTTAGAAAGCAAACTAGTGCAAGGGTGCCTGGCCACATCTGTTCCCTCTTTCTGGTCACCTGCGCGGCACAGCAGCTCCCGGTGAAGTGTTCCGAGGCCACCCCGGGGGAGGGCAGCACCCGCCGCCACACCCTGGTCCCCTTGGGAATCTGGCAGATGCGGGTTCAGACGCCGACTGGCCTCCTCTGGGGGCTCCCTGCCGGCGCCTCCGGCTGTTTGCGCTCCTCCCGATGTCCCCTGACCACGGCGTGTCGCAAAGCCTGTTTCCTCATCCTGCCAGACCCGGGGCGCGGGAAGTGGCGGAAGTCCGGGTGACAGAAGAACCAGGGAGGAGGCCAGGTAGTGGGAGAAAAAAAAAAAAAAGCTGTTTTTTAATGTTTATTTATTTTTGAGAGACAGAGCGTGAGTGGGGGGAGGGGGGGACAGAGAGAGAGGGAGACACAGAATCCGAAGCAGGCTCCAGGCTCCTAGCTGTCAGCACAGAGCCCTACAGGGGCGGAAGAACCCACAGACAGGGAGATCATGACTTGAGCCAAAGTCTGCCCCTCAACCAACCGAGCCACCCAGGTGCCCACGAAGGGCAGGGAGGGGGGGCGGGGGGAGAAGCAGGGCTCATCTGAAGTGCGGCTTGTGTTTTCACTGAGGCAGGATTCAAAGTCACGAATGGTGAGATCGTGACCTGAGCCAAAGTCAGATGCTTAACCTACTGAGCCACCCAGACACCCGTAAGCTTTTTTTTTAAATGTTTATTTATTTGAGAGAGGGGGGGGGGGGCGCACAGAGGATTCCAAGCAGGTTGCACACTGACAGCAGAGAGTCTGATGCGGGGCTTGAACTCATGGGCCGTGAGATCATGACCTAAGTTGAAAGGGGCCGCTTAACCACTGAGCCGCCTAGGCACCCCTCTCCTGTGCTTCCTTTAAAAACAACTCATCTTGGGGCGCCTGGGTGGCGCAGTCGGTTAAGCGTCCGACTTCAGCCAGGTCACGATCTCGCGGTCCGTGAGTTCGAGCCCCGCATCAGGCTCTGGGCCGATGGCTCGGAGCCTGGAGCCTGTTTCCGATTCTGTGTCTCCCTCTCTCTCTGACCCTCCCCCGTTCATGCTCTGTCTCTCTCTGTCCCAAAAATAAATAAAAAACGTTGGAAAAAAAAAATAAAAAAAAAATAAATAAAAACAACTCATCTGAAGAAGAAAGCACCAGCGTGGCTGTTAGCCGGGTGTGTGTGTGACCTCCAGGCAGTCACTGAACTTCTGGGGTCTGACTTTGTAGCTGTACCATAGGGATTAGGACTTCCTGCGTTAGTTCCTTGCTCAAGACTTCAACACGTGCTTAGAGGCTGGGCCTGTGCCGGCTGCAGCGACCCTGAGATGGATCAGTCCTGCCTTGCCTGTGAGCTCAGTTTAGGAGGCATGGGGAGGTGCAGAAGGCTAGAGAAGAGTGCCGCGGAGGGGTGCATCCAGCACTGAAAGAAGGCAAAGGTAGGGTTCGTGCTGCCTGAGTACCGCCGAAGCAGGGGCCCTTCGATAGGGAAAGACAGGGAAGGCCGCCCCGGGCAGCTGGAACATGTACAGACCTGTGGCAGAGCCGAGCCTGTTGGAGAACAGGGCACAACCCACCCAGCACTTGGCCCTTACTGCACCGGGACACTGAGTCAGTTTCTCCACAGGCTCCATCTACGAGATCTCTGGGAATGAGTGCTGCCTCTCCACAGGGGACCTGATCAAAGTCACCCAGGTTTGCCTCCAGAGGGTGGTCTGCGAGAACCCAGGAACCGGCCAGACCATTGAAATCGCCCCCACCTTCCGCGGTAAGGCAGCTCTCTGCCACCCCCCCTCCCACCCCCAGGGCACTGGCCCCTCCGGGCACACCCGTGGGCTCACCGACCCCAGCTTGCACTCCTGCCTCTCTAGTTTGGCACATGTGCTCCCACATCCTCCACTACCCTGCCCCGAGGCCTGGGATGTCCTCCAGGTGGTCCCACAATGCCCTTAGCCCGGCGTGGCTGCATCCTCTCCACACCCATCTTTCTGATCACCTCTGCCTCTCGGCTGGGACTTTCTTTGTTCCAGGTCTTTGTCCATGTGCTTGTCCCTGTGTTGGCTCATTCACTCACCAGACATTTACTGACACTTGTGTGCCACGCCCTGTGCTAGGGGCTGGGGCGTGGGGCTCTGGATGGACGAGTGTAGCCTTCTGCAGCCTGGAGCTTCCAGGATGGCCGTGAGAGGAGGGGAAGAGTAGAAGCAGACACCAGTTCACAGAGGGCTCCTGGCAGAAGTAGCCCGCCTCAGGGGTCTGTGCAGGCTTCCTGGAGGAGGTGGCTCCCGAGTTGGAGGAAGGATCCCCAGAGGGAGTAACAATAGGGAGTAGCAAGTGTGTATCTGGTTACTACGTAGCCTGGTTGCTGCAGGAGGCGTGTGGCACAGTGGACCATGGCCGGACCGGATGCTGAAACTAACAGCCTGGATGGGAATCCCATCTCTGCTGGCAAATAGCTGTGGTCTTGGCCAGTTCTTGGGACCTCTCTGTGCCTCAGCTTACTCCTCTCTAACAGGGTAATCAGACTTGACATGAGGATTCAGAGTTGCCATGCAGGAAGTACTCAGCACAGGGCGTGGCCCAGAGCTGTACCTTAACACATATTACTATATATGTATGTGTACATATATATTTTCCTGAACCATGAGAGTGAAATACAGACATGATAACCCTTTACATCTAAATATTACTGGGTGGGAGAGAGGGGAAAGTGGATGATGGGCATGGAGGAGGGCGCCTGTTGGGATGAGCACTGGGTGTTGTATGGAAATCAATTTGACAATAAATTTCATATTAAAAAAATAAAAAAAATATATTACTCCTAATATTTACTAATATTACTCCTAAGTACAAGGACATTTGTTCACAAAGCTATAGTTCAATGATCAAATTCAATAAATTTAATATTGATAGAATACTACTGTCTAACCTACTCTATTCAAATTTCACCAAAAGCCCCTAATGTCCTTCATAGTGTTTCCCCTTGATCCAGAAGCCAAACACAGATCACATACTGATTTATTTAAAAAAAATTTTTTTTAAGTGTTTATTTTTGAGAGAGAGAAAGAGACACAGAGTGTGAGCAGGGGAGGGGCAGAGAAAGAGGGAGACACAGAATCAGAAGCAGGCTCCAGGCTCTGAGCGGTCAGCACAGAGCCCAACACAGGGCTCGAACTCATGAGCTGTGAGCTGAAGTCGGACGCTTAATAGACTGAGCCACCCAGGAGTCCCACATACTGATTTCTTAATCTCCTTCAGGCTGGAACAATTTTTCTTTTCTTCTTCTTCTTCTTCTTCTTCTTCTTCTTCTTCTTCTTCTTCTTTTTGAGAGTGCGAGAGTGAGTGAGCAGGGGAGGGGCAAAGAGAGAGAGGGGGACTGAGGTTCCGAAACAGGCTCTGTGCTGACAGCAGACAGCCTGACGCAGGGCTTGAACTCACGAACTGGAGATCGTGGCCTGAACCAAAGTCAGACACAACCGACTGAGCCACCCAGGTGCCCTCAGGCTGGAACAATTCTTCAGCGTCTATCTCGACATCAACAGTTTTGAAGAGTCTGGATCAGTACCTATGCAGAATGTCCTGCAGTCTGGGTTTGTGTGATGTTGCACTGATTCAATTTGTGTTGGGTGTTTTAGGCAGGAAAACTCTGGAAATGATGTTATGTCTGGATGTGGGGTGTTTCAGGCTGGTCCAGTGGCAGGAGAGTGGATGGGGTCCGGGGAAGGAGTAGATGGGGAAGGACAGTCGGGTCACTAGAATTGGCAGACAAGATGTGAGGTGAAGAAGGGTGGTCAGAGGTCGTTTGGCCAGTAGCTCCTGGGTTTCTACTTTGGGAGAGAGGGACAGTGTCACTGCTGCAGCATGGGGTGACAGGTGCTGGATGTAGGGGACTGGAGCAGTGGTGAGGAATATGGAAGCAAAGTTGGCAAAGTTAGAGGCAGGTACGATTCAGGAGGTGGACAATTGTGGCCGTTGTCCTTGTCTTTTGAGAAACACATTCCTGTTCTGTCTCTGGTGCCAATCCCTCCGAGTTCTTGCCTGTCTGTGTAAGAAGGAACTGTCCCCATCTCTACCCTTCACTGTCCCTTCATACATGGCCAGTTGCTGCCTCTTGTCCCTCGCCCTGCAGCCTGGATGTCCAGATGCTTGGTGCTTGCATTCAGGGGACTCTGACTGGGTTCTCTGGGGAAGACCGGGGCCTGGTGTGTGTGGCCCTGCGCCCATCAAAGGCCTGTCCCACCTTGACACCCTCTGCTGTGCCCCACAGGCCACTTCAGCCCCCTCACCGGCCCCCAGAGCTACGGAACCCTGAATGAGCTGCTGTCTGCTGCAACCCAGCACTCCAAGAAGCTGCCCATTTGCTTCATGTCGACCCACAGAATCACCACAGAGGCCAGGGTGGTGCCTGAGGACCAGCCCCTCCTGCTTGAGGCTGTGGAAATACACCACGGGGCCAACTACGCCCGCTGTGTGCTAGACACTGAAGCCCAGCAGTTCGTTCTGCACCTGCCCCTGTCCCAGAAGGGGCCCTTCTGGGAATGGGAGCCCGGTGCCCCTCGGCCCCTGCTCCAGGCTCTGCAGGACTCAGCCCTGAAGGACCTCCTCTTCACCTGCCCCACCCTCCCCTGGCACTCCCTGATCCTGAGGCCCCAGTATGAGGTCCAAGCCATCATGCACAGTGAGTTGCCCGGGCAGCTGGGGGGAGGCCTGGTGGAGTGAGAGACGGGGCCCTGGGAAGCTGCTGAGATGGGACGTGCCCCACCTCCCTGATCCCTGTGGTTGGCTAGGGATTTCCCCAGGTGGCTTGCCCAGAACATACAATATAAAAGAATGAAGATTCCCCAACAGCGGGAAGTTAGGTGTAAAAGGAGACAGGAAGATGAAGGAAATTAAGAGTGAGGTCCCACTCTTCTTACTTTTATAAAATTCGGCAAAAGTCGGACTGTGAGCTTGCCAGCAACTAGGACAAAGCAACAGTGTTACAGAGTGAAACCTGGACCATTTGTTCAGGAGACGCAGATTTTCCTGCCACTGGGGAGAATAGGATTGTTCCTGAAGGCCCTTCTGTCCGGGAGATAAGGGCACTGGGTGAATCCCCAGCTGTTTCATAGGCTATTTTGCAGGACAGGCTGGAGGCAGGTGCAGCGCGGGGCTGGTGAAGCAGAGGCAGAACCTGGCCAGGTCTGCCAGAGCGGAGGCCGAGCTGGAGCAGCGGGGGAAGGGGTGCCCTGGGGCCTCTTCCCTGGAGGACAGAGTCTGAGGTTACCTAAGGAGCAGTTGGTCAGGGTTGCTGGTGCACTACAGAGCCAAGTGGGGATTCTTTATTTTGATTTTTAAAAAATCTTTGAAAACTACTTTATTAGGGGAGAATGTACAACATACATATACGAGGAGGGGGTAATGTAACAAACCTCCTTGACCCCATCACCTGACGTCACAACTATCAACTTATGACCCATTTCTCCCATTTCATCTCTCTCCACCACACACCTGATTATTTCAAAACAAACCCCATGGATTCTATTTCTTTTTTTTTAAATCTTAATTTTTTTCTTCACGTTTATTTACTTATTTTGCGAGAGAGAGAGAGAGAGACAGAGCACAAGCAGGGAAGGGACAGAGAATCCTTAGTAGGCTCTGCGTGTTGTCAGCGCAAAGCCAACATGGGGCTTGATCTCACGACCCTGGAAATCATGACCTGAGCCGCTTAACCAACTGAGCCACCCAGGTGCCCCTCCTGTCATTTCTTTTCTAAATACTTCAGTGTGTCTCTTTTATTTTTTTTATTTTTATATATTTTTATGTTTATTTTTTTTATTTTATTAAAAAAATTTGTTTTATTGTTTTTATTTATTTTTGAGACAGAGAGAGACAGAGCATGAGCAGGGGAGAGGCAGAGAAAGAGAGGGAGACACAGAATCTGAAGCAGGCTCCAGGCTCCGAGCTGTCAGCACAGAGCCTGATGCGGGGCTTGAACTCATGGAGTGCGAGATCATGACCTGAGCCGAAGTCAGACGCCCAACCGACTGAGCCACCCAAGCGCCCCCTAAGTTTATTTTTTTGAGAGAGAGAGAGAGAGAGAGAGCATGAGTGGTGGAGGGGCACAGAGAGGGAGACAGAACCCGAAGCAGGCTCCAGGCTCTGAGCTGTCAGCACAGAGCCCGAGGTGGGGCTCAACTCACGGACCGGACCGCGAGATCATGACCAGAGCCGAAGTCAGACGCTCAACCGACTGAGCCACCCAGGCACCCCCCGTGTGTCTCTTTTAAAAATAATTTTTTTAAACAAATAATACCATCATCACACTAAAAAAGTTCACAATAACTCCTAATACCACTACTTGGTGTTTGAATTTCCTCTACTGTCTCATATATGTATATATATATTTTTACAATTTCTTCACAACGGGATCCGGAGAAGATTCGCAACCTTGCTGTTGATTGTTAGCTCTTTTAAATCTCTATTAATCTATAGGGTCACCTTTCTTATTTTTCTTATAATTTATCTGTTGACAGGAGTAAGCCCTTTGTCCTGTAGCGTCGCTCACATTTTAGATTTTGTTGCCAGGATCCTCGTGATGGTGCCAGGATGCTTCTCTGTCTCCTGTATTTCCTGTCGTGTTGAGCCCTTGGCCGCCCCCAGGTTCGATGGCCTGCCGGGAGGCCTCATGGCACTTGACATATAGTTGTACTCACAGCCATGATCTACTATAGTGAAAGGACACAGAGTCCTGTCCCGATGGAGTCACACAGGACACGCTGAATCCCTTCAGCACTGAATTGTGACGACACATGTATGGCACTGTCTACCAGGGAAGGTCATCAGACTCGAGGCCCAAGGTTTTTATCGGGGGCTGGTCACATAGGTACCCCCTGCTCAGCGCGTACCAAAATTCTAGACTTCTAGATAGAAAGCAGATGCTCAGCATAACAGGTTGTACAGTCTGAGGACAGGAAACCACCCTCACCAGTTAGAGGACGGTGCGAACACTTGCTAAATAAACCATGTTCCCAGACGCCAGCCAACGACCAACCTTGCAGGCAGGCTTTTCTAGGGATAGAAGCCTCCTCAGGCCAGCTGTTGGCTCTTTTCTGCACAGCTGTAAACAGGCACTTAGAGGCTTGACCAGACACAAGAGGCAGGTTCTCATTGCTGTGGGGCAAGGAGTCCCCACCTGGCTCTGTGTCACCAACCAAAGTTGCACCACCGACCTTGCCGTGTGGTGTAGGTCAAATACAACAGAGGGGCCAGCATTTGTGATGTGAGTGGCTGCCGCCGATGCCTGCCTAGGTCCATGACTTCCTGAGGAACTGCAATACTGATCTTAATCCTACTGTTCCTTCTTCATCTATTAGGAAACTGCTAGAAAGAGCTCCCATCCAACTCTTCAGTTAGTTTGTGCAATAGAGGCATTGTGTTTATGTACGTCGAGGTCCCAGGGCACCATTCTACCTCTGCCCTGGCCCACCTGGCCACGTTCTGCCTGTTTCACCCGCCCTGCTCTCCACGCTGCCTCCAGCCTGCCTGGAGAACAACCTAAGAAATGGCCTATACTTTGTTTACTAGTTTGTAAAATGAGCTGGCTCCCTAGCATTCTTCAAGGATGATTATTCAGGTGTTTTGTTTTGTTTTGTTTTGTTTTGAAGTCATCATGATGAACTCATGGATGAAAATGTTCAGGGTTCCAACCCCTTGGAATTATTCACGGATGCTCACATTATCTCGGCTTTGGCCCTCGAGAGCCTTTGTAGTTTGGCTCCTGGATCCTTTTGACACACACCTGCATTGTCTCAAATTGGTTTTTCTTGCTTTCTCGTATAAGATGCTCCGGACTCTTGCACATTTCCTCTCCAGGAAGTTCTCTCTTTCCCAGGGAGCCCTGGAATATTGTGGGAAATGACAGTAAATTAGCTCGACTGGCACAGAGCAAAAAAACTCCCGACACTGTGACCTGAGGCAAGTCACCGCCTAAGCTTCAGTGTCACCGTCTGGAAGACGAGAATATTCCCTCCTCCGTCTTCCACGCGGTGCGGCTCAGACACAGGGGATGAGCCAGTTTCCCGACTCTTAGAGGGCACCCCTTGAGTTTATAAACCTGGTGCTAATCAATGCCCAGGGAGTAAACAAGTTGCCAAGGTCATTAACTGGCATTTAAACTTTAAAAAATGCAATTAAAATTTAAAAAGTGGCTGAACTCATTGGATATTCGATGCTACTGATGAATTATCAAATAATTATCATCTAGATGTGGTAGTGGCATGGTGGTTTTTAGCTTCACTTCTTCTTTTGGAGATACACACTGAAAGGTCATAGATGGCATGAT